>NW_024356505.1:16011931-16397883 GCF_014805655.1 Passer montanus | reverse complement strand
CCCGGCCCGCGGGGGGCGACTCCGCCGCGGCCCCGACCCTCGCCGCCGGCCGGGGAGCGCGTCGGAAGTCGGCACTCGGGTGCCCGGCGGTGTCCCGGGGTCCTGCCGCGGGCACGCCGCGTCCCCTACGTCCCTCCGGGTGGCAAAGGCAACCCCTTCCATTCACAAAAAAAAAATTATTTAAAGAAAAAGTTTCGCCTCCCTGAGTCCGTAAAGCGAAACGCACCCCCCGCGCACACGCGCGCCCTTTCAGGCGGCAGAGCTGCCCCGCAAAGCGCCGCGGGCGCCCGGAGGTGAGCGCGGCGAGAGACGCTTCGTACCGTTTTGTCCGGAGCTGGTGGCATGCCGGGGCTCATGGTTGCTCTCGGTTTGCTTTTTTTGTTGGCCGTTTTTGGTTGGCGGGTTTGGGGTAGGCTTTTTTTGGGTTTGGTTTTTTTTTTTTTTCACTGAATCATAGAAAGCAATTTTTATTTCTACGAGAATGACATAATTTCTAGGTTTTGTGGACAGAATTTGGCAGCACCCATACACTGGATCTAAGGGAATTTTTGGTGTAATGGTGCCAGGAGCTACCAAGGTCAGGACTTCTGAGGACTTCTCTAAGAAAGCAAGATTTCTGCTCTTTGGACAGAGTGGCTGTTGGAAGGCTGTGTTCAAAAACTCTTGCCTTTCTGAACTACCGGGATGCACCAAAGCAGATTTGTGTGGTTTCGTAACAGCTATATTTGTCCTCTCTTTGAGCAGTAAATTCCAGGTATCACAGTAATCAGGGGGTAAATTTAGGTATTCATGACGCTGTCTTGCTGTGAGATACAAAGTTTCAGGTTTCTATGATCTGATGTAGTTCAGCATTTAACAAGCCCCAAAGCCAGCAAGTCTAGCTTCTCACCGATACAAAGTTTCAGGTTTCTATGATCTGATGTAGTTCAGCATTTAACAAGTAAAGCCCCGAAGCCAGCAAGTCTAGCTTCTCACTTGACCGTTTCTGAGGGCTCTCTTTATAGCTGATGGTGTAAAGCCAGCTAAAGAAACCTGTTTTTGCATAATTTCCCTCTGGTGGTTTTAACAATATTCAGGTCACTTCTTTTGTAGCACTTTGTTTCAAAAACTATAATTGTTTCATTACACTCTATTCTGGAGCATATTACTCTCTGCCACAACACTTTGATTGTCCTCCTTTCACTCACTTGTCCAGTCCAGCTGAGGAAGAGAGAAACACCATGGTCCCACCACTCCTGACCTTCCCATGTGGCCTTCTCAGAGAAAACATCCACCACCAGCAGCTTGTTTTTTGTGTTCTTGCTTCTTCTGTTTTCACACACCCATCCCAGCATACCTGCAATTACAAGAGAGTAATGTTATTCTAAATGTAAAAACCTATAATAATTTTATTCTGTTCTTGACCAAGTCTCTCAGTTGCTTTTCCCATAAGCCACTTTTGTGATCAAATTATTGGTAATTCTACCCCCTGCCATGGGCAGCTCTCACTACACCAGATTGCTCAAAGCTGCATCCAGCCCGGCCTAGAACACTGCCAGGGATGGGGCATTCACAGCTTCTCTAACGAGGCCGTAATTTTCTTATTTATACCCATACTCAGACTGGAGCAGCTGCTGAGCTTATGGGAAGGCTGTGGCTACACATATGACCCTGAGAAGCAAGTGTCCAATTTAACCCCTGGACCAGCAGAGCCAATGAAGCTACTGTCTCCAGCTGACCACCCCACCCCACCGGATGGATATGCTGAGCCACACATCAACCAGCTTCCAAAGCACTGGATTTTACCACATATTCTTCCAAAGCAAAATCAGTAATGGATTTTCTTGTCTTTAAACAGTGCACTAAAAATTGCTGGTGTGTCAGTCAGCCAATGTAATTAAACCAACATCAAGTGAAGTTTCCAAAGCTGCCACAGAGCCGTTACATGTTAGGAATCGCCTATGAAATCCACGTGGGCTGGGTCCCACCTTGCACTTCCCTACATCACAACCTGCACCTTACAAAGTCTGGCCACCTTCCAGCACATGCCACCCCCCTCCATGTGCGCAGGTTTGGCATCCTGCTTTACTGAGCTGCAGGAGGTGGACTCTGTGCAAACAGCCGAGCTCTCTGTGGTCCCGGCTGGGCTGTAACTCCAGGAGAAGCTGTGCAATAAATGCATCCTGGCAGGAGAAGCACGGTATGCTTGCTGTTCCTCCTCATGCCACACATCTCTTCCTTCCCTCCTCCCTGTCTCTGGCCCTGTTACACATGCTAGGGAGGAAAGGAAGAGTAAAGCTGTTTTGAAGCCCTCTTTATCCTCATCTTTGTTCATCCACTGTGCTGAGTGGTACTCAGAAAAACTTCATTAACTATTAAGAGGAGGATGCTGTAGATGTAGTTCTGTGTGCTGAATTGCAATTTTGTATCATCATCAGTCATAACTGTCTCATATGTTAACTGGTGAAGGCATAGTAATTACTTTGTAATTTTACATGTTTGTTCAAAATTCTTGCAATTTTGGGGATTTTTGTAAAGTTTTTATGTTTTAACTACTCTTTTTGGAAACAGTAGTTAAAACATAACTACTGTTAATAGTACTGTATTATTAAGTATGTTTTATTTTTCAATAATCCTTTTAGAAACTGAAAAAATAACTTCAAAAACAGTTGCATTTTTAGTTGAAAAGGTGAAACAGTTTTTTACCAAATTGAAAATACATTAAAAAAGAGTGCTGAATTTATTTTACTATAAAAATTATTTTTAAATCTATTTTTCTAATAATACTGCTTTAGAAATAAGATACTAGTTCTCTTTTACAAACAGACATGTTCAACTACTCTATAAAGCTTCACCATATATTGAAAATTATATATGATTTCAATTTCTGAATGGCAATATATACTTCACACATTTATTTGAAATGGACAAGGAAATACATACTTTCTGTTCAAATTGACACACTATGAAGTTACAAATAATTGCTGTAATATAAAAAATAAAAGTAAATCCAGACAGAGCAAAGAGGAGATTCAATAAATACTGGTTTCTTCTGGAAAATGTAGAAAGAGTTTAAGCACATTTTCAAATCAAGAAATAAACCATCATAATCAAATATGATAAAATCTAAGTTCAATGATAAATAAAAAAGAATAAAAAATAAAGATAACCAATTTACTTGAAAAGAAGACATGGAAATACACTCAAAAATACTTTAAGATGACAAAAATAAACCTTTTGGACACCTTCATAAAATTATGCTTATACCAAAGAAAATCCTTCAGAAAAGGGATAGTCACAACTGGAGCATAATATGCAGATACATTTCAAAGCTACGTTTAAAAAAACCTTACTAGATTTTGGAAATTGTTCTGCTTTATCCATCCCTTCCAGGCGTTTCCCCAGTAAACTTTGATGCCACTGATGAGCCTGACAAACAAAAAAAAAGGATGCCCTCCATCCACACAACTGTTGAGCAGCAACTTTTAAAACATAGTCTATAGAAGACTCATTAAAATAACAACTATGTATGTGACTGACTACAGCAAATCCATGAAAACCTAATGAGATTTCTGTCTGGTAAATTAACCCTTGACCACATTTTAACCTCTTGACGCTGACTCTTTAAGAAGATTAACAGTGCTTATTTTATCATGATGTGTCATAGTGTCATATAAAAAAATAGTATATAACATCAAAATTAAAAAGAAGAATCCAGATAAATTAGATATTTAGATAATTAGATATTTTAGATATTAGATATTAGAAAGCCATAATGTTAATGAGATTTCTGTCTGGTAAATTAACCCTTGACCACATTTTAACCTCTTGACGCTGACTCTTTAAGAAGATTAACAGTGCTTATTTTATCATGATGTGTCATAGTGTCATATAAAAAAATAGTATATAACATCAAAATTAAAAAGAAGAATCCAGATAAATTAATAGGGCAGATACTTGCCCAACATTATGGCTTTCTGTAAAGCCTTTGTTTCAAATGCAGCATCAGGTACTAAACCTTAAATCAGGAATGAAGCAGTAGGAAGAAAAAAAATGGTGATTATATTTGTATGCAAAACTGAGAGACATGGAATTAAAAGTACGTGCAAACAAATATCTCCAATGAAAAAAGGAAAGAAAATAACACTGTTGTTTGTGTTTGACTGTATGAATTAACAGCACATTGCATTGCCATTTAGACCTAGAATTACAAACCTAGAGGCCTCCATAACCAACTGCATTTCAATGTCTGTTTAGCTGATAATGCAATGCAGGGCAATTTTCAGAAAATCTTTATATACTAGAAAATTATGCTACAGAGGAAAATAAAAATTAAAATATTTCACAATGAGTGCAAGAAATTAAAATTCCAGACAAGTCTTTTATTGCAATGTGTGCCAACCATGCCCTGGGCTCCATGAAGAAGTGTGACCAGGAGATCAAAGGAGATTCCTCCCCTCTACTCTCTTCTGGGCAAACCTCACCTGGAATACTGCATCCAGCACCAAGGCACCCAAAATAAAAAATATGTAGACTTGTTAGAGAGGGCCACTAAGCTGATCATAAGATTTGAGAACCTGTCATATGAAGACAGACTCAGAGACTTCGGGTTGTTCCACCTGAAGAAGAGAAGGCTCCAGAGAGAGAGACCTTATAGCAGCTTCCCGTACATAAAGAGGCCTATGAGACAGATGGAGAGGGAGTTTTTACAAGGGCATACAGAATTGTTTACTATGAGGGTGATGAGGCACTAGAACAAGTTTTGCAGAGAAGTGATGGATATCCTATCCCTGCAAGTGTCCAAGACCGGGCTGGATGGAATTCTGAGTAATCTGGTCTAGTGGAAGGTGTCCCTGTCTATGGCAAGGCGGCTGGAACTAGATGACCTTTAAAGCCTTGTCCAAGCCAAACCATTCTATGATTCCCTGAAAGATGAAAAGTAAGTTAAGTTTAATAATATATTCAGCCTTCATCATAACCAAGACTTCAAAGTATAAAAGCTTTAGAAAGGAAAATGCTTGGCAACTCACTTAGAGCACCGGCCGAGTTGTTGGAGCAGAGTAACCTCAGTATTCTGGATCTCCTAATGGTCTTCTGGGTAATTCCTGCACAGGCACCTACACTGTCATCTCACTGGGGGTTTTGTGCCTATAAAGTGAGAAAATGAGCATTGAGTTCTTAACTCAAGAAGTACTGTTGACAATAATAGTCTGTTTCTATTGATTGTGGAGATACTAGCTGCATCAAGCTACTTGGATTTTTCTAATCTAGTTCCTTCTGAACCTTTGAGGAGCAAAAATGCTACTCATATGTATTAATTTCAATGACAATTACTACACAACAAGAGTGAATCATCTAGAACTGTGAATCCATGATCAGGATGAATTCTCAGCTCTCTGTGCCAACACCAAAGAATCAGGCAGTGCTCTAGTGCAAAATACTAGACAAAACTCAAAAGACTTCTTGACTGAGTTGTATAAATCATCTTAATCCCATCACAACAATACTAATTTCCTTACCAACTGAGAAAATCAAAATGAAATAAAAATTATACTAGTCCAGGACCTAATATAGCAATGTATGAGTCACTGGAAGAGCAAACCAAGTTAAAACATTAAATGTAAATTGCAATGGGTTCTTGCAGCGTCAGTGGAGTTTCCAGGTTTCTCTCCTTGCAATTAAATTAATGAAATGGCCAGCCAAGATAAACTGATAATCAAGTAGCCTAGAAGTCACTTGAATATCAGGCCAGTAAAAAAATTTGTGCATAATCTCACAGATGGCTGTAATTTGCATGTCCTCCTGTACGGGTATCAAGAGACAATCATGCAAACACTTCAGAATCCTTCACATACTTTGTGAGATTTCTGCCCCACTGTAGTTCATAGAGTTTGTAGAAAACCTCAAATCTCTTGATGCAGTTATAATCCGAGGCAAACATTAAGCAAGGAACAGGAAGAGAAATGCTTAAAGATTGTGTTTACTAAGTTTGCTGGAAAATCTCTCATTTATAAGTTGTTTAGTGCACATTAAATGGTTTTGGTCATCCTTTAAGCCCTCCTGAAACCCTGAAGACACAAAGATGACACAACGTGCCCTTTCAGAATTACAGACTCTCACTCAAGATCACTATTGGACATGCTCAGAGCTTGAGCACAGATATTAACATAGCAGCAAGGGGTCAGTAGGAAAAAGCAATCCCATTTATTAAATGACTGGCTATAATGACAAAAAAACCAAACAAGCTTGTAGAGTTAAAGAAGGACCTTAAGCCTATTTCCTCTTTTTTAGCAACTGCATCAACTGGGTTAGTAAAAAATATTACCTCTCTCTACAATTGTTCATTTATGAATTTTGATAGTTACAGCAATAATCAAAACTATTACTATTGGCAGGCAATGGCTATATTAATGTTATATTGTATATATGTGCATTTTTAAATAGTAAACATGCATAACCTACAAGCTTGTAGAGTTAAAGAAGGACCTTAAGCCTATTTCCTCTTTTTTAGCAACTGCATCAACTGGGTTAGTAAAAAATATTACCTCTCTCTACAATTGTTCATTTATGAATTTTGATAGTTACAGCAATAATCAAAACTATTACTATTGGCAGGCAATGGCTATATTAATATTATATTGTATATATAATTTGTACATTTGAAATAGTAAACATGCATAACCATTAGGACCTAGCCATCCACTTCCACCTGTGTACCATCCCTAAGCCCAGATGGCTGTGCACAACACCTGAATATTCCAAGACAAGCAAAAGAAGAGTCAAAGAAAAGAGATAAAATCTAAACACAGCTCCATGCACATAAAATGACAAGATACTGAAAGGAGATGCTTACTAAGAGAAAAAAATAATTATAAAACAGAGAACAGTATTTCTTAGGGTTTTTTAAGAAGCAAAGACTCAGTAAAATGATAAAAAATACCTAAATAAATCAAGACATTAGTTAAAAAGCACACTGTAAATGTTGTTTCAGGGGTAAACCCTGCCCCATTTTCCAGTTAATTGGGAAGTGGCTTTGCTGTTAAGAGACTGAGGCATGCATGTGTTGCCATTGGTGTTTAGGCAAGGAATTAATTTTTTTGTGCCCATTTGCAGTAGGGTGTGTATTTTGTTATAGAGTAAATAATGTAGAAGAACAGACTATGTTAACTTCTGTGCGAGATCATATGCATTATGTTCTCACTTTTTCCATATTTAATATGTTTTCTATTTTGCTGAGAATGCCGGCCTTCGTAGCCGAGCTTTGTTGTTCCTGTGAAGGTGCTGAACAAAAATGGTGGACTCTGCCCTAGAGAGCAGAGGTGTTTGTTCATCAAGACAGAAATGAAAATGTGTTCTCCCTCACATCCAAACCCAGTATCCTTGAGAAGCAGAGGTAACAAAATAGACAGTAGCTATGTATCACTTCTATCTGTGCCTAGCAGATGCATTTTAAATTAGAAGTTTTAAAGCAGCACTTGATAGAACACAATACACGAGGTTCTTCAGCTTTCCATGAGAACTTTTCCTATCCAAAGCAAAAAGTAAGAAGAAAAGGTGGGGCACTGCAGGCTGTTGTTACTGCTCTTATGGCTATTACAGGTATTAGAGAGCTACCTAGATCAGCCAATCTCACACTCGGGATAAACTGTATTGCAAAGAGCCAAAGATGGGGTGCATCTATGAATGCTGGTTGAGGAGAACATGGAAATTGGGAAAGGACAGCAATAACGACAAGGAGTTAGTCTTTGGTAGCACTACATGGCACACACAGGCAGAGATGCCAAAAGAGAAAATGAAGTTCATATACAAGAAAGCTGTAGGTAGACAGTGACTGGGAAAAGCCAATGTTTGCAAGGTTTAAATTGAGGACTAAACGGCTATGTTGAGTCATGTGGTAGGGAAATTCTTCCCTGGGAGGAAATGTGAGGTAGGAAAAAAAATTAAAAATGGAGACTAAAATTATATGTACAGATGTATTAGGATATACAGGAACTATAGATTAGGGTCCCACCAGGCAAATTGTGCAAGTCTTCACCAAAATAATAAATGCCACAAAGGAGATATCATTTGAACTCTTATAAAACACAGAACATTTAGAAGCAGGAAGTGATCTTTTCATTTGGTGAATTCAATGTTCACCAAAATAATAAATGCCACAAAGGAGATATCATTTGAACTCTTATAAATATAAAACACAGAACATTCAGAAGCAGGATGTGATCTTTTCATTTGGTGAATTCAATGTGCTTAAAAACTTGTATTTGCATGGCCCAAAATCTGTTCACAAGATAGGAAACAATAATTATACCTGTTTTTCAAAAAGGAAAATTTGGCTCTTGCGAGTATACCAAGGATCAATAATAGGGACAAATGTTGCATGCTGGGAGGATTTCAGTAATATTCCAGGACTTCATTTCTTCTTTGACCTAGCTATATTGGGTCACCAAACTCAGCTCTGATGTTAGAGGCTTCTTCCACACAGAGTGCGCAAGGTTACCATTATTCACAATTTTGCAATTCATTAGTTTTCAGTATTTGAAAAAGAGGGGAGAAGGGAAGAACATGCAATCTTTGAATGTTAGGATTTTCATTTTTGAAAGTACTATGTTTTAATAAGGCATGAAGTTACAGGCAGTTATTGGATTTTATTTTGTCATGAAGATTTTTTTTCCTATTTTGAAGAGTAATATTTTTAAATGTCCCACATTCAATCAATCAATCAATCAATCAATCAAACAAACAAAAAAGGAACTGAAAGCGGGAGGTGGAATTCAAGCCCTGATATATGTGACAAGGGCCAAATGTGCTCTAATTCCATCTGCAACTGCTGCTGTTACTGCTACAGGTTCACCATAGGGAAGCAAGCAAGGTAAAATGACTGCAGGTTAAAGGAAGCCACCGAGCTCTTGCTCTCTGAAATATATTGCTATGAATTCACACAATTTTAGTCTTTTCAGGACTGTAGAACTATAGAAGTATTCTCCAGTCACTTTCCATTAATGCATATTTAAAAAAAATCGGTTCTATAACTAAAATATCTTCTG
The DNA here is from genome assembly GCF_014805655.1 of Passer montanus. Lineage (NCBI taxonomy): Eukaryota > Metazoa > Chordata > Aves > Passeriformes > Passeridae > Passer > Passer montanus. The sequence continues at coordinate 16,388,860 of NW_024356505.1, read as the reverse complement.
AGAACTGGCTGCTGCTTTAATAAGCAAACAGCACATGTACTGTCCCAAAGAGCAAGAAGGATTCCTGTAGCACAGTAACATTCTATAGTCTTATCTTCCTTTCTACCACACTGCAGGCTGAAAAAATTACTGTAAATCTGAAAAACAATTTTTACATAAGAAACCCTCATAGCCATTCTGCTCCATCTATTTTCTTGTGCATATTATTCTGCCTATTAATTCTGATCATAAAAAGTGTAATGTAGAGCAGACATTTTGAATACAAAGTCTCTACAATATTCTATATTGTTTTAAAGAAGGAGAAGGTGGAAGAAATATTGAAAAATGTTCCACTGATCTTATTTACTCTTCACTGTACCTTTTTATTTGGTCTCTGTATTCCTTAGGTTGGCATACTATTAAATTGGGTGGGACCTACTCCACATACAAGTTTGGAAATATCACAGACCAAGACTTAAAAGGGGTTTTTTTGTGAGGGTCAGACTGTCTTCAGGAAAAAAAAACTATTGTGAAAAAGATCCACAGAAGCAGCTGCTTTTTAAAATCTCATGCATAGGCACAGCAAGGGTTGCACAAGTCCATGACTTTTGCAAAAGAGTGTTAAAATAACATAAAATAATAATAACTACAACAACCACCAGTTCAACAAATGCCACTCATTCTGAATGGAAATTTTAAATTGGGCAGAATTTCAGCAATGGAATGGCAGAACAGAGGCCAAAGGAATTGACATTTGTTTGCTTGTGTTTCAAAATCATATCTAGCTTGAGAAAGAGAGAAGGACAAGAAATAAACATCTTTAAGAAAAACAGCAATACAGAAGCTATAGTTTATGTTTGATAGGACAGAGAGTATTTAATTACATTATACCATCAACCTAAGATATAAAATACAGAAATCATATTTGGCTTTTGAACATAACAGACTTGACTGACATTCCTTTTTCCAATTTTGGTTTGGGTTCATCTTTCTTTTTTGTAGTTTTAGTTTAGGTTTTAATTTATTCTATTTATTGTAATTCTAAGTTTAGGTCTATTTCAATGTTATTTTTCTTTTTAAATTTAAAGGTCTGTACCTACAGTTTGAACTGGAGATTAATTAAATTCCTGATAAATCATGTTCTAACAGGAAATGTTGGAGTCCCATTGTGAACAGGGCCAGACTACATTTAAAAAAAAAAATTAAAAATCTTCTCATTCACTTAGAATCTAGTACAGATAAGAACAGAAGCTCAGAATGTCATAAAATTCCTCAGATTGTAGATTTGCCTCAGAAAAGCCCAAAAATATAAGACTCCTTATATCTAAGATTACAATCTCTGCAATCTGGTACTTTATTCAGGATGTTTCTGTTGCAAACTCTGTTGAATCTTTATATTATCATCTCTATGTTTTTGATGATAGCCTAAGGAAGAACGATGTTTTCCTTCATATTTTACAAAAGAAAGCTAAAATTTACTAAGCACAGTCCCCTGAGTCACTGTGACTTTTTTCCCCCTTCGGACAAGGAAGATACAAATGAAAACATATTTCAGTTATGGAACTTGCTTGCTTGCTTTCTTCTTACGTCAATTTCTTTTGCCAACTCTGATTATTAATTTAATTGTGTAAATCCAATTCATTGCACAAAAAATGTACCAAGTTTTTTGGGGGTAGCACTTTACTGCAAGTCAAAGAAAAACCTACCAAGGAGGACTTCTAAGTTGATATAATAGGTTTTTTTGCCTTATTGTCTGGCCTGGATGCCATTCTTTACCATCAAGGTCTCCTAACCGGATGACAAAATATTAATTTCAAAAACTAACAGGATAAAAATTACCTTTGCCTCCCTGAGAAGTCCATGTCATGACCATCAACATGCCATCTTTGGTACACAGATCCTTGGATAACATAGATGAAAAGGAGAAGTAATATACACCTGCAAAGAAGCACCTATGCACTCAGCCAGACCTAAAATTACTTAAAAGCTAAATATTCCACTCATAGCTCCACCTTAGGATAGTAAAAGGGGTGTACATTACATATTTTTGTTAGTTTGATAGAATATTCTTGGGCAATGTTCAAAAACAAGCAATAAGGAAATTGTTACAGCCATGCATAACGCAATTCATACACAAGGATTCTACATTTATATACATAAAGTCAAATTACTTAAAAATACTATAAACAAATTACAAAGGTAAAAAGAGAAAATATTCAAGTATTTTGGCTGAATCACACAGTAAAAATATGGATGTCCATAAAATACATATCTATATCCTAGAGTAGAATATTTCATCCACACCAGTAAACGCAAAAAAGGGAGTAAACTAAACCTCAAAGCTGAGAGCTTGAAAAATTAAAGAAAATATAAGTAGCCATGATTTTTTTAAAAAGGAAGTTGTTACCTCTTAGAGGTGATCAATGCCAGGGATGCTGGCCTAATTTCTAGTAGTAAATAGTAAAGTAACAAAGGATGATTGAACTAGTGCTTCTCTGATTGTTTTAGCTGCCATTCTTACTAGAAAAGAGCAACTGTAGGCTGCACAGATTTTTTCTTTTAGAGCTCAGGTCACAAAAAAAATGAGCCGGTGTCTGTAAAATTCCTTCAATAGCTTCAGTAGAGATATGATTTCACCATATACCAACAAATGGGTGCTGTCTAGTGGCTTGTGATACTCCAGAGGACTCCTGATAATACAGAAATAGTTTCCACATAAACTAGCTTAGATTCTTCAGTAGTCTTCCCATGCCACTTTGCTGCAACAGTGTAGTAAGTAAAGAGTATTAGAGATAATTTACTAAAACTTCTAAGGGTTTCTAATTTATCCTGTGGCTTTTTCTAGCAATAGTTCTTTTATTGCATGTGGTGCTGTCAGCTAAATGTGACTTAGTGGATTGTGCAGCCTATCAAATTTTGCAAGCTCATTTAGAAAGCCCTTATGGAGCTTAAATTCAGAGTTTTCTCCTTAAAGCACAAGCATGTCACTAAACAGAGCTAAGAGAGACCAAATACTTCTGGCATTTTCTTTAAAAAACCCCAAACATATAAAAACACATAATCTTGTAGGGAACTGATCACTTCAGGAAAATGCTAGAATGGCAACTCAAAGTACTCACACTGTGCCTTTAAAAAGTAGCAGTTTATATTAGGTTTAATATAGCAGAGAAATCTGTGCTGCCATTCTAGCTGACAAGCATCCCTCAGCTTTTCCAAGAGGAACATGTCTATGGGAAGAGTGCAATTGACTCTTGATGAGCATTTGGGCTTAGACTTCTGAGCAAATACTGTCAACATGAGAAGTATTCTTGCCAACCATAGTGGTGCTTTTGCAAGACCACTAAACACAGTTTCTTTTTCTGTCTGAATATAGCATTTCTTATATTTTTTCTTGCTTTCCATATGGATATCATCTGCTGTTCTGAATGTTTAATAGTGTAATATAACAGGAGTATGTTCAGAAGACCTCTCTTATCTGTAGCAACATCTTCAGAAGCAACTCTTGTGAAAATACTACACATCACAATAGAGAGAAACACCAAACAAAACTCACCTCATCATGAATACAAAATCATGTTCATCCTATTTATCACTGTTACGATAAATTAGTGAATAACAAGAAGGAAAAAAAAAGCTTTCTTGCTTACTTAGGCCAATGATAATAGTGTCACATTCTACTTATTAATAGCAGGGGTTTTAAATAGTGAAATAGTAGCCATTATTTTAAAAGAGAAAGCTATCATAAATGTTAAATATCAAACAAGCCACATCTAGCACCCCTGAAGACAAGATCTGGAAAATTACAAGAGCTGATTAATTCACTCAATAGCCATCAGCTGAGTGATTTTCAACATGACAAGGTAGGATGGTCTCAGTTCTCTTTTTTAATATTCTTTTTTTACATAAGAAATAAAATTTAAGAAATTTTTAAGAAATTAAAAATTTAAGGGAATGAAAAGGGTAAGAATCTAGGTCAAATTTTGTGAGTCACTATTGGAGCAGACCACATTTCACTAATTCTAAATCAAAATTTACCTTGTCAATACAAATTTAGTACAAAAGTTCCAAATTTTATTTTATTTATTGATACTAGTCTAACTAGCCTAACTCATATAATTTTTCTTGTTTTGACTAAAATTTCCATAGGGATGGCAATTATGCAGAATGAGCTCAGTAATATTGTCTGGTATGATAATTGAAGTGCTGTTCTGGGTAATGTGTGGTGTAGGTAATACTAGTGGGGTCTGGAGGTCTTTTCATGGGACTAGGAAAGCACATAGTGTTGTTTAGTTTTGTACCAAAGAAGTCAAACCTTTACAGTGTGTACAACCTTTATGTTCACTGAAACTGGGAATAAGAAGAACGGGGAGCGGGGAGATGTTTAATGTCACCTGGGAGGTCTCATCTACAGGAGTTACAGAGTGGTAGGCAAAACAAAAAGCGTGTGCAGTAAAAAATAAAATCATCACATCAACACTAGATAAACAGAAGGAATGGGCACAGGAAAAATAACAGATAATTTACAATTTTAGTGTGAAATTTTGTGTAAGACTTTCATATAAGACTTCAGAATATCAGTGAAAAGTTTTGCAAAATGTTGATGCAGATATCAGGAAAATCTTTATTTCAGGTTTTAAAAGTGAATTTTGCTAGATCTGAATCCACACAGGACACACTGCTGATGGGACGGTAGCAATAACTGTATTTAGAGTTGGACTTGATTTGGCCTGGTAAGCTGTGTTAATTATAAGTTCCAGTTCACCTATTTGATGTAGTATTTTGAGTAAACAAAGCCCTTAAATTGAAAAGAGAATGCAATTCAAATATTTGTAATGGTTCTATGCAATATGGTGTATTTTGCTTCACTGCAGCTGGACAGAATGTGTGTGAAGAAACAAAGAGACAGAAAGCTGCAGAGTGCATTGTATTTTTCTTGACTATATCAAACCATGAGGCCTAGAGAGGCTACCTGGAACAGAGGCTAGTCAGTGTTAAAGGAATAAAGTAGGTATTTATTAGAAAGGTCTTAAAGGATACACCTTGGGCAGTACCAGAGCCTGGCCATGGCTACACTCAAGATGGACTCAAGATGGACCTAAGATGGACAAAACTTTTAAAGTTTTGGTCCATTTACATGTTGGGGTTAATTGTCCAATTACAGCTACAGGTTAAGTCCCATCCTCCCAGATTGCTCTCCTCAATTTGCTGTTTACAGTTTTTGGGCCAGTGTCCTTGGTTGTTGGGCTGGAAAAGGATTGTTTTGTCTAACTAAACTGTGAAGAGAACTTGTGACCACTTTATATGAAGTTCAGAGCTATACTAAAGCAGTACAGAATCTGGAAAATATGAAAGCTAAAACTTAAAGCATCAACCAGACTCCCAGAACTTTTCCATACTTCCCAGAAACATCACCCACACAAGAAACATAACCCAGCACACTGAGGGACAGAAGCTGGGACCTCATCCCTGCAAATAAGAGTCTTCATAGATTCACAGTTTAAGTGCTTCTGAGAACATAGTTTAGCTCTTTGGTGTACCACAAGTATGCAGCCGTTTCGTTAAAAAGTCCCAGCTGTATAGTAATCAGCAGACATTTTTAATCCATCTATTCTCTGTTATGAAATGCCAATAGAGCATAATAGAGAATTTGAACAAGCATCCACTGCCTGCAGTTATAATCTTCACTTCAGGCAGCTCCTCATTTCTGTAGGTGGTGAACCAGTACACCACACAGACTCAGCAAGACTGTAAGTTAGAGAGTGATTTACTGGGACAAATGACATAAAAGTAGGAGGATTACAAGAATGTCACCCTTGCCCAGTAATGCTATTCAGAATTACACACTGTCCTTGTTGCATAACAAGATAACAATTGGGGTGCTATGTAGCATACCCCCCTCTGCCCTTCAACATCACAGCCAGGTTCAGCTGAGAGAACAGGGATCAGCCCTTGGTAGCACCACAAAGACATTTGGTGTGGAGAGCTTGTTGAGTTGGGTGGTGTTGACTTTGTTTTGTTGGGTTTTTTTCAATAGAAAAGCCTGGGAAAAGGTTTCAGTATGTTCTATTTTTTAAAAAAAGCACTTTAAAAAGCAGCTTTAAGCCCTTTTACTTTTAAAAAAGTAATATTCTTAAGCAGTAGAACCATTTTTTAACAGCACAGGCAGCTGTAAAATGGAATCTGACAAAATGGTCTGTTATTTATCTGCACAATGTCATTCCGATTTTGCCAATATCTTAAGGCTAACTTCCTGCAACTCTTCATAGAAATGAGTGCTTTTCATTTCTCCTCTTTGAAAATGAAAATCTTTACATTTTTAACCATGGGGATGTCTGTAATAAACAATATTATTTAAATGAGAACCTCAGCAACTCTATGCTGAACCCCAGAAGGCTTTGCCGACCTTATTACTATAATTATGCCTGATGACTTGCTTATGGGAAAGAACAAATCTCTCCTTTCACCTGGAAGGTTTCCCTGCCCAGTATGCAGCAGTCAGGCCAAAGCACACGAGTGTCCCTTTTCCAAACTACATGGCTGTTAATCGCCTGTGACATAGAGGCTACAGAGAAACAAGACAGATAAGAGCCTGCAAGGGAAATTTCTCGTCATGAAATCACACATATGGCTTGTTGTTCCTCTGAAATCTCTGAAGAAACATCCAGTATTTTAGACATATGGACATGAAATTGATCATTCTGTCTGTACACGTGACATCACATTATCTGCCTGTAGTGGTTTTGGTTCGCCAATTTAAGATTTCCCCAGTTTTGAGCTATCCTTGCTATTCACCCGGATATATTGCACAACCCAGCCTCTACCAAAAAGATGCAATGTGAAAATAATTATGTACGAAGATATTTACAAAACATTCGAATAATTAATTGATGAAAACTGACCATTGTGACTTCAAAAATTTTGTAAGAGAAGTAGCATATTTAAACATAGTAATTACAATAGTAATCCTAAATTTAGTACATTAATAGTGTTTTTAGTAATCTGCAAAACAATTGTCATAATTTTAAAATTCTCATTATTCATAAAAGAAAAATTCCTGAGTAAATTATTCCACTTCAGTCCTGTCTATGCAATTTTAACCAAACCAGATTTAGTTTCTGTGATCAAAAATTACAGTTCACTCTATTTAAAAATATTTTAGGGACCAGATTATCAACAAAGAAATAGAAAATTATTAAAATATTTCTGGAAGCTAGTACAAACAGAAATTGAAAATTATAAGTACAATCAGTACTTACACTTCAGTAAGTACAATCAGTACTTACACTTCAGTAAGTACACCTCATATATTGGTATATAAATGATGGGTTTTTGAAATTTCATCCCAACACACATAAATGAATAGAAGTGTGTCTGCCTACAATCTCTGAATTTTAGTCCAAAAATCAAAATCAGAAGTATTTTTAAATAATTTCAGAAATTTATTTAGATATGTACTTTTGCAAAATAATTGTTTGCTTAGAACATGTATTCTTACAAATTAAAAAACTGATTTAATCCTTATGTTTTTGAAAGGAATAATTCTATTCAGAGTTAAAACTATGATTTTGACAGATATAAAAATGCCTAAAGATGGACAAATAACTCCCAACCCATATTGAACTCAATAGTGGCTATGCATTTCCAGCATATATTCAGAAGTCTAATGACAAATATAAATCTCATAATAAATGTCTACAGTTTGAAAGAAAACTATTATCCATTTATGTGAATGAGATTGTGTTCCCTGTTTGGGAAATTTAATCCACATCTCTTCAAGCATGTAAAAACGTCACTACTTCATAGACACTCCCACATAAAAACCTCATTATACAGTAGCTGTGCTGTATGCTAAGTTCCCTAATGCAAAAAAAAACCAAAAAAACCCTAAAAAAAACCCCACCCCAATGAAACAATAACAACATCAAAAGTAATTTGCAATATGCCACAGACTAAACACCATTTTCTGTTTTGACATTTGTCTCCATGAAAGAATTAAAGGAATTTTCCACCAAAATTTCTAAGGATTCTGAGAAATAGCATAAGAAATAAATTATATGGAAGGAAAAGTACCATTTTTACTTCATGTTGTTATGTCTATAGAGTTTTAAATACTGATGTTTTTAGGTACTGTTAATTATTGCTAAAGGTTTTCACTTTTTTCTATTCTTTTTATTTGACTGCACTTCAACTAGAAGAGTACTTCCTTGGGAGCTCATGTGTGACACACAACCATAAATATCTGGCATCTTTTTCAAAGCATAAGTTGTGGTGCATCTTCTAAACTATACAAGCGTATAAGCTTCATCTCAAGAATCTTAAAAGTGCTTAAAAATCAATAATTGAGTGTTTTGTAAGAGCATCATCAACTCTCTAGTGATGACTTAAGAGGACTTTGAAAAAAGGTCATTGTGTAATACTTGAGAAAGTGTAACTCCTCTCACCTTCAGCATTAAAACACCTCTTCATCTCAAAAATAATTGCATAATAATGCACATGAAGCAAATAGTTTACTTCCATGTATAGCTATTGCATACTGAAATAGCATCCATTGTTGGATAATTAAAATTTCATTGTAGCCACTAAATACACAGAAAAGTGGAAAATTTTGATGTATTTTTTGTGGAAACAATGTAATCTCCATGTCCATCAAGTCGAATTCTCTAAAAGACTACAGTGCTCAAAAATTCAGTGCACTGTAGACAACAAAAGCCTTCAAATACATGAAAAATTTTGCATTTCAGACTACTTCAATTTGTTTTAGCCTTAAGAAGGTTTACTGAACTGGTTGAATGTCACCGCTTTGGCAGAAAAACATAGCTGATGGACACAAATTAATCTTTGTTGCAGTCACTGTTCAGCTGCTCTATTTGTGCAATTCAACATATTCACCTATATCTATATTAACTTGGTGAAAACATTTCTGTTCATTTCAGAAGGGTTTAATCCCATTAAATCCCACTTTTTTACACCTTCCACTACATCTTCTCTAAGGAATATTTATCCTAATGTCACATATAAAATGGTGTGAAATAATTAGAGTAAAACTTGCCTCCATAACTGAATTTTAAATTTGTAGTATCGTGTAGGTGAAGATAGGGAGCTACTTGTTTTAAACTTAATTGGGATGGAAGGTATAGTTCCCTGGAAATATTTAACATTAATAGTAGGTTAGCAATTTGGCATAAAGGGTTACCTACTTAAGTCTCACACAGTGCTTAATTGTGTTTTGTTCCCTTAACCATAAAATCCAGAAAAGAAACATAATCCCAAGAAGAGAACATAAGCATTAGTTTTGATTATTCAACTATCTTGCCTTGTGTCATATCATAAACATGTTTCCAGCAATTCTTGACAATTCATATAAACCAGTCACAATAAGAAGCTTCTTAGTGTTTCACTGGGAGGATGCACACTGTGACAGAGGCATTTTTAAGAATCCAATTTAGTACTGTTTCCCTGAAGAACAGGGCTAAAATGAAGGGATGTCAGGCAACTTTGAGAAGCTTTCAGATAATCTCAGGGTCTGAGGCACCAGAAGGGTTTGATATCTGAAGATGCACTCCCTCAAACTGGCTTCAAAGCCTTATGACCCTCTATTTCACTGGACATGTTAATACAAATTGTTGAGGATATGCAGAGGAAAGTGAATTGAGTTCCATTGCAACAATATTTTGGTATCATAAAAAAAGAATAGATGTTGCAGACTTACCCCAGGTGTGCTTCCATGTTGCAAACTAATATCACTACACCTTATACCATGTCAATACACTTCATTGCAAATTTCAATGTCTCCACTCTCAATGTTCCACTTTCCTGCTTTACATCAGTTATTCTGAAGGAAAGACTTCAGAAAACATGCAATATTGTGGCACACAAGTAAATGGAATGGAGTTGATTTCTGTATAGATAATAGTAATTAATGATTAGAAATGTGCCACAGTAATTTTTAAAGCAAAGCTGCTTTATTAGTTAACATTTGAACGTTCAGTAATTCAATTCAGAAGAACAAGTTTTCCTGGAAGTTTATGTAGTTTTAGAACACCTCTAAAAAGCCTATTTAATTAAATAGGACTCACTAATTTTAAATGATAAATCCACAAGAATTTCTTTAATTCTTTACAGGAACTGCAACAGGATGCACTCATTTTCAGGTACATTACTGTCTGATGGCAATAAGGGCTTCTAAAGTTCCCCCACCTTGCAAAAATAAAATCTTAATTACTGAAATTTTATTGCTAATGCAAATATTATTAATTATGTACTGCTACTGTACACATATGATGCAAGAAATGCCTAGCTCAGGCAAAAAATTAATACACATCTGATTTCCTAATTGAAGAAACACTTAACTCTATATTTCAGGATTGAAAATGTCAGTCTGAGAATGGATACTCAAACTGTAAAAGACAAGAATAACAAAGAATGCCAAAATAAAATAACGTCATAAAATCTCATAAGTTTTTGTTCTATTGTCTTTTAAATTAATGTTTCCTTTTTCAGAACAGAAATTGCTTCAAGCATTTTTCATGTAAAATGCTTATCACAGCATCCATGTATAAAAAATTGATGGTATGAAAGATTCTTAGGAAATGTTTTTCACATGAATGGTTTATAAAATCTAAAGCCGATTTCAGCTGAGATTTTTCTTCTATTTTCAAGGTCTTGTAGCTAGCTGAGAAAAATTGTTCTTGTCTTTTTACCCCTTTCCAGTTTTCATAGGGTTACACTACAATACAATACTTCTGGGTTCAAGACATTCATATTAATGCTAGAGAGAACAAATGTCTGTGTGACATATGTCCATGTGACAAGGACTAAAACTTGTGATATTGTAAGGGCCTCAAGTGCAGCTTAAAGAAAACACTTCCTCTCAGGGGTGGTGGAGGTTATGTAAATCCTGTCAAGGGTATCTAAAGCCAACTGCATGGCACAAGGCTGCTGTAGGGTGAGACGTGAGGGATTACTCAGGACAGCAAAGCAGCACTGACTAGACTACTGAAAATGCTGGACAGATTTCTCAACATAAAAACTCAGTAAGAATTGCAGGGTCCATGCTACAGGTGTTGGTTAACTTGTTTTCTCTGAACAGAAGATAACTGCTTCCTTTTCTTACCCGGTCAGATTTAAGTAACAAAGGAATCAATATATAAACACTTAGGAGAGACCAGATGGTGAATGATAAATGGCAAGGATCAATTTAATAGAACCTATCAGGCCACAGTAAACCAAGCCATCTCTGAAAAAAATTAAAAGAGATGGTTTGCTGGGTAAAGTGATTGTAATTGTTTTAATAGATTTTTAGTAATGATTTTCATGTAGTCTGTCCTGGAACCTTTATAGAAGAAACCAAAAATAGGGCAGGAACACACCTCATGAGTCTGTCTTGTGCATCCTATGTTCTGAGTAACCAGTGGCACAAACCTCGCACCTAACATATTTGTCTAACAAGTTTCTAAAAAATCTCTAGCAACAGAAAATCCAGCCTCTCTCGGCAAACTGCTCCACTGCTTAACTGTCCCTTAGAGCAAGACTGTTGTTCTTGATGGTCAAATTAACCACATTACTTCTTGCCCTATCCAGAGACCTCTCTGGGCATTAAGTTTTTATGTATAGAAGACCTAATATTTCTTCAGAATTATCTGTTTTCCATAATAAACTACCCCAAATCTTTCATCTTTGCACACAACTCACCCTCTGGCCCACAGATTAAAGGCAACTGGATAGAACATGAGGGGAAATACTGCAGATAGAAATACAAAATAGTAATAATTCCAATATTAAGATGAACATTCTACAGTCAGGTTTTAGAATAATAATGAAAGCACACCACAGTTATATACGCGTAAGTTCTTCCATGAAGGGAAATGCCAACTTACCTAACAATTTTACAGCTTCCACCATATTCTCTTATCATTTGTGCAGGCATCATCTCCTAACTGAAGAAATGGAAGTTCAAAATCAGGTGTAATGACAGTAACTTTTTTTCCACACATAGGTATTTATACCTCCCTATTCAAATGAAGATCAGCATTAGCTGCATATGGGATTTAAAGAATTACACAGATAAAAGGTGTGTTCTAAACTCTTTTTTTAGAAGACAGTATTTGAGATGTTATAATGGAAAGGAATCAGAGGTTATTGGACTTGTGATCTATTTTAAAAAATACAACTTGAGCTCATATTGTGAATATTCCTATATATTACATTTCCTTTGACTTCTCAACCATTATGATGTCAATAGAAAAACCTTCAATAGAAAAAGCTTATGTGTCATTTGGCTACTATAAAAGAATGAAAAAAGACAACATTTTAGACACATTCCATGTTTAAAATACAAATGTCTATTTATATGCTGGTAACAGTCTATAAAAACAACAGGAATGGCGAAGTTCAGTATGGAAACTGTCTTTTCAATGTATTTAGTCAGTTGTGAACATATACCTGTGTGCTGACTTTATTCCAAAAAGAGGTAGTGTATTGCTTCTGTAGTAGAAACTGAGTGATAGATTGTGATATATACTACATACATTAAAAAAAAAAACAAACGTGAAGACAGAAGGTAAGCAAAAACATCCTTCAGCACTCCAAAGCAGCTTCCTACATCTTTATTAGGACTTTCCAAGAGTAAAGGAAAAGCAAGAACTTCACAACTTATCTCACCCATCCAATTAGAGAGCGAAACGCTGAGTCTGTTTGCTTACAGGGTATTGCACATAATTTGTCTCAGTCACCATAGAGTTGTTGTACAAAATTTCTGCAAATTATGTCAATTTACTTTGTCCAAAAGAGAAGAAATTCTGCTTAAGGCACAGATACATTCAAGAATTTTACCATATCAATGACCAAGTTGGCCATAACTGATTTTATGTAAGAATTTCACATTGCCTTTGAAATAATGAAATACCATTTGGCAAATTAAGTCTGAAATTCTTCACCTTCCTTAGCTTAAGAGATACTAATTCAATTTTACTTCAGGGTGTTTTGCTAGTTAATTAAATGCAATGTGGTGATGCAGAGCTCAGTGGAGGTCTTTGCTTCAGATAATCTGTCTCTCAGATGTTAATAGCTTCTTCAATATGAAGAATTTGGGGGTGGTGTGACAACATACATGGAGACAGAGGTATGACTGTAACCTGAACTTTGGTATAGATCTGTCTGCTTCCTACCTTCTTGTTAGTTTTCATGTCTCTTCACTGCTTCTTGTATCTCACTTGACTCTTACTTTCTTTAGATTGATGGAGACTTGAAAGCCAAAAACCACTGTGAGGGCAGGAAATGCGAAGTATGGTCACTTTCTGCATCCTATTATGAAATAAAATTGCTCAGTATCCTTTGTGCAACATGAGCATTCATTTATTGATTCAGAGTACCATCATGATACCAGAAAATTGTGTAATATATTGCTGCCTTTCAACAGCACAAAGCAGGGGGAAGGGAGAAAAAGGAGAGAAATAAATAATAAACCAAAGGACTTCTTTTGTCAAGCAAACATCATCATCCTGCGGACAGACTCTGAAATGATACATCTAGCAAGTTAATTATTTTTTTTACTAGAATCACTGAGTGGTCTGATTTGGAAGGGATCTTAAAGGATGATCCTGTTCCAAGGGATACCTTCCTCCAGACCAGGCTGCTCAAATCCCTATCCAACCTGGCCTTGAATGCTTGCACAACTTTTCTAATCAGCCTGTTCCGGTGCCTCCTCACTCTCCTATCTAACCTAAATAATTTAAAGCCATTACTCCTTTTCCTATTACAATATGCTCTTGCAAAAAAAAATCCCTCAGCAGCTGTCTTCTAGGCCTCCTGCAGGTAGTGAAAGGGCGCAATAAGGTTTCTCTTGGAACCTCCTCTTGCCCAGGCTGAACAGTCCAATTCTCTCCTCTTTGGAGGAGTTCTCCATGCCTCTAATCAGCTTTATGGCACTCTTCTGGGAGTGCTCCAAGAGCTCAATGTCCTTCCTGTGCTGAGGACCCCAGAGCCAGACACAGCTCTCCAGCTGGGTTGTCATGAGAGTGAAGCAGAGGGGCAGAATGCCTTCCCTCGCCCTGCTGGCCACACTGCTTTTAATGCAGCCCAAGACACATTTGGCTCTCTGGGCTGTGAGCACACACTACCAGCTCATGACCAGCCTCTCACCCATCAGCACCTGCAAGACCTTTTTAGCAGGACTGTTCTTCATCCATTCATCCCACAGACTGCTGATGCTGGAGATTGCCCCTTGCTCTTGGCTTTGTTGAATTTCATGTAGTTACCTTGGACTCCCCTAGCAAATTGGTCAAAGTCCCTCTTCGTTTTCCCCCAGTCCCCATCTTGCAGTCCATCCACTGGAGAGGTGTGGAAAGAGACTGTCATAGAAGACTGAGACAAAACCACTGCTGAGCATCTCAGCCTCCTCCTCATTTGTCTGCCAGCATTGCTCTCAGAGGGGTACTGCTCTCTTTAACCTTCCTTTTCTGGCTGACATAGCTGTAGAAGCACTTCTTGTTGTTCTTTGCATCCCTTGCTAAGTTCAGCTCCAACTCCACTTTGGCTCTGCCATTTATGTGCTGGAATATGACCATTTCCAAGTTTCCTAAACTAGTCTTTTGGGTAGATAACTCTACTTCTATCTTTGAAAAAAAAATCCCTCATATTAAAGAAAATGAACATGAATATCTTTCATTGAACAACCTCTAGACCTTAGTAAAAAATATGTACAAAAAAACCTTATTGATAATCATTGACAGTGATCTGCAAAACAAACAAAAGCCAACTCATCATATTCTTCAATGGCCCTTTCCAAATGTTGGAAATACTTTCCTTTTAACACAACAGTTATCATCTGTCTAAATTACCTTTCTCTCAAGGCTTCCCTGCTGCCAAGAGACCCCTTAAGTCCCCTGAGTGTTATATAAGCAGAAAACAGTAATGAATAGGACTCCATTTCTACATATCTATGAAGACATCAATAGTTAATGACTAAATGATATTTGGGTATTCTAATTATGCAGGTTCAGGGAATGTTCAGGTTTAACACACTCCTTTCCTACTAAAAATAAGGTGAGCTTATGTGCTTTTTCCCACTATTCCCAAGAATGATATTTTGTATCTTAGGGATCCTGTGCCTATGAGTCAAATATCATGATAATTTTTAATGAACTAGATAATTATAAAGACATTTGCAACATGGGCTTGAGTTATACATTTTACAGGACATAAAGTTTTATGTTAGTGCTGGTGTACAAGCAGTCTCCAGGACCTTTCTATACTTGAAAACACTCTTACACACGTCATTCATACCTCCCTGATGGAACTGTAAAGAGCAGCAGTCAAGGAGGCTGCTCAGG
This sequence comes from Passer montanus, assembly GCF_014805655.1. Lineage (NCBI taxonomy): Eukaryota > Metazoa > Chordata > Aves > Passeriformes > Passeridae > Passer > Passer montanus. Next base: position 16,373,552 of record NW_024356505.1, on the reverse strand, counting down.
CACAAAACAACACTAACTCATATTCTGCTGTCCAGAACTGACTGCAAAGGAAGTCAAAACAGGTGAGCAATGAGAGGCTTCTGAAAACATTTCAGATGGACTGAAAGACTGTTCTGCAGTAGATTTGTTATGCTTCTAACTTTCCAGGAAAAACATAAATGAGCTCTAGCAATGTTACATTTGGTACCTATTGCAGACAGAGGATAAATAAAGATTCTCTAGTAGTTTTGGCAGACAAATTAAATGGCTGTGAACACACAAGGAGAGGGAGAAAAATCCAGTGTGATAATAAACTCTCAAGTGTGACCTTATAATGCAGGGGGACAAATGAGGAATTCTCTTTCTTGCCTAGATATGTGAAGTTCAGATATTTTTTTCTTTAGCTGTCTAACTCACTCTCAGGTCTACAAAGAAATAGATAATATACCTGTTAAGTGTCACCAAAAAAAAAAAAAAAAAAAAAAAAAGGCACGTCCAGTACTATAAGTAAAGAAAAAAAAATTAAATTCAAACCACAGAAATAGAAAAAAGGAGTTCTATGTGAAAACCATCTCAGAGGATGACTTCTGCTGTTGACCTGCTTTTGTATTTACCAAGTTCATAATCATCACCACTGTTGACCTGCTTTTGTATTTACCAAGTTCATAATCTGTTAAAGGATGGTTTGGCACATATATCTAGCTCTATGGACCATGTGTAACATTTGGAAGTTTTAAAGAAACTTCCTCTGGTGCAAGGTATAACTCATTATAAATCCTAGCAAACAAACATCTATTTTGCTTTCCAATGGGACTAAATAAAACTATATATGGAACTAAGCAAGAATCTTTAGGACAAGATAATGTTGCTGACATAACTGTTCTTTAGCATTTCTAATAATAAAATCCCACATAACTCTTAGGTTTCCCAAAGGGTAAGAAGATACCTGCTATCCAGTGAACAACTTGGCTCTAATCCCTATAGAATGCTTATTGTCTTTAGACTTCAGAGTTTTCTGTTGTCTTTTCCTTGAACCTATAAATTTATCCAGACATTCATTGTAGCCTTACCTAATACCCAACCATTATTGACCGTCTGCCTGAGGTTTTATCGATGAGCAATATTTATTCACTGAAAAGTATAGTGATGAAGCAATAGTTACAAACCTCTGCAAGTTCTGTTCCTGCATCTAGAAGAGGGAAAATGTACTGGAAAAAACCTCAGTCTTTTGTGTTTCTGGAAGAAAACCTCAATCTTTATTCATTCCCACAGCAGTAATAAGGGGAAAATAGCTTTGAAAGCAACTGTTCTTGGTTTTAAAATCAAGAATCTTGTCATCATTCACATAGCTTAAAGAGCAACTTCAAGAGTCCTGAGCTTGTCAATTGGAACTGCACACCTAATTTGCACAGCTTCCTCTCCAATGAATAGAGAATGAGAGAAGTACTGCTTTATGCAGATCTGTCCATACTGAATTATGAATTGTTTACAGTTATTAAATAGAAATTTTGACTGTGTTCATATAATACATCTATTGAATGGAGTAGTGCTGTGAAAAATGTAAAGCCCCAGCAGAAACAACACAACATGTTTCAACACAATGTAAGAAAGACAATAAAGGAGCTGAGCAGCAAACACAAGAAGTTATTTCCACTTGGTCATGCTTGTTAGGTCAGTGTCTTTTTCTAAGTAGAGGGCATTTGACCCTTCCAGTGAATAGAATTCACTAAATTGCTTCCTGTTTCAGAATCTGTGAAACCACAGGGTGAACATCCTCAGGAAACCCAGGTAGGCTGACGATGGCCAAAGTGGCTGCTTCAGGAGCTGCTTGTGCTAGTGGAAACTTGATTTGCAACAGGGTAAAAGTTGAAAGCTCAAAGATCATGACATACACATGAAATAACAGTACATGCAATGACTCTTCTGCTTTTGCAAAACTCATATGAACAAAAAGGTACCTGAATTCCTCTTCTGTACCACACTGAAGAAAGAAAGTTCAAGGAGAAAATATTTATCTTTGAACAGAAAAGAAAACATTAAATAAAAATCATCCTTGCTTGTTGCTAAATTTCTAACTTGACAAAATAAGTCTTACACAAGTAGTGCACATACAAGTGGTAAGGTTCAAAAGATAAAGCACAAAAAAACCCACAGGCCTTTATGAAACAGAAGTTTCATACAGCAGATATTTCTGAGGTTTGAGCAATTTCTATCTGTATTTTGAGGTATCCAATGCTGACTATTAGGTAATAATTATCAAAACATATGTGGAATTCAAAAATTTGGAATTCAAGTATGTCTCATTTGATGGCAAGTTAAAAGCTTGGGTTTAAATTATGTCTTCTGATTGCTACTAGGTGAGCTCTGTTGGCCGCATCCTCCAGTCCTGTACAAGCATCCCACTGCAGAATAGTGCCCAAGCTCACAAAAATATTGCCAACATAAAAAAAAAATTGTAGACATACACATGTATCCCCTGTATTCTTTTTTAGGTAGGTATTCTTTTTTAAGTGTAAACATCATATAGAACTTATTTAAATGCTTAGATGTACAGAAAACTGAAATATTAGGTGACACCAATACTTCTAAAATGGAATCTACAAACAGAAGTATTTAGTTTAGTTTTAGATCAGCAATTTCATCAACAGTTATACATATCACATGAAAAAAGTACCCAATTTTTCTTTACTCATTTACTTTCAAATTATTTTTTAGCTTATTTATACAGAGGCTATATATAAGACAGTCCCAGTACTGAAGACAAACCCTTAAAAAATATGAAGGAGCAAATAAAATATATTTTTAATTATATTCTTCATCTAGTAAGATAGCACAATTTTATTTTATCCATGGATTTGGTGGATTTTTTTGCTTACTTTAAAAGTTTAATTTTTATTAAATTTTTATGTCTTCTCTGGCAATAGTAATATGGTGCCTGAAAATAGTAGACAACTATTAATACTAAGTTTGTAGCTAAGACTAGCAACTTGAATCTCAGTACCAATAACTATTGTGCCTGCTCTGGGAGTCAAATTTACCAAATGTTGTCAAAAACTTTAAAGCAGACTCTGTTATATACATGAAGTTTCTGTTATATATTGAATCTCAGTACCAATAACTATTGTGCCTGCTCTGGGAATCAAATTTACCAAATGTTGTCAAAAACTTCAAGCAGACTCTGTTATATACATGAAGCTTCTGTTATATACATGAAGTTCTATTGTTTTCTTGTGCTGTAGGAATAGGAGTGACATTTATGTGGCACTTTTATAATCAGAGCAACTTATTTTTAATAAATAGTTTTGTTATGTAAGTAACTTTGTTGACAATATCACAAGAAATCTTGTGCCTGGAATTTTCATTGACATCCATCTGTAGTTAAATGTACTGCAAGAGAAACCCCAGGAAAACATATTTTCCTTTTCAAAAAGAAATTTCTCTCCCTGCATTGCTAGAAACACAAGCCCTTCTCCAAATAACTCCACAGACAAACAAAGTAAGAGATATTCTGGTTTAAGGAACAGCTTCCTTGGCTGCTCTATGTATTATATTTAACCAACGCTTGCAACAGATGCACTGACGTAAGAAGTGGAACAGAACTGTGTGAAAAGGGTGCTTACTGTGCTGAGACATACACAGAACTTGTGTGTTTGTATGTCCAGGGAGCTTGCACCCTAAACCACACCAGTGCTGTCATATTTTCCTTAATATGAGGTGACCCACTACAGCAGGTATTAAAGTCCCCTGTGCTGTCCAAGAGCACGTTCTCACCCTGTCTAAGGAGATCAGTAAAAGATACGATCACACCATCAACTTCTGTTCTCAGAAACATTTGTCATGCTGGTTGTCACAGTCATATCTCCTGGAAAAATCCTTTTGACCAGGATTTTGCACCTGGGAATCTGAGAAGCCTCAGAGAAAAAGGAAAACAATAATTATCTTATTTGCTTCTCCTGTGTTTTGCTCCTTTGGAATGTGTTTGGAGATTGTTTATCAACAGGTGGTTGTTTCATTGGTTTCATGTGAATTGTTTTGACCTATTGGCCAGTCAGGGTTAAGCTGTGTTGAGACTCTGGAAAGAGTCACAAGTTTTCATTATTATCTTTCTAGCCTTCTGTAAGTATCCTTGCTATATTCTTCAGAATAGTTTAGTTTAGTATTCTTTAATATAATATGTTATCATAAAATAATAAATTAGCATCCTAAGATCGTGGAGTCAGATTCATCATTCCTTCCTGCCACAGGAGCACCGCACAAACACAATACTGGTAGAATACTGATAGCAAGCAGACCACAAAAGATCTTAGTACTGTGTGACACACACACGAGGAGTATGTAAGTTGTGTCTGTGCAGTCCACCAATTTAAATGAAGAGGAGATCTTGATGCTCAGAAGAAAATATTAAATCTGCACACTGTGAAAATACCCTACTTTATGCTTGTTTCAAAACAAGAAACCCAATGAGATCTAACTCATCCCTAGGTAAAAATGTTTATCTTTCCAGTAACTATATGAAAAGTTTAACTCTGTGTATTCAGGATAATTAGGATTCAACCACATTAAATAGAAAAGCTACAGTTTGAGAGATCTTCCTTCTGATCTGCAGAGTAGGAGCTATAGTCTTAGAATGGCTATTGTTCTCAGCATGATGACAAATCTAAATTTAGAGAATCTGTATTTAAAGTCTGAAACCTAAAGAATGTGACATTTTCAGTAAGAAGTTCATTGCTGCATAGCATTTTGCACACAAATGTACTTGACTCAAGCTAAAATAGATGCCATACAGTCAGACAGGAACCCAAAGTCTTCCTTGGTTATCATTTTCACTAAGAAAGGGAAGTAAAAATTAAACTTGACTCATTATTCCATTGATGTAGAAAGCAGGAAGGAAGCTAGTTGATGCCACTGCAAAGTGATAAAAACAGTAAAGTAGTCTGTCAGTCTCTACCAATTAAATGAATAGGTACATTTGGGGTAAATAAACATGTATTATAAACCTGCTGAGTTGTAAAAGAGCTTTCATACATTGAACAAAGCTGCTTTAGAAGTACCCAGTGTGTTCTTATAAAAGCTCTAAAAAAGGATAAATTTTAATATAGCAGAATCTACTAAAAAAATCTGAAAAGAGGTATCAGAAATTATCATTAAGCTGTGTAACTTTTCTGAATGGTTTAATTCAAAGTTGACATATCACTCCATAAGTAAGTTTCATAACATTATTTTAATCAGCAGTATATGCCCTCAAACTGAAACTAAATGATGATCATATGGCTTTTATTTCCTATTTGTAGACAAATCTCTTAGTTGGATACCACAATGTAATGCAGAATTAAGAAATGTGAGAGGTTTAGTTGGATTGCAAAGCAAATTAACAACAATAAGGGTTCTAAAACAAGCTTAATTGGTATTTCATTCTAATTTCACTCGAAGGTAAAAGACTTAAATTCTGTTATCAGTATTGTCATCAACTTATTATCCATCATTAACTCCAGGTTAAAGCTGCTGGATGCCTTCTGTTACAATTTCTGAATGTTTTCTTGTCCGAGACAGTAGGTTGCACTATTAGATACCTCAGTGCATATATTAAAGTGCAATAAACTCAAATATACATTTCTCTCTGTTACTCTAGTAAAACCCAGAAAAATTTTAAAAAGTTAAAATAACCCCAAAAACCCAACCCCTCAAAGTACCCAGTCTGCCAGCAATACAGTATTTGGATTAAAAACCAGTTTCTTGAATGCAAAAAAAACCATCAAGATGGAAACTGTCTACTAGAATTGGAACACTAGGGAATTTTTAAAGAACCAATAATCAATGATCTTTTCTTGAACTGCTGAATGAATTTAAACCAGGTGAATTTAGATCAGTTGGCTGTTAGGAAAAAAAACCCTGAAAATATAAATTCCTTTTCACAGATAAGACTTTGTTGTAAATATAAGTCAACTACAGTAGCTTGCCTCAGTAACAGCAGCCATTATTCCTTTATGTGATGTCCGCAAGCAAGATATCAAGGGAAAACCTTAAAAATATCCCAAAAATTAAGTCTTTAATTAAGTCAAGAGAACAAAAAATGCCAGTTACAGGCAGATAAAAATAACCAAGCCCCCCAAAAAGCAAAAATCCAAACCCCCCAAAACCAACCAACAAACCCACAAAAAACAACCAAAAAAACCAAGAACAAAACAACAACAAAAAATTCTCAACAAAAAACTAAAAAAAAACCCACCCAAAACTCAAAAACAAACCAAGCAAATAAAAACCAAAACCAACCAGAAAGAAAAAACAGGACACAAAATGTTCTCTGTCTTCTTTTTTTTTAAAGTTCTCATTTCTCTATGTCTAGGAAAGGAACAAATCAAGATCAAAAGTACACTGTGTTCTAAATTAAGACAGAGATGAGTGAAAATGTGTTTTTATTGTGTGTTAAATGTGTTGAAGGAAAAGTTTGAGAAAGAATGGAGGTCAGATTAGGAAACCGAAAATTCAATAATAGATGTTAGATTAGATTGAGTAACAAAATATCTGAAGCACTGATGTATTAAAAACCCAACCAAGCAACAGAGAAATCTAATGCAAATTTATTTGCTGCTCATAACGTAATGTAATTTGAACAGATAAGCCCATTCTGCTGGAATGCCAGAAAATAGGTTAGTAAACACTACCTGGCTGAGCGTATCTGTGTCTTATCACAGCCACACTGCTGCTCCCACCAGCACTGGAGCCTGTCCTCTCCCTGAGCCCAGGGTGTGACCAGTCAAACTACTAATTATTCACAGAGGGAAAAGCTGCCTTTATGATTGTTCCCCCAGCAAAAAAAACCCTCACACATGCCACACACACCCCCCTCCCAAACTAAGATCATGAGTATGCGTGTATCTCAAGGAACAAACAGTAAACAGAGTAATGCTTCCCTTGTGCTTGCTGCTGAAGTACTCCTGGTTTTGCTCCTGAGCTGACAGAAGCTCAGGGCAAACCCCAAGTTATTTGTTTTCACAGGTGCTTTTCCTATCCTTCCCGGATTCTCACTGGCTAATAACAAATGCAAGGAAGGACAAGACCACTGACTATTTATTCCAGAGAAGGAAATCCTCGCTGCCTTTTTAGGTTATCCAGGGAAATAGTGATCCCCTCCCTCAGCAGCATTCGATTTGTAACTCCTGTTAACAAAAAGCTGAGAAAGGAACAAATGTAATAAAGAAAATGAATGACTCTCACTTCACATCTCCCTGCCTTGAGTAGTGGGTCAAGTACATCAGAGAGAAATCTGCTTGTACAAAAGGGTCATGTAATGTTTTCCTTCCACATTGACTGAGGGAGTAGGGAGAATGATGGGTTGCAGCTTGTCTACTTTGTTATGACTTTAGATGCTTGTCAAAATGCAACTCGTTTCAATAAAAGAAATAAAAATTAATAAAACTAAAACCCACTTATACTGAAGAGAATCAAATTCCATGATCTATTCTATGCCAGAGGTCCATCAGTTCTCTTGAAGCACTGCTCCTTTTTAGGATGTGTGTTTGTGTAGCATGCAGAGAACAGTAGACAGCAGCTTGAGGGAAAAACAAGGCTCAGCTCTAACCCAGTGACCAAAGAAAACTGTCAAAATTCAAGGCAGAAACAATACTGAGTCATATAATAAACTAACCAATCAATATATTTATTGAAAATTTGCTTGAGGAGTAATCTGCAGCTGATCCTGGAACAAAATGGATAGAATAAGTAGCAGATAATTCTAAGGATGAATGTTTTTATTCAGTGGTGTAATGTTCAAATTAAAAAAATAGAGAAAATAGATACCCCTAACTGCTTCCAAAATTACAATACTTTTATTTTATAGGAATGTTGCATTTTAAGAGATACATCTATTGGGTCAAATACTACCCAGAAATCTCCAGGAAGATTTTTTTTTTCATTAAAAAATATATATTTATTCACTTTCCATTTTTTTCTAGATTTATATTCTTAAATCACTGCATCTCCTTTTAAGCTGTAAGACTCCATATGTTAATGAGCAAAATTAAATAAACAAAACATAACTTATTTTTCTGGTCCTGTAATCAACCAATACAGCTTTGTATGAAGAAGAGAGGCATCTTTGATGAAAAAAATGGAAATAGTTAAGTGCTACCACCAATCAGTTAGGGGTGAGAGATGAAATGAACATTTTTATATAGGAACAAAATTACTGAGATGCACTTATTCCAGAAAGATATTCTTAGCCTGAGGAGTGAAGATTCCAGCACCTGGAACTCATTTGCAGTGATTAAATATCTGTATTGTTACACAAAAGTGAAATCCAATTCCATGAACTTATGAAAAATATTCAAAAAGCCTTATATTTATTTTTCGAAAGACAAGGAAGCAGAGCGCTCAAAGACTTAGAGACTGAAAGTGATGAAAACACGAAAGGTAATCTCTAAGTTTTATTGCCAGATGTTTCTGAATTAAAGGGTTCCAGACAGTATGCCAGACAAGCAGCTATAGAAACGAGACCAAGAATAGTTGAGTAGTCTGTTGCTATCCTTACAAAATCTAAGCCTCAATTTTCCCTCAGATTTTTGCCTTATTGCTCTGGTAAATCACTTGTTTAATTTTTTAATGATGCAAGCTTTCAAACAAGTCATAAATTTCCCCTGATGTCTCTTGTACACCTTCTGTGGAGCTTCCCTTCTAGTTTTCTCATCATTTTTTTCTTCGGGTTTCAGAAAACTAAACCATCTCTTTGTTATATACTCCAAAATTTGCCTAAATTTCTGATTGAATCAACATGCATTCCAATTCAAAATCAGAAACAGGCTGGAATAACTCACCGCTGTCATAAAAAAGGTAGTAAATAGAAGACGTAGGTCAAAGCACTGAGGTAAAAACATTAGTCTATTTCTAAACTTACATACAGACTTCTGCAGTTGTTCATCAATATATAAACATCCAGGGTCCCAGCTTCATTTGACTGATGTTAGATGAACAGAAACTACCTTTCTATCTGTGTCTATGAACCCCATTTGATCTGCTTGAATGAAAAATAGTTCCTTTGCTCAACTGGATAATGTATGCTCCTGTTCATCCTGAGTAACTATCCCATGCAAATGAAAGCGAGAAGGATAAAAAAAAAATTGGTTTTTTAAGTCTTGGTTGAAATGCAAGGAAATTTCTTTCCAAACAAAGCCCTCAGGTGCCTTTTAAATCTGTAAAACTATAAATAAAATTGAGAAACATTTCACAAATACATAAATCCTAGACATTGAAAACTGTTTCAAGGCATTGTTAAGAAGACCCTATTTGATGATGATGAAATTCATGAGACTTGCTGTCTTGAGTGGACCTAACTTCTGCAGAGATGGTAACTACTTTCCTCATACATAGGAGCATGCAAATAAAAATAGCTAATTGAGCTATTTCCTACACAGAAGGGGAAGAAAGAAATTGCTATTTCGTCTGTAGTAATAAAAATAGCTAATTGAGCTATTTCCTACACAGAAGGGGAAGAAAGAAATTGCTATTTTGTCTGAGTACCTTCTGATCACTAACAAAAATTTGGGTCATGAAATTTTTTTTTTAAAAATAACCCCATTACAGAGAAAAAACCCTAAACACATAATCTCCTCTCACAATGGGGATAAATCCATTGTCTTTAAAGAAATCATTCACATACATGTCATCTGTTTAAATCATCTACCAAGCTACTGTCTCCTTTGCTAGCAACCAGATTGCACTAATTTTAGCAAGCTGAGGATATATTTAGCATTTTATTTGAAGTATTTAAGAGAAAAGACAATTCCCAAAGATCTGAGCTGGCTCAAAAAGAACCAGAATTTTCAACTTCAGTGCAGGCAAGTGACAAGGACACTGTCATATAAGGACTTTGCTTTTATGAGTCCAAGAATCCCGAGTTCCAATATATGGAAATACCGTATATTATATACATGACATATAAAAGTTCTGTATATTTAGAGGCTCACAAGTGAATCTTGCAGTCATAAAGACTTGCAGTCAGCTTTTGCTCTTAAACCACTGCTGATCTATGCAATGTAACTGAGTTACTTTGCCTTTTTCTTACACCAAATCACCCAGGTATTTTTTAAGATGTTTAGCAAATTCTAGGTGAAATCTTTGAGCAACAGAACAGGTAAGAGGAAAACAAACACACAATTACTAAACCACCGTTTGCTAGTTTCTTCAAAGTTCAGTTATTCTCATGTACATGGCTGTACGAAAGTCTTTTTGTTCCTTCAAGACAGAACAAACATTTTCTCTTGTTTTGTGAAACAAAGCCTAAAGTAATTATTTTTCTTTCATTGTGGAGATAAATAATAAATTTCAGTAAATCAAAACAATGTCTTAACAGCTTATGCTTTCATGATGTAAGAGAGGGTATTATTTTTCAAGACACAGTACAGTCATACTTACATGGCTACACATACATACATAAAACACAAAAGCTTTACTTGCATAGCACAGTTTGTTGACAGGAACCTCAGATAGTACAGGCTTGATGCCTTGAGAAGGCTGACCAAGAACAGAGGCTAGACAGAGCTAAGAGAATAAAGTGGGTATTTCTTCAAAGGCCTCAATGGATACACCTTGGGGAGTAAAAGAGCCTGGCTGGGGCTACACCCAAGGTGAACTCAAAATGGTCACAAAAATGGACAACCCGTCACAAGGTCTTACACTTTTATAAGTTTTGTTCCATTTGCATGTTGGAGTTAATTGTGCAATTATAGCTCTAGGTTATGAAGTTCCATCCTCTGTCTATTTCCCTCTTCAATTCACTGTTGTTTATACTTTTTGGGCCTGGAGCTTGTAACAGTTCTCCTTGGACAAGCACAAAAAGGATTGTTTTGTCTATCTACCCTGAGAAGAGAGCTTGCTAACTCTTAATATGAAGCTCAGAGTTACACACTGAAGCAGAATAGAATCTCAAAAAGATAAAAGCTAAAACTTAAGGCATCAGGCTAAGCTGGAACAAGAGCCCAGCTGCAATGCCATATCTTGGTTTCTGTATTGTCATTGTCCCTGTGCTTGCTGGGGCACCTAGTGCATCCTCCAAGATAAGACACTATTGTATTCTTTCCTGGTCTCGCATTAGTTATGTGTAGGTCCTTTTGACAGAGAACTAAAGATTCACTGGAGAGTTATCAACACTCAGAACATTTAGACTACATTATACTACAAACTCAGGGCATGCAGACCAGAGAAAAACTGTGCCCTAGCCTGCATTTCAGACAGCAAGGTTTTAAACGTGGGAATGCACAGATGGTTTAAAGCAAGTCCCCAATCTGAGTAAGTAATTTTTCTGAGAAAATGACAAAATGTAAACAAACAAACAGCACAAGAATTTGTGCTCTACATTTCAGTGACAAAAAAAAGTTATGGACATGGTCATAATTTCTGACTACATTCACAAGCCCACTTTGACATGACAGAAAGTGACACCATGGCGGGAGGGCTGCAGTGGATGGATGACATACTGTTTGATATGAAATGGACAAAGCCTTCTTGAAAAACCTGGAAGAAGGCTTGTAGCTGCAGACCCTGTTTGTTAAGGAAAACTTGAATCATACTGATATCTGGTGGAGTAGGGAAATCTCAGAGCACAAACACACAAAATCCCTGGAGTACATTGGGGAAAAATTTTTATGCAAGCAATGAAGATGCAGGGAGGGGTAATTCCTTCTTGGCATAGCTACTACTCAGAAATAAAAACTGGTTGGGAATGCAATAGTTAAGGATAACGTTGGCAGAACTGAGAAGGAGATAGAGTTTAAAATCCTGAGAGACTTGAGGAAGTCAAATAGTCAAGTAAAACTTCTAGGCAGAATCACATGAGCAACTGACTTGAAGGAGGCCAGGTGAGCTGGTTGACCTTCAGCAACAGAAGAAGAAAAAGAATTGTCCATTCCAATGTGCCCAAAGGTCAAGCACAGGAAGCCTGCAGAAGTCTGTATGTAAGTTTAGAAAGGAAACTTCTGCGTGATCTCAAATGCTAAAAGGAATTGCACAGAAATTGGAACAACGTTGTAAAATTAGTAAAACCAAAACTCAGCTGTCAGGAGGTACAACAGAAGCAGTTAAGAACTTATTGTTATCTCAGAACACTAAGTGGAGACCCATTGTTGAATAGGCCAGGGAACTTAATGACAGAAGACAAGAAAAAGATGAGGAACATGATGTCTCCTTTGCTTTGCTGTAACTTGCAAAGGCTTCTTTCAGGACAGCCTCTAATATTGGGGAACAACAATGGGACACGTATTACTTGTGTTACTAAGAAGCATGGAAGACTCAAAGCAAATTTAACAGGCAGATCCATGGAACCAGACTGATCTTCAGAGGCAGCTGAGTGAGCCAGCAAGTCTCACTGAGACACACTTCTTCAGTCACTGAATCGACTAGCATGTGTGGGAGCTCTCTGAGCAGTGGAGACAGGGAGATGTGACACCTGTTTTAAGGAAGGGCAGATCTGGGTCACTGCAGATTGATCAGTTTAAGCAGGGGAGAAGAGAACAGGCAATAGACTGCAGGATGGGAATTTACTGTTAGAGCAAGGAAGAGATCTTCAGCAGGAATGTGGTTGGACACTGTAGTAGAGACAAACCAGAACCTCTACCCTTGGACATATTCAAAACTCAACCGAACAAGGTCTTTGTCTAACCTGAGGGGCATTAGGCCTGCAAGACTGGTTTAAGCAAGAAGCTAAGACCTGATGATCTTGAGAGGTATAAATCTAAATTATATTGCGATTCTAATTTGTGGTTTTGTACAAGAATATTTCAAAAGAATTCACAAGAACTAATTACTAACTAGTAATAAAATTAAATGAAATACAATAAAAATGAAAATGGAAGTTTCCATAAAAATTTACCAATAAGAAATTTCTTTTTGAGAAGATCAAAAATCCTAAAAAAGTTAAGTGGAAAACCTTTTGAATAAAATTGATAGGATTTAAGACAGGACAAGATCGAAATACAGTGCTATTACCTTTAAAAAATTTGTCTTCCCTATGTTGCAGTAGAATTCCCATGGCATTCTACATGTTGGTGAACTAGAAAACTTAACAGGAGCAACCCTAGCCTTTCAGAAAGTAAGGACACTTCTCTCATTAACAAGACAGTAATTGGTGACTTTCAACAATTTGTGTATCTATGAAAAATAAACGTGGAGTTCTCATGCAATGGTACAAAGGAATGTGAGATCTGGATGCTAATTAATTTGGATGCCTTTGAAAATGTCGCAAATTTTTCACGCTTTTTTTTGTTGTTGTTTTTGTGTTGGTTTGTTGGAGGTTTTTTGCCAGTACCAAAGGGCATTTCACAATGGGGAAAAAAAGTATCCTTAATTCTGTAGCCAAACTGTTGCAAGTGACTGCTTCATCTGTCATTTGCTCTATCTGTTGGCATTACTGCAGATAAAAGAAGTCTTGGTGCCATGAGATGAGTAAGAAATTGGGTCCAATATAGTATGCTAGCAGACTGATTTTTCTCTTTTACACGCCTTCACATTGAGTGGGATGTGACTGCCAAATGAAATCCAGAAGAAATAGTGGATTTGAATGCTAGCAGAGATGGGGAGGCTGGAGGGATGGGGGAGGGGAGACAATTAACATTATCATTAAAGCTGCCTGCAGTTGTAGCTACTTTTCAGTTTCAATATACAGCTCAAGGATTTCTGGCATTTTACACTGTCCATCTCTCTCTTTTGCTTTACATCCTTAGTTATTAAGGCAATATGAATACAATAATGATTAATGATAGCAATCTCTAGTTCATAAATATGCTTATATATATAGCTATATCTTTATATTTCATAAAAGATTATTCTTTTGCTTAATGGTGTCAGCTGGAACAAGATTCAATAATCAGCTAGTCTCTTGTGAAATGCTGACAAACAACTCATTAAAAAAGCGGAAGTAATTGTTCCAGAAGCAATACTTGCCCACTTCACACACTCTGGTTCCTAAGGTAAACTAAGGTATCAGGAGGGACAATGGCATCAATACATGTAAGAAAACTATGTATCAACAGCTACTTGAAATATACTCCTTAAGAATCTCATCCCATGCACCAGAGTACTTTAACTGAGGATGAGCACTTGCAGCCTAAGTGTCCAATGCATCGCAGCCAGTTTGCTCCTCTCCTGCATGTCTCTGCACTCTTCCTTGACAGTTCTGGAGGAAATGGAGGGTTCTGAGAGTTAAAGTTGGAGGTTTGGTACAAAGCACCTTCTTAGCTTGCCACAAAATCCCTCATTTCTTCAGCTGACAAATTCAAATTCAGTGAAACCCATCAATTCAGAGAGAAATCCAAGTCCTTCTCCTAAGGCAGTTATTCCTCATGAAACAGTCTTTCTACTCATTCCTTCCCCAAAAATACACCCCGGGCTTGCTCCAAAGTATGTTCAAAGTATATCAGGTACCACAACAGAGAGACCTCTTAAAAACTGGAGAGTGAGGACACAAGTGTCTTAATGCAGACATATTTTTAGGCTAGTACTTGCAGTGGAAGTGCCCTTAGCTCCATCTCACTTGTTAGAAGGGTAGCACAGACATCCTGTCCCTACAGTTTCATTTACCAAAAACCTTGGCCTCTTTTTCTTTTCTCCTTCCCCCCTCCTTGGTCTGGTTGAATTCTTCCTCCAAATTTGCAACTCGTTTCAGGCTTCAGAAAATGAACCTCTTGCCAAATCACATAGATGTACAAAACATCCACTCAGGCCCATTGAAAAGGCCCACCCCATTGGTATTCACCGGGAATAGCACACGTCCTTTCACAGGGCTGGGACATTGTTGGTCTAGCGCTGGTCTTTCAGCTGGTAATAAATCAACTCCACTGACTCCGAGACAACTACTCCTATTTACCTCAACTATGAACCTGTCCCCAGTGCCGAAATGTCGATCTGATGAGTTGGTATCCGTTTCCCTAAAATTCCTTCTGGGCATTGGTTGTTTTTCTCTTCACTGTTTACACTACTATGTAAAGTCATTAGGTAATGTTAAGCATTAGAGACTAATTTTAACTGTGAGTGTAGCAATCCTTTATAGCAGCTTTGGTGGGCAAAGGAAACATCGATCATTCAGAAGGAAAAGCTGGTGCATAAATAATGACAAATAATAAATATGTCTGATGGGCCAAGTTTTTCATAAGTGCTAGTAGTACTAAGACTATTTTGTTGTAATAAACTGAAGACAGTCAGATGCTTAACATCTTCCCTTTCTTTACAAGAATTCTGTAGATACTTGAATTTTTTGGCTAATATTTGATACCATAATAACAAAATTATATAAGATTTCAAATATTGGCTAAAGTTTTCAGATACAGCTCACTTCTTATTTCACCTTAAAGGAGATATCCTTAGAGTGATCTGTTTGGTCTGCAAATGTCAGACAGAACCTATATTTTTCTTTTTCCAGAAAATGAGGGATAGGATCTGATCTCCTTCAGCAAATCTTTTAATGAGGTCAGTTATCTTGCGATGTGATAATCATTATACAGATATCAAGTTCAATTCCTAAAAGAGTAAGCTTTTCTTTTTCTGTTTAAGTTTTTGCTTTTTTGCCCCATCATTAATGGCTGCTTTTTTCTTTTTTTTTTTTGTCTTGCTGGTAGCATTTTGGATGTTTAGCTTAAAAAAGAACTAGGCATTATAAAATAAGGATTTATATGTTTTGGATAAAATACTGGAAGTGTTCAACTAGTCAATGCTTCTACAAATTCCTTTAACTTGGCTTAGACTATATGACAGTAACAAGAATAGAAATAATTGTTTAAAATTGATGTGCACAACTGCATATCAGTGACAAACATTTTGATTTCTGTGTATTTTTTTTCTTCTAGTATTTGTGATTATGATTTAATTTTGTTATGTGCACTACTTCTGCCTATTGCAGACAAGTCACAATATATCCAAACAAAATTAAGTAATTCTCTGGGATTAACTTTCAGAGTCATTCCCACTGTTAAATTCTTTAAAGCAATAAAACAACGGCACTTGTGAGATAAGAATTGCATGCTAAAAGCTTAACCCTGGTGTCTTTTATCAGGTAAAATTCTCTGCATTTGGAGTTAGAATTTTACCATAGTAGGGACTAGGAGACTGAAGAACTGATACCTCTCCTTAACCTACTGTTATAAGAGTCCTTTGGAGTTTCTGTGCTAATCTAACCTCTCTTTTGTTAAACTATAGAGCAGTGAGAGGGGGTTTTATGCTTTGTGTTATATTGTGAAAACATTAGCAAATGAAATAAATGTGAATTTGGCTTTTTAGCACTTAGAATTATTCACTTTGAACTGTAAATTATTTATGGTACTCAAAGAGACACTTTGTAAATAACAGGAAAGCCTCAGAAATCAAATGCAGATTGTGGTATTTAGTCTTGTCTTCCCATCATTAACCATTTCAGTTACACAACATGTTTCAATAAATCAAGCACATCTTTTAGACATCTCTCCTAAAGGAATTAGAAAGCAGCAGAAATAAATGAAGCTGTCTACAAGTGACAGCTACAAAGGGAAACCCAGAGAAGGAGTGGAAAAAAGATACTCCTGTGAGCAGATGATAAAGCAGATGCTGTAAAACAACAGGGGGATTGCACCATTTCTTCTCCAGAACTGATGATCGTTTGATAAACAGCTAGTCATGCTCCTGGAAAACCCTGTCCATCAGTGCATATCGGTACAAATTAATGATGACATGTCCTGATTAAACTTGCTGTGCTGTGAAATGCAATGCATTATCTGCATGGCAGTCAGTGAACAAATGCTCTCAGGGAGTAAAAGAACAAGCAAAGTCACACATCTCAGGTTAGGTCCCGAGTCAGCTGCCTGTGGTGAAGTAGGTGTTCAATTGACAAAACCAGTCTTGACTTGTGGGTTTTGCAGGCTATAGCTTTTTGTTCTGTTCATTGAAAAGAGTTGTCTTGATAAGGCCCTTTCTGTAAACTGTAAGTCAGTTTTCAAAACCTTCAGTGAAGGTCTTGAATCTCTTCCTCAAGCAAACTTTAAGTAAGTTTGCACCCTGTGAAGATTAACAAGAAGTCCCCCTTTGGAATAAATTGAAAACCTCAAATATAGTAGTGGTGAGACCACAACATCACCCAACATGAACTGAGTAAGAGCTAAGAAAGTTCCTGTTGAGAATTTGGGAGATCACTCAAAAGTTCATTTTCTAGAGTAAAAAGCAAACAATTTCATATTTCTAATGCAAATAAAAGAAATTTAGTTTCATTTGGATTTTTCTTGTCTAAGATACAGAATGAAAACCTTTTTGTAAGAGCTAGTTATTTATTGTAAAAATGAAAGTCACACATTTAAAACCACATCGCTCTCTTTACTTTACTAGAGCACTTCTGGCATAAGTGATAAATAATTCCTTCTCTGTGGTGTTGAGAAAGTTTTGCTTCTTAAAGACAGGTTCACTGAATTAAAGATCTCCTCCAAAACAGATAGGTTCTCTTGGGGATGGGAGCCAGACTTTGCAATTCATACTGCTGCTGAAAGGAAGGACCACTGAAGGCAGTAAGAGCACCATTGTCAGTACAGCTAGTAGAATCTGGAATTTCTCACATCTGTAAAACACATTGGTGGCTGTAGAGTCAAACCAGATGAGGAAGCCTTAAATACTTTTCAGAACAATTCCTTATCCATCTTACTTTAACCAACCTTCCAGGCTGGGTTCTAATCTCACGTAAAATCTAGAACGATTTAGATGACTGTTGTGAAATTGCATTACAATGAATGAGATTCCAGTCCAAATGTTGGCATTTCTGCATAGCAAATGCACAAGGTAGCAATAGAGATATTTCCTCTATACTTTCATTCAGGGAACAGACTGCAACAAATAAAAGAAATATATCCTGGGAATCTTGGGAGAAGTAAAATATTTAATCCTTTTAACACTTAGCTTTCTCTGTGCATACTACCTGGTCAGCAAATGGGTGGAATGAGAAACATATCTATTTCTCTGACAAAAAAAAATATTGTAAAGAAATACTATACAGTAAGTTCTTTGAAATTTTTGGTTCCTATGTTAAGAATGTCTGAAGCTCTAGGATAAGAATTAGCTGTACAGGAAAACACAGAAGTGTAGGGGTGCATCAGCAAGGTGTGCAGCTAGAGACAGTGATGAAAACACACTGAAAAGAGTAGTCCAAGAAGGCAGAAAATATCAGGAGAAACCCTTTAACTACTCTTAAATAATTTTCCTAAGTTTTATTAAAAGGTGTCAGGCCAGTGGGTCACATTAGAGAGGGGATGGGGTCACCAGTACTATGTAGAATTAAGAGAGTCTTGCATCATAAAGGAGACCGGGAAGGCTGCAGAAACCCAGACTATTGAAAAGGCAGCCGATCCAGGAGGCTGGAGCCAGTGTGTTCCCCTCAGCTGCCTGCAGAGCCTGTGACACAGCCTGGCACAGGGAGTGCCCTCAGCTCCTAGGCAGCCTCTAAAACAGAAAAATGAAAGACAATGCAACTTTTATTCCCCCCGCCTTTCTTTCACCTGGAGTTCAACCTACTTATTTTATATCTGAAACAGAGGTTTTAATTAAAGCTACCTTCTATACAATGCACTGAATTTCACCTCTGTTGCAAATAACACATTAATTTCCCCTGACTCCGAGTAATCTTACTTTCTCTCTTTTATCCCTGAAAACATCTTGCCTGGGTGAACACCAAGGGGAAATAACAGGTAGGGGCAACAAAACTGAAGTAGCTTACTGGAAGTTATGACAAACTCTGCATTTTGTTATTTCTCTTCATTTTTAATACATACACTTCTTTATTCTTGCAACTTCCCCCACTGAAGTTATGGAATGAGCTATACCAAAGCAGCTTCTCACTGGAGGAATGGAAGTGAAACAAGTCACAGAAGGCAGACAGCAGATAAAATAAATAAAGCATATTGAGAGCTGAGTATGTGGTCCATTCCCTCACTAGGGAGTGCCTAGGGAGGCACTTTAGGCCAGGAATCTCTCTTTGTGACCTCAGGTAGTCAGACCTAGCCTTCAAGCTCTAACCTTGCATGCCCAACACAGTTAGGGTATTTTACCTGAAAATTCAAGTCAAAATCCAGACTAAGTTTTTTTGCATCTTTCTTTCCAATTCTGGATCAGGTCGCTGGCAAATCAATCAAATGTTAAAAAATTCCCCAAGGCCAGCTTCCCTGGTCTATGCAGAAGAGAAAGGAAGCATGCAAACTTGATCTATTCAGCATCTTCCTAAAAAGTCTCCAGTGTTGCCAGATTTGGGATCACACGTGTCCATCATACCTTTTTTTTTTTCCTCTTTTTAGGCAGGGGATCATTTGGGATTTTAAAGAAGCACTCCAACAGGACACTTATAAAACAAAGATTTTACAGTTTCTTCTATTTGTGAGGAAAAGGAGTGGGAAGAAGGGAAATCTCCATATAACCCAGTTATATGGTGATTGCTGGTTTTGACCAACAGAAGAAAGAATGGATGACAAAAGTTTCAGAACAGTAAGCTAAAACTGCCACAGAGTAAATCTAGCTGGGTTCATGTTTCCTGCAGATCATGTACAGATGGGACATGCAATGTAATCATCAGTGGGCTATAAATCCATCTGCCAACATAAAATTACATAGATATCTCTCTGCTGGCCTAACATTTAAATGATGTAGTAGTGGAGCAGAACTCCTATTGTGCGAGATGCTCTAACACCACAGAACATGGAGATCCCTTCCCCCATCCCTAAAAGCAAGCTTGTAATTTTAAAGCTGTTATGTACAGACATAGATATGTAAGAATATGAAAGAAAACAGGTTCTGATTTCTGTGGTAATAGTTACAACCTGGTCTCTTTGTACATAGTTGAAAGAAGGATTTGAAGAAAACTAATGGAGTAGGTTTGTAGACATTTCCATAGGAATTGTGATTGTGTATTAAATATGCTAAAATAGCCACAATATTTGCTTTAAAATCTAAAACTACTGGCTAAAGAATATTGGTATGGCTTGACCAGATGTAGATCATATGAATAAGCATTTGGCTTTCTATCAAAGAGATTTTATGAAATGAGACATCTCAGCATTAAAAGTTTTTAGGCATAGACATAAAAATACTTTTTGTCAAGGTAGATGTAAGCCACTAAAGGTCTCGTAAGTAAAGACAAATAAATAACCTGTGCCTGATGTAACCAGAAAGGAAGGGAAGTGGGGGTGGGGTGTCAGGGAAGAAAACATTTTGAGAATGGCTCTTGACAGAAGATAAGATTGTGAACTGACAGACCAGGAATCCTTTAGAGGTGAACTCTGAATGGATCTGAATAGCAAAGAAAATTTACAAGGGCTGTGACTCAGATCAAAATAACAAGTACTTCTAATTAGAAGTGTATGAACAAAGCAAAGGAAGCAAACTAGCAGATGGAAAACAAAGTGATGGAAAAACAAACAAAAACTTCAAAGATTGAGGAGAATTAACACACTCAGTTATTATTTAATGACTGAAGATTAAGATAGAACAGTGATGAGCCAGAATGCAAAGAACTGCTAAGTAGGAGTCCAGCTTAATGGCATGTATAGCAATATCTGAATGAAACTGAGAAAAAATGGAAATCAAATAAATAAGGACAAGAACCTTGTATCTTCTCTATGTTCAGTATTGTTACATGACAATTAAATTATTGCTTCAAATAAGTTTCTCAGACTTTCTTTAGCACTAGATTGGAGCAATGAGTTAACTAAAAATATTTTTATAGTTCCACATGCAACAGTTTTTTAAGGAATAAGACTAGCAGGTTTTAGAAAATTCAATTTTTTTTAGTTATTAATAAAAACTGTCACAAAATGGTTTTACTTGAAGTTTTAATATGCTGCTTTATACTGAGTGTTGATTAACATTTTAATAACACTGAAAAAATGAGCTATGAGATTGGCTTTATACATAAGACAGAGCAAGCCTGAAGGTATGCAGTGGGTGCCAAAAAAATTACAAAACAGAAGTTGGAGTACACAGACATTAGCTGATACTGCAAACAAAAGGCAGTATGTAAATGTAGGAGGTTGAAGATGTGTTCTTTGTACACCATTGGCGTACCTTAGACCTATAAGGTTTACACACATACCAGCTTTTAGAAAAAAAATTAAATGTTTTTATATAGCACCTAGCCCTGGCAAGTCAGGCAAAGGCCTGACTCACTACTGCGTCACTGCTGTTTTAAGCATGAAAGACAAGAAATCCAACAGCAGCAGCTACTTTAGGCAGAAATAATTAGGAGTGGGTTGTGTTATGCTGCACATAGACCTGGTTTTTGCAGCGCTGTGTCAGGGCCTCTTAAGGCAACAGGACAGAATTTGTTATCAAGTCAATATTCTGTTGGAAGTCCTAAAAGCTGCTTTCAAAGCAGCTATTTATTCATTCATACTCAAGTTCGGTATTACATTACCCCAGCAGGGTGATTCAAACATTAAGGGTAGATTTTTAAGGCTCTGAATGGTGAGAAGAGGCACAGTTACACACAGAATCCATAAAATTTGCATGTGAATTGGCAGATGCAAAATAAAACAGTGATGTGTGAACTCCACCTAGTTGGAGCTTGAAAATTCTCATGCCTTTGAGATTCAGAGGGTGGAGTTGAAGACAGGTCCTTTAACTGAGCAGGACTCTCTTATAACATTGCTTATAGCGCTTACAGTGTTTGCTAGAAAACTGGAGTCTGATTTGTTCCTTGACCTGAGAAATTAAAAATTTCCATTTCTCAGCCTAGTGCCCAACCACCAACCAACAGAACTGTGTAGATGAAAATATATTCTAATACAGCATATTAAAGCTAATGCTTTTGGAGACGGAAATACAGGATTGCTAAGGACGTAGAAAAGTGAGAAAGGAAAACATGAGCACTATGCTGAAAGGAAGAGACCTGGTGACCTCATTTCGATGCTAATAGTGTGAGGAACTTTGCAGGTGCAACCATTCAGTAAGTTTTACAGATGTGTGAATTCACATAACTTCTCAATCTCTTACTTGAACTCCTTTGCAGACATTTTAACTGGGGCAGAAAAGATGTTCCTAGCACTACCACAAGACAGCAGGGACAAAACCCAGGCTCAGTGTTTGCAATGGCAAACCAAGGATTTCAGCGGAGTTGGGACTCCACATCGACATCCTTAACCTCAGTTTAAATTGTCTCAACCAAGGCTATATTTCAATCACAATCTCCAAAACTATGACTTAATATCTCACTCTACATTAGGACTTTAAATGCTCTCAAGGGAACCCCACTGGTGTTGCAGAAATAGCATGGCAAACGCGTAAGGGGAACCAGATCTGCCAAAATATTCTCAATCCTCCCTTATGCAATTGTGTGTATATATATTCTGATAAGGATCATATCATAGGAACTCTCCAAATTCATTTGTGAACAAGCTAGAACAAAACAATAAATGACAGTGTAATTTGGCTAGAAGTCCTCTGTGTTGCAAACTTCTAGTGAGAATAGGTGGAATTGGCATTATGTGAGGTTTTTTCCCTGCAAATCCCTTTACTGTCCTGTAATGTTGGACAAGAAGGTATCTTGGGCTCCTTAAAACTATTTTTTATTGCATTTATTAAATTCTGCTTTTATGCTGTGCTACTGCATTGTGCTTTGTGGAGGAAGCACATAGTAGAAATAGTTAAAAATTACCATTTGTGCTATATCTGAGATAAGAAAACAGCAGAAATATTGCGCAGACATGAGCGTTAGCAGTGGCGAGTTACAGACGTATTTAATACCTACTTGTACTCTTGCATTTTTAGACAGAAGTCACCCTAGAAACGAATAAAAGGAGTTTAACCCTTTTCTGAACGTTTCAAATTCTGTCTGTGCGAGTCTGACTCCAGGAACAGATCACTGCTCCTGTTGTCAGCACAGCTTTTCTGGTTATATCTGAATGCTTTCACTAGCTCTCGTGGTAACACATTTCTACATGCATACCAAAAGGAAACTATTGGCATCGGCCAGAAGATTTTTTTATTTTTTGCCTAAGATTCAGCAGGCAAGCTAAGGAAAAACTATAAATCATTTCACACAGACTAATATCTCAACTCTTTGACAGAGAAAGTTGTTATATCTTAAAAAGTGACAGGGCTCCCATCAGAAGGGAACCTTATCTCGTGCCAAAGAAATGTAACATTTTCTTAAAGCCCCATTAACCTCATGCAAGTCCACTAACTCTATTTTTATGATCTTGGAACACACTAACCTGGTGTTCCAAGATCATAAAAATAAGTCTGATGATTGTCACAGCAAGAATTTTAACATAGTATCAATTGGGTTAGACATCGGGTAGACAGTATTTAGTGATAAAGGTACAGTGACCAAAAAGAAGACAGCAAAACTTCAGACAGTGTACATGTTTTGGGTAACTCTGATGTAAAATAGTTCAAATTGCCCATCACACAGTAGTAGCTGATAATTCACCCAAAACACTAAGAGGCATTAAAGACCGTGGGATTTTGAGAATTACAGGACATATATATGCCTTATCACCATGACTGAATGGTTATTTTCAATTAAGTTACAGTGTCTTCTGTATCTTAGAATAAAACCAAGCATTGTACCTGCCTTGAATTGAAACATATGGAAGTAAAGTTCCATTTAGATTAAATAGATCTTGCCAATAACTTGTTTTACAATGCCTACTCTAAAATATTCTTCTGTGATTCACTTATTTTATAATAATTAGGATAACTTAATAACATAATTTCTCTTCCCTCCAGTGACCATGCAGACTTGTTCTGACAAATTCATCTGAAAAACGAGAAACAATGAGAAAGCAACTCCTTGAATGTAATACTTAGGAGATGTGTACTTACTGGAATATCAAAAATGCAGGTACTTAAAATAAATACTAGAATTTGATGAGCAGCCTTTTACTCTGCTGTCAATTGTAGAGGCACAAAGGTTGAAAATTTCATTGCAGGATCTTGAACAAGTACAAGAACTGAAATTTTTTCTTAAAGGAAATAGTAATTATCTTTGTAGTGAATTAAAAATAGCATCATTTTATTAACATTTTTCTTTTTAAAATGAAAAGTCAGTTATACTATAATGCTAATCACTACATTAATGAACCAGAAATAATGAACCAAACAAAACTTTACATTTCCTTTTAACATTCAAGGACAAAATATTTTGACATTTAAAAGGTAAGTCTTATTTTGCTCTGAAACAGGAATCCAGTGAAAAAGCGGACTGATTAGGGAAGGTAGGTTCTTCCACACAATTGAATGAATTTGGATGAAACAGAAGTTAAGGAATTTTTGACCAGCACTACTGACAAAATATGAAGGCCTGAATTTGCATCTCAGTCCAAGCTTACTCTGTAAATCAGGCAGCTGGACCAAATCTTTCAAAGCTTCTTTCAATCTATTTGTATTGAAACATTAAAAGAAAGATTTAGGTAGTTTTCCAGAAAAAAAACACCCAACCCAAACAACACAACAAAACAAACAACAAGAAAACCCCATAAGTATTCAGATTACAGTAAAAGAAAACAATGATTGATATCAATGAGGTAAAAGTTCCTTAATCTACATGTATATATTGTTGTAACAAGGTCATACTACTGATAAGAAAAGTCCAACACACCCATTTCCCCCCTGAAATTCTCTAAAGCTACCTAAATTAACAGGTTCTTTCATTTTAACTTGAATAATGGACTGAATTGAAACATATGGAAGTAAAGTTCAATTTAGATGAAATAGATCTTCCTGCATTTACTTGCTTACATACATATGTGTGTATGATAAACATATATCTATCTGAATCAGAGTTTCAGTTCTTTTCATTCTGGGATAAAAAGAGAGTTTTAGAACACATCCATATTTACTCAAAAACCCAACAAAAGAAGAAACCATCACACCAACAAAGCCTACACCACATCCTTTGCAAAAGCTAATCTCATGGCTGGGCAGAAGTTACAGTGACAATGCTCATGTTGCAATGTCCACCTCACCAAGGGACAGAGCTATCACCAATCTCTCTCTGCAGGTACAAATAATTTACAGAATAGTTGTTATCATGTGCTTTGATTGCCTGAGCTATTTTTTGCATACTTAATGTAAATAGAATGACAGCCCTGAAGATTGACAATTTCTTATTAGCCAGCACAACTTGGCTCATAAAGATGGTTTTCACCAAAAGAGTAAGAAGTGCTCACTTCCCTGTCCAAAAAAGCAGCTTATTAATGCAAATTTCTGTGCTCCTTCACAGTAAAAAACAACCAACCAAAAGTTTATTTCAAAGAGGTCCACCAGCAGCTAAGTATCTTCATATCAACACTAGTACAAAAAATGACCCAAAAACTTCAAAATCTTTACTTCTCACTCAGAGCTGGTACATTATTTTCCATGTTTATTAGAGTGGGTACCTCACATGAATCTGCTTCTTTACCATCAACCCCCTTAATATAAATAACAAAGCCTGATGAACACTTACTCTTTGTATGAGTCACATTTAAAGAGAGCCCTGAGGTGCTTCTCAGTGAGTCTCTTTGAATCATGAATCAGAAAGGAAAGAAAGCAGCCCTGAATATCATCATACCCAGACTCTAGATGCCTAGAAGTATCCTCGCCTATTAATAGTTTCAAGCTGTCAGGCATTTTCACATAATGGAAGTCAATGGTCATAGTGAAGTTTCTCTTCTTCAGAGGTATTTGTAAAATTAAGAGAACCTGATAACCTTCACACACACACAAACCAGAAAAGGTGAAACCCCCTTATTTCAAGACCAACTGAAAACCCATAGTCTGAATAAAAACGAGGAATAAGAGCCATCAGGCTCCCCATGGCACAAGCCCAGGTTGGGCAGACATCAGCAAACCCTGGTAGACATGAGGACAGTTTCCACCTCAGTCCTTGCTGCACAGCACACCCTCAGCGCCTCACACGCCACAGATCTTAAGCTATTACTTTATTTCTCATTAACAGCTTCCAGGTCTCGTCCATGTTTTATTCATTTTCCAGTCAGGGCTACAGTAAGGCTTTTACTCACCTCAGCAGGACCACAAGAAGTTTCCTTCCTTATGGACAGAGCGAAAACAGAATGCTTTCAGACCTGATGGAGCTGGAGACAAGCAGCAATTAGCTGACAACAGGCTGACACGTTCTTCACCGCTCTTGCATAAAACATTGAGCTGTGCTCCTCTGGCCCACCTCAGCTTTCTAAATTTATTTATTTATTTTCAGGCTAACCATTTAGTAGCCTGGCAAACTGCTATTTTGCAAAGGCAATTTTTTTTTTTTTCAGGGTATGAAAGGCAGAGATAAAGTCCTTTACCTTCTTTTGACAATCCTTCAGCTCCCCTTTCCTTGCAAGTCCTGCTCACTTCCCCTGAAGGGCCCGGTAGTATTGTCTACTTCAGCCCAAATTTCTCAAGGTCTTTCTGTATTCAAAGCAAGGAAATACTACTTTACTCCCTTAGCCTTAAATGGATAAAGGTAATTAACCCATTCATCTAGCTCATTGCTGCTCATTAGCTCTGAGTGCCTTCACCTGGCCTCCCAGGTCGCCTACAAACATTGCTGTGGATGACACTGCACCTCGCTTCACTTTATTTCCTCGTTCCATAGCAGAGCTCTCTGATCTTCTCCTACTTCCTTGTCTAGAGATAATTCTTCCATTCTCCCCAGTCACTCCCACAGGGAGGTGAGGGACACCTCTCCGAAGTATCTGTTTCTCAACAATCCTTCAGCTCCCCTTTCCTTGCAAGTCCTGCTCACTTCCCCTGAAGGGCCCGGTAGTATTGTCTACTTCAGCCCAAATTTCTCAAGGTCTTTCTGCATTCAAAGCAAGGAAATACTACTTTACTCCTTTAGCCTTAAATGGAAGGGCTCTCTAGATAAAGGTAATTAACCCATTCATCTAGCTCATTGCTGCTCATTAGCTCTGAGTGCCTTCATCTGGCCTCCCAGGTCACCTACAAACATTTCTGTGGCTCACACTGCACCTCGCTTCACTTTATTTCCTCGTTCCATAGCAGAGCTCTCTGATCTTCTCCTACTTCCTTGTCTAGAGATAATTCTTCCATTCTCCCCAGTCACTCCCACAGGGAGGTGAGGGACACCTCTCCGAAGTATCTGTTTCTCAAAGTCTTGGTCTTGCTATGGTCTGCCTCAGTTACAAGCCCCAGAAGCCATTTGGGGTTAAAGGCAGTAACTTGTAGAATACCATTAGTACCCTAAATCATTAATAATCACTAAAATGCCGTAATCTTGGAAAACAAATAGTAACCTAAAGATTTAGAAAAATAAAAAAGGGATTTTTCTGCCTTTCATACCACAGCTGACTATATTCTGTTTTACAATGATATTGTGAAACATGCTGAAATCTGTAACTTTATTTGCTTTAAATGATTTTGGATATTAGCTAGTCATTGTTGTGATGTACATGCAATCCTAGAGAAGATTAAGATAAGAGTGAGCAAATGTACTTAAAAGTACTGGAAACAGTAATTCTGTATTTGTCTCTGCAAGAAATTCTTCCACTTCTTTTTAACAGGAACTCATGTGAAATGAGAGAGACTGACCAATATTAGAAGTTAAAAGTTTTCCTGAGACATCATGCTCTTTTGTCAGCACACTGCCCAGTTGACACACAATGATCACAGAGTTGCAAATCTAGTGTCATGTTTAATACCTATATATTTTACTTGTCACTTACATTGCAAATGTCATTAATGAAGCCTTAAGGAATGTTTCATTGTAAAGAGTAGAAGATTTGCAGATACCTTCTTCAGTGTACCTAGGAACAGTGCTTCTATTTGAGCTGTATGTAGAGATATGCATATATTCTTTGTTTCTTTCCTTTCACGAATGAATAATTTCATATTAGCTCTGTGCATATTGAAGTGAAGAAAAGAACCTTCATTTTTAAGTTCTTTTTCATTTAATACACCATTTTCTTTTCATAATATGTTTCCTCTACTTTTTCTTTTCACCATCAATACTTTCAACCTGAGGATGATTTGAAATTATTAGAGGTCATGCTAAAAAACCCAAACAACCAAGATTAACAGAAAGACAGTCTCTGCTATGAAAACTGTTAATTCAGTATAATGGCTGCTCTGTTCTGTTATGTTACAGTGAAAATTTATACAAACCAACAAGCAGATCTGATTTACTTTTTATGTCTATTCAGAATTGTATGTAATTCTGATGGCATGGACTCATCTATCCCTCTTTATATAAAAATGTGTGTTGTGACCAACTTGCTATTACAGACTGACACATTTAAAATTGCATACATTATTTAGTAATAGCTTATGTATAATTTTATTTGTTTTCAGAGTTACAATGTTCATGAGATAATCATAGAGAACACATTATATATTGTTGTTAAACACATTTTTGCCACAAAAAAGTTGAGAGCATTGGTAGAAAATTCTATGTCAAGTTATGTGAAAATATTTATCACCTGTAACCATAATTTCATAAAACCAATATACACTTTACGTAATATTATATCAGCAAATTCCTTCTTTTTGCAAATAACCTTTGCTCTATACTTATGCATGTTTGTAGTTCAGTGCATCAAATGCTTCTGTGTGTGTGTGTTTTTGCAATGCACAGGAAAAATACTAGTTTACTCCTATGGTAACTGTAAATGTCAACACCACTGGACCCAAGAATGGTGAATTACTAGATCTTAATTTTAGCGAATAATCACCTTCATATTTTTCTACCTAATGCTGAACAAAACATTAATTGGCATTTACCTCCTAATGTTTACAGAACATAGACTGTATATTTCAAAGACATAATCCTTACCAGCTATATACTGACTTTTATTTTAATATCTATTATATAAATTAGGACTCTGTTGAATTCTTATACTGAGGAACAAATGATAGTAACTTTATTTAAATACATGCACAGTACCGTGCACTACAGCATGATGAAGTATTATTTTTTTAAATGGATGAATGAATCAATAGAAAAATAGATTTAATAAATAATTAACATTTTAAAGTCTGGATAAAAATGGGAAATCATGCATTTCAAGCAAAATTTTATTTTTTCCTTGTTTTTTTTTATGAAATCTCTGAGAACTTAAGACATGCAGAGCTGAGAAGCAGCTCACTCTGAACAAAGAACAATGTTAAGACTGCACAAAAAGTTTTGCTTGAGATTGTTTATATGCAAGACTGAAAAAATTTGCCATTCTTCGACTTCCCTTCAACATTAGACAGTGCTGTGCAAACCTCAGGCAAATCCCTGTATTATGATTTCTAAGCTGTTAGGAAGTCTCTCAGAGAGCTAAGAAAGTTAAAACCTGAGCAACTGCCTCACCAAAATTATGACAAGAAATGTCTGGATTTCAGATAGCAGACTACAAAAGGGTAATAGGCAACAGGTCATTGTTTCCTTGAGCAATTAACTTAGGGGATGAGTAATTATGGATAGCATGAATTTATAAATTATTATGACATAAAAAATATGTTTAGTTTTCTAATATTTAATTTGTATCTATGTATCAATATTTAGCATATGTTCCTATGTCAATCAACTTATGAAACAAATGAAAAGTGAGTATTTACTTGAAATTAATTTAATGTTTTTCCCTACCCAAACATTTGTCTGGACATTTGACAATGCAATCAGAAGAACTGTAAATTTTCAGAAGTGAGTCTACTCTAGTGAGTTTGATTAATTATGCATTAACCCATTTCTCTGAAGCATCCTTCACTAAATCTTTGGTGGGAAATGCACTTTAATTAGGCATGAGCTTTGGTTATTTGTGTGCATATGCACTATGCTATTGGTCTTTGTGGAGAATGATTTAAGGTTTGCCATGTTACAGAGATGTATTGCTTATGAAAATAATTCTAGGATTTCAACAAACACTGATGGCTAGTTTTGCAATTATTGTTATCTTCACTCAGCATGATCTTCTTAGTCCCGAAGTTTTTGCTCAAACTTTCATCAACTTTTAATCTTAACAAAAACTTTATCTAACTTATACAAGAACAATCATGACCATTTATACTGTGCATATTGTTAGATGTTTTCAGCAGGTACAGTTACTCATGTACATAGGAGTTATCAGAATAACTTACAGGATTTTAATACTTATACTGTTGAATAAAAATATTCTCAGGATAGAAAGAAATTATAAACTAAAAATACAGGTTAATGAGACCTGCAATGATTCTACTCTGAAACAGGTCAGATTGACTATTCGTGTAAAGATGTTTGATTGAAGAGATACTATTGAACTTATGGCATATGGTTATTGTAGTAGAAAAAGCTGAAACAGAACAGAGAGAAAATCAAATTATCCATGACATTCTCTTCCCGTATTCCATGGCAAAATTAGACCACAGATTAGTAAATGGTAACGCATGCAACAAAAAAATATGCTGTATCACTGTATGTAAACATCTGCTTTCATCATGCAAAATGCCTACAAAACTGTGACAACATTTTTTTCTAGTAGCATAGTTTTACATCAGCTCAGCTACAGAACAGTTAAACCAAAATCCAAGATTTTGCAAATAGAAGATATTCTAAAATTCTTGAAAGATTCCCAGCATAAATATTCCAAAGCCCAACAAAGCTAATTGATTTTGTTTTTTTTTAATTTAAACTAAACTACATAGGCTTATTCCTTGCTGTGGTTCCTTGTTCTTTTGATGATAGAAGAGAAAAGACCAGTTTTTGGAGGTGGTCCCATCAACATGGGGGCTTGGTTCTTGTGAGTAATTTTTATCTGGGGAAGAAAGAAGAAAAACAGAGTTACCCCTTGAGCTAGTTCAGTTCCAACTGTCTGAGATGCCTGATTTATCTTTATATATAACTTCCAGACCTGCACCATTTAATTGAAGCTGAAAGGAAAATACCTGGGTTTTTTTACGAATGATATTGCATATGCACTAGACCAGTCTATGTGTAATAGTTTTTCCACAAATAATTTAAATTATACACAAAAAATTAATAAACACATACAATAAAATACATGCCAATATACAATCTTACTTTTGGAGTGTGGGATTTATTGCTTGCTGTTGAGGAAGAATTTAAAAGTTGGAAAGAACATACATGCTGACAGACCAAGCTGTTGCCTGTTATTAAGATACAAGCGATGTCTTTATATGCTTTATTTATACATCTAATCAAGCTGTACTCTTTTACTACAGGACAGTACTTAATTTCAAAACAGCAATGGTGAACAAAAGTATAAAGTTAATACACAAGAAAAGGTCCAAAAAGATGAACTGGCATTCTAATTTGTTAATTAATTGTTAATAGAATGGACTCAAATATTGAAAAGACTATTTAAAACACTTTGTAATACTGCTCTAAAGCCACCCATTTTGATTTCTTTGATATAGAACTACGAATCACCTTAAATGAGACAACCTTAAAGTAGATTATGTCTGCAATTTTCTCTAATTCAAGTCTAAATTAGAGAAGACATTTTATGAATGTATGCTATGCTCAAAGCTAATTGAAAGCAATTATCAAAGTGGCATTTTGTCTGTGACTTTAAGATACATTGTAAGATAATAAATGATTCTCATTATGTAATAAAAAGGTCACATCTTGCCTTTGGGCTAGTGACGTTAGGAGTTTTTCAAAAGCAATCCGAGACATTTTCTTTAGTGAACTACGACTAATACAAGAACCATCACTTATTAAATATCAGTTGTCACCTGCATAGTACCCACATCAGAGATGGGTATCTCTTTCAAAAAGAAACACCACCTCATTAAAAACTGGAAAAATATATCTCTTAAAGTGCATAGCTGACATTTTCAAGTTAAAATGAATATCCTTCACTTGTCATTCACTAATAGTAAATGAAACAAAAAATGTATGTCACGTGGCGAGGCTCATTAAAATATAGATCAGGACATTTCTTGGGGTGGAAACTTACTTTACAATGTAAGAAGACAGAAACATAAAAATCTCAACAGAGTCTGTGTCTTGGTTTAACTCTATTAGAGCCTTTACTCTACTCTCCAAATGCTCATTTTCATGCCACCTTAGTTCATTAACTTCAAATTTCATGTGGGACCTCTTTTTGTCAACACTACTCATTAGTATTGAATATAGCATATGGGGGGTTCTTGGCAATGTAGATTACTTTCACATGGATAATAACTGTGGCTTTCAAAGACTGGCACCAATATATTTTCTCACAATAAATTCTGCTTCAGGCATCATTCTGGAAGCCAAATCTGTAGTTAGGGTAAGCTGGCATTTTTCCATTGATGTCAGTACCAGCTGATGATCTGGTCCTGGAAAACTGCCTATTTTTGTAACTTCCACATGCTTCATAAGACGTATTTTGGAGATCAGGAGCAGTGATGATATCAACCTGATCCTGAGGATCATGACATGAAGCAACCTACAGCTGGTATGAGTGAATTTTTAAGTCATAAAGGGTTTAGCTTATTGCAAGATTTGGCCATGATGTGGCAGTAGGAATGCCTTTAAATTTCCTTTCTGAGGTAAAACATAGTAATTCCATCCTAAAGTGAATAAAAGAGCAAAGCCCAAAAGATGGCTTTAGTAGGAAGGGGTGAGGTAATCCTGAGACCCTGTACAGATTGCGTGTCAGGTTGGGGCTGTTCAATGCTCCTCAGGATGAATGCAATTACATACTGAGTAAATGTTTATCATTTGTAATGTTCTTTCTTGGCTTGAGCCATCTGTTTCAGAGACCACAACCTCTTCAGCATGTTGCTTCCTATCAGCTGAGATCAGCTAACATGCCTGAACATGATTAACCACTACCATGCATGGGGATGAGTCCTACATGCCTCTCTCCAAGACATATTTTCAACCTTTATAAATAGGCACAATTTCAATGGTGTAAAATATTTTGTATTCTGAAAATGCTGCAATAAAGTGTAAATTTAAAGTATATATTTTTTACTTAGTCATGGTATTTCTATTAACATTGCATTGGTTAACAATGATAACCATCAAATTCTTCACTTACCTACCCTAAAAAAAATTCAATAAATTGAAACATCTTATTTTTGGCTGATGAAAAAAGATCAGTATGTTTCTGAACCATTGCAGTACTTTGCCTGAAGAAGGCTAATTTTGTCTTTCTCAATACTCTCAGGCACTGCATTTCTGCCCTGGTCTGTCACTTCTGCTTCTGTTCTCACACTGGCAGTGCTGCCAGAGTTGGAGCTGTGAGTTTGGGTGACAAGTGACAGTGCTCACTTCAAGATGGGAATAAGCACTGAGGATCTCAGACAGAGAAACAGTGTTGTAGGTCAAAGCAGGGCCTAACATTGAAAGTGTTCTATAGCAGGACAAAAAGAGAGTGAGAGAGAGAAAGAGAGATTTTGGAAGCAACAGAGTCTATGTTAAGTTAAAAATTCCCACTTACAGCTCTGTAGAGATTCTATGTGTGTTTATACAGGGAAATGTCTAAAGACTAACGTTTACCATTCAGTTTCTCTTCCATTCAGCAAGCATTTTCATGTCTTTTTTTCAGTGGAAACACAATTATAAAAGTTTTTAAAAAGACCCTTTAAAATTTTTAATGTTTCTTAGATTTACCTGTGAATCACAAACACACATGCACATGAAAAAAAGAGATTGCACAGACAAAAATCCAGAAAGCTAAAATCCTAACCTACTCTACTTTTAGGAATTGATAATATATACTCGTAGAAATTACTATGGAATTCTGGAAAACAATTTTTGAGATCACTTACTCAATTTATTGAAAATGTGTAATAACTTGAGGGTAATATAGAGAACATTTTAAACATAAATTGAGTGCCTGAATTGCTGCTGGAAGAAAAACAAAAAAAAACAAACACACAACCGCCCCAAAAAAATCCCAGCCAACCAAAAAAACCCCAAAACAACAATCCCCCCCCCTAAACAAACATGAACAAAAAAACCAACAAAAACCCAAACCCAACCCCCCCAAAAAAAACCAAAACAAAAAAACCCCAAAAAACAAAAACCCCACCCACAAACAAACAAAAATCTCCAAACAAACAAGAAATTATTTTACATACTTGGCATAAATGTATACTCAAATATAGACAAAATCAGAAAATAATAGAATTCTATTTCAGAGGTAAATATGTAGCCACCTGAATTGCTAAGATACCATGGATTTTTGTTGTAAGTCTGCTCCACAACATTCTAGGCTAAACTTAAAATGTTGAAGCCAATGAAAAACCTCTTATTTACTAATTGAAGCCAAGATTTTATCCCACGAGGGTTGGTATATATAGTAAATATTTATCCTGCAGAAAAATCTTGCATTTGCAGAAATCACCTTTCCAGTATTAGAAAGTATGTCCAGTGATTGTATTCATGGCAAGGAACACTAGGTCAAATTGAAAGAGCATAATACTCAAAAGAAGAGATGATAATATCTTCCTATATGTCAATAGAAAATGTTGTGATAAAGAGGCAGCCTGAATTTTTGATACTAAAAATACTTACAAACTCATAAACCAGGCCTTTGTTTTAGAAGCAGGTCAGAGTTTCAAAATGCCTTGAAGCCACATTAATATCCACTATAAGAAAAGCAGTGAGCATCAAATTTTTTAGCGTGATAACAGTATCTTTTAGGTCAGTCAGTTTTACTTTCATGTTCCTTTTTCTGCAGTATATGCTGGTTACCTTTATGCTTCAAAGAATGCCTAAACATTTACTATTTACTACTTCAGAAGACATAGTGCTATAAATACATGTTCTAAAGTATTGCACTAGCTGACAATAGAAAACTGGAAACAGAGCTAATCAGCTCTGCTGATAATATTTCAATTAAGGTTAAAGAACATATTACTGTATTTTAAAGACAGACAGAAGAAACTGCCAGAAAAAATCCCCAGCCTTATCCAGCTGGATCTTTTATTTTATGGTCACTTTTGAACATGTTCTCAGCAGGGTTTAGATGTTGGTTGTTTTGAGGGTAAGGGGGTTTTCTCACAGTATGGATACTCAAATGCTGCTCCTCTTACAGGAAATGGAGGGATGAAACTCCTCTCTATCACAGGAGTACCAAATACTTTTCTCTTCCTTAGGTGATCAAGAGTGTATAGGGAATCATGTTATGAATCACAGGATTAGAATGTAGGCACTGCTGAGCAAAATTAACCTGTGACTTGCATAATGTGGCATTTCGGGCAAAACCTCTCAGATCTAGACTAGTTGTTTTAAAAGCATTATGCAACACATCTTAAATAAATTTCTAAACAATATTATTGTGCAAAGTGCAATCAAATCTAATCAGTTTGGCATTAATTAAGCTCTAATAATATACTCTAGTCTCTCTCCTAAGTAGTGTGATCCGTTTCCCCTTCACACAGGTAGATTGGAAAACGTTACGGTGTCATCATAATTTTTAAACATACTGAGAAAATGACAGAGCTGCAAAATTAAAATAAATGATTAATGGCATTTTTTTCGTGTTTTGTACTAATAGGTATCACTGAGGTTTTAAATTAATAGAGCTGTCAGCTCAGGGTTGTTACAGATCCAGTACAGAACTGAAATGGAAATTATGTATTCCACAGATACCTAAAGATGACACTCTGGAATATTTTAAATTTTAATTAGTAGGTGCAATTGTTTTTCCCCCTCCTCCCAAAAACCACTGCAAATTAATTGGCAATTAGTCACAACTAATTCTTTTCTTAACAATCTGAACTGGAAAGAAAGGTGCACTACACATGCTAGAGTATTTGTCTGGGGTGCAGAAAGCACACATGCAGTAAATTGCTTTGTCAATTACAAAAACTACTGTTGTGAAATTAAGGAAAAAAATACGCATACATAAACAAAAACAATTAAAGTGCAGTGTACCTGTGACCACAAAAAATAATGCCCAGCTGCAAAATAAAATGTTAAAAAACTCAATAAATCAATCTGGCCTTGGAACAGAATGCACATTGCTTCTCAAAAGGGAAAAAAAGTGAAGCACTTTCATATAACATCAAAAGTCTTCTCTAGTGATTTTCATTTTTGGGTTAACTATGTAACAACTGGCTAACATTTTATTGAAATCAGCCACCATATCTAGGACCCAGCTCCTGTTTGCTCTAAAGTGGCAGATGCAGTAGGTCAAATTCTCTCATTATAAAGACTGATAAGAAAATAATGGTACAACCAGAGACTTGGAAAGAAGATACTTTACCGACAGAGTCTGGAATACAGCTGCTGCTGCTGCTTCATGTGATGTGTGAGGTATTGGAAACAATGAATCTGTATAAAAGCAAATCTGTAACTCTCTTTTAGTTTTCTCACCTAGCTCTGGCACACAGTTTGGTTTGGTTTAAGTTCTTGTTTCTCTCTGTATCTAACTACAGTACAGTAAGATCCCTGCGCCCTGGCTCATCACATATCTAGGGATTAAAGGAAAAACTGGAAAGAAACCACTCATTCTAAACTTATTTTTAAGGTGCATTCAAATGACAGTGTTTTGAAATACTAATTTTGTGTAACATTATTCCATGACTTACTCCAAGTTAACAGTATACAATCAGGAAACAATTCTGAAAATACTGTGTCTCAGATACCCGTGAAACTGTTTCTGGCAATCCATTAGGTGAGCTCTGACTATGGGTTTTTATTTTTATTTCTTTATTTAAGCAATATTCTTGCATCTTCTACGGACATTTCTTTCTTCTACTTTTAATCTAGTGTTTCTAGAAGCTTGACACTCTTTCAGATATCATGCCAAGCAAGTCAGGAATAGATGAAAGAACATAAATTGCAGTTATTTCTAATTAGGATGGAACATTGTTATAGATTTTTTCAAAACATTGCTAATAATTTATGTAGCTAAATTGAAAGATTACTTTTCTTAAAAAAACCCTGATGGCTAAAGCTAGAAGTTTATTGAATTAACTTGAGAGTCTTTGAAGTTTCATTACTATTAATGACCTGTTTGGAGATCAGGTGAAACCATAGATATCTTTCATGTTGCTATATTTGTCTGGGAGAGCTCTGATAGAATTTCCTCCTCAGCTAATCAGACAAGATGTTTAACATAATATTAACATTATCTTTCCTTCTCCCAAAGAGTCTTCTATAAAAAAAACCAGTGAAAACAATACAATTTGATGCTCAGATGCTTCATCTTATTATACCAGAGCAGAGTGACTTCGTTAGATGCTGCATTCTGCATGTGTTCAATATACTGAATAATTCTGGATGACAGATTTTTACACCAAGCCACTCACATTTCTAAGGATGCACAGAACCTACATGACTGTGTACCCGCTCTCCCGTAGGGATGATAGGTGCATAAGCAATGTATCATAGAAGATTTTAGAAGAAACACACAACAATTTGTTTACTCATAAAATTGATCACAGGACGGAAAAATCTGATCACAGCTTCTGGAAACCACTGCATTATCGACCACATTCCACAATATTTTCTCAGAGCTCACAGTATCATTTTGGAGGAGCATGGCCTCCATATGCATGAGAAAGGACAGTGTCAGCAACTCATGCTATTTGTGTGAAACTTTCTTCCCAGTCAAAAAGGAGAAGCCACAAAGAGAAACATATTGATTCCTTCAAGAGGAAGTAAACTTCCAAGCCTGCATGTGCAGGCTGTATCCCATATAGAATTGGGATTTGAGGCCAAAGTTGTTTTCCTGAATAGGCACAATAGAAAACCAGGAGAATTTTGATCACGTTGAATTTAATTTATTTTGGAAAATCTTTTGGAAAATACTCTCATTTATATCAAAACCTGAAGCAATGCAGCAAAGTACTTTTTAGCATAAGTAGTTGCAAGTCGGGCAAGAGTTGATTCAATACATGCTGATTCTATGAACTTCTTTCTCACTTAGTCTCTGTAATATTTATAGGTCAGTCCTTAACACTACTGAACTTAGATGACACTGAAGTTCCTGAGATACCAAAAAAAATTTCACCTTCATAAAAGACAGTTGAAGAGGGAAAGATAGCAGGTTTTGTTTTTTGCTGTTTGGGTTTGTTATTTTTTTTTTTAACAATAGCTTTCTGGCTGGGACACAAAAGAATCAAAAACCTGAGGCTCAGCTGCTGTGTCTCACTGATGTGTGCAACCTAACAAGGTGCAGACCTCTCTCTCCTAAAACTAGTGAGATGGTATATCCAAACACAACTGCAGCTTCTTCCTTCAAACAACATAGCCAGTAAACTAGTAAGTGCCTTGCCTCAGCATCCTAATGAGAAAAGGTAGCCTGGGAAGGTCTCCCCATGTCTCTGCACAATGCAGGAAGTTATATAAAGATGCACAATACATCTTTATATATAGGCCTCAATTTCTTATAAGGACTAAAGAACGAAACTTCCTAAGAGGCAAAAGGAAAGGAAAGCCAAATTATCACAAGTGTCC
Organism: Passer montanus; assembly: GCF_014805655.1. Lineage (NCBI taxonomy): Eukaryota > Metazoa > Chordata > Aves > Passeriformes > Passeridae > Passer > Passer montanus. The sequence goes on along the minus strand of NW_024356505.1, from coordinate 16,335,262 downwards.
TAGGGAACTAAACATAGAGAGTTCTTTATCTGGCCATGATGGTTTTTTTTTTTTTTTTAAATTAAAAAAATGTGTCATTATTCATCTGCTTTCATTTTGAGAGAAAATGGCAGTTTTTTCTCTAAAACAGACAAACCTATTGATTTTTATATTGTCCTCCTTATCAGTTTTTTGAAATGTGAGCTCTTGCTGGCTCAAATGACTGATTACATAGCTGACTAAGCCTAAAGTATTATTTTGATTTTTTGGGGATTTTGCACAGACTCTGGTTTGGATACACATCACAGATATCACCCTGGTATTTACATGATCAAGTATGCTTTGGCTTCCAAAGAAAGATCACTGTGAAGCACAAACTCAGATATCAAATCTTGATCTTTGGTTGAGAGAAACCTAATATCCACCTATGTCTAAGGACATAGGTGGGTATTATCTTCCTATTATCTAAGGAAGAATTCCTATCAACTTGCAGATAACTTAAAGAAAAAACCTCTACTGTAGTTAGAATTAGTGGGGAAGAAAGAGGTCGGACCATATATATTTTTTACTTTGTAAGATGTAGGAAACAGAGGGTGGCACATATACAACAGTGCAAGGAGCTATTGCAATAAATATTGAAGCTCAGCAGAAAAAAAACCCCACAAAAATGAATAAAATAACAAAAAAAAATACTATATCTAAATTCATAGAAGTGCATTGGTATAGCAAATAGTGCATGTATTTGTTCCTCAAAGACTAAACAAGTACATTCAACACCATGGTTTTCTTACATAGTGCCAAGTACATTCTCATAAAAATGGTATAGCAAAAAGAATAGGTTCCTCAGAAGAGTATATGCCATTTCTATCCCCTTTTCTATCCCCTTTAAAACTGGACAGCAGTAATTGTCAACAGTAATTTACTGTTTCCTCAGGACAGTAATTGAAATGTAAGAACTGTCTTTTTTCCAGGTTTGTTCTCAATTGCACTGGCAGCTTGTGCTAGCATTATCAATCAGATAACAGGGATTCTGCACAGAGCAAGCATCAGGACAAAAAAAAAAAAAAGAAAAAAAAGAAGCACATGTTATTGCCAGCAACCTTCCATAAGTTCTCTTCCGTAATCTGGCAACTGAAAATTTCCATGTCTTTTTCCCAAATAAGTAAGTAATAAGCTGGGTTCAGTGCTGTTGCTCTGCACTGAACCACCATTGTAGAAGAGGTAAAGATAATGATATCTCATAACTCCAAATGGTTTTCTGCAACAAATCTCATAAAGTCCCGACTGTTCAGCCTTCACACAGTATGTGTTTCTATGATTCTCCTCACATTGCAGAATCTGAGCACTTCCCTAGAGAATGAGAATTCAGCATTCTTCACACTGTTCAGCTGTACACTATGGTGTATCTGGTAAACACAACCCTCTTCTGTCATCCAAACCCATATATTATCAGTTTCATGCCCATTAGCACCTTCCTGTACGTCACTACTTTTATTTTTTGTGTAAATTTTAATCCTACCAGCAACATAAAGCTCGTGAGAGGAATCCAGTACCCTTTTTTTTGAAAACTGCTCCCACTTGTATGTAGTGGGATTTCTTCCTTGTCAGAGTACTATTTTGTCATATTTGCAAGCTGCAAGGCTGCAGCAATTCATCTACTTAAAAGCACAGGTCTTCTTTAGGGAAGCAAAATTAGTAGAACTTTATATTAAAACATACTAATAAGATTACACAGGACAATAAAGAACTTGGCTTTCTTCAGCCTCCTCTCTGAATGCCTGGTTAGCCTCTATAATTTATTGGAGATGAAAATGGAGAGTTCTTACAGATACGCCTTTTCTTGCATTGTCTCTAAAGAGTCACTCAAAGTTCCTATCCTATCCTATCCTATCCTATCCTATCCTATCCTATCCTATCCTATCCTATCCTATCCTATCCTATCCTATCCTATCCTATCCTGATTAATGTTTGTGTGCTCTCACTTCATATGTGCGGGTACTGAAACAAGAAACTAATTAATTTCCTTTATTTACCCCTTAAACTCTAAGGACTTAAAAAAATATTAGTCCTATTGTAAAATTGAAGCAGAAGAGTTAAGAATTCAGCTTTAAATAAAACTTTCTTCATATGAACTCTGAAAAACACAATACAAAAGCTTTCTAAATTTTAAGACTAACATTAGTTACTTTCTACATTTTAGCATCAAAACAAGGATTGAATTTTCCTCAGCAATAGAGAGCCTAAATCTGATACACCATCATAAATAAATGGTCATATTGGGTAAAGGGATACTGAGACTGCACTCCTCAAGTATTTTCCAAACTTCTGAAACAGATGTCTTTTAATTCCACTTTAACCTGTGTTTGAATTCAGAATGATAAATTAAAAATACAGGGAGTACTGAAGTATATAAAAACAGTTTGTGAAGATGTTATTCAAGAAAAGTGAGTTAACACTGATGAAAACAGTTGTCTTCTAAACACAAGAAATATTTCTACCAGTGAAAAAGAGGAGAAAGAAAAATAATCAGTTGCAGTTACCGTGCAAGGAGTTTGCATCCAAGGTTCCCCATCTATCTGCATAGGCAGAGACTTGCTGGTCCTAAAGGTACAAATTTCATCATATAAGAAAAAGAAACTAGAAAAAATTGATAAATGTATTTATTGAAAAGGCACATATGTGATGGCATACAGATATAACCCTGATTCACCCTAAACTCCTACGAAATTTCCAGTATGACTCAATATGCTTACAAATGTAACCTAGTCAACTTTAAAAGCTTAGTCTGATTTTCAACACACAAAGCAAAAACATGGCAAATATTAATGTATCTTGCTAGTGTTACACTACTCTTTCATGGAAGAAGAGTCTGTAATTTGTGAAATAATGAATGAATGACACAATAACTTCAGGAAGAAACCTTACTAACAGAAAAGACAAACAAATTTGTGCTATTTTTTATAATTTAGATTGCACGAGTATATAGTATATATATTATTCTACTATAAAGGAAATGAGAAAAAAATTTTAGGTCTATCATCACCACTTACTAGAATCACTGTGTCTGAGTTAGTCAGAACAGTCACAGAGAATGACGTCTGCACTATATTCAGAGTGTTTAACATGCCATGTTATAAATTTGAATTGTTAGCAAAGGGGTGCTGATTTCAACAGAAAGATACAGACAGTATTCCCTCTCTAGTTTTGGGTGTCACATTAAGAAAAGTGTAACAAAATGAGAACAGAAAAAAATAAATTTACTACATTTATGGTCTTTTCCAACCATATTTTTGTATACATTTTCCAACTGTATTTTTTGTATACTAATTGTATGCATACAAGACTATTAAAAACAGCATGGAGTGGATAAATGTAATAACGGAAAAATTAGTGACTCATGTTGGTCAATGGAAATTCTGGACTGGATGTTTTTTGAAAACAAACTAACACTTCATGGAATTATGCCCTACCACCTATGGCCATAAATGAAGGAAGGGAAGAATGTTTAATGAGCTCTCAGTTTATAGTTCATGAAGGGTTCCTACTTATTTTTTTATTGTTGCTCTTCTGTTTTAGGCTCATTAATTGCAGAGCTTATGGGTTTAATAAATTTTGGAAAATTCTTACTGAGGAATTCTTGACTGAAAAAGAGTCGGTCAATTCCTTTTCGGTCCTTATTTAATCCAAAAGATAGAACAATTACTTTTTCCTTGTGTTGTAATTCAAGTTTACTCTATTGTGAATGTTCTTATCTTAGAAATGATAAAACACAATGAGATTAGAGTACTCCACCATCATCGGCTCGCACATACCAATAGATTTAATCATAGTGGCTTGTCAGAATTCAGTAAATAACAAATAAATTAAAAACAGAGCACTTTGACTTCCACAGATCAAAAAGTGCTTTACAATTACTAATTACACACTACTATTCCCTGGTGTGGTATGCATTATAAATGGGTTAAAATGTGACAAAGTAATGCTAAATTACTTTTGGCTTGAAATTGCATGGAGTATATGTCAACAATAAACCCCAAGATGTTCATGGCTTATTCCTTCTGCTCCAAATGCTTGACAACACTTCTTCAAAAAATGGCACTTGAATACAACATGTGAAGATTGAATGTAAATACCTCTTTTTAGTTTTGTGACACATTTAAAGAAAGGAAGACATATAGGCATAGAATATGGATGGAATACATTAATTTAGTATGAAAAAATGATACTTCAACAAAAAAAAATAAATAGTTATGACTATTATACTACAAAAGAAAGTCAATATATAAAACTCTCCAGTTGCACTCCAACACTGCAGTGTAAATTAAAGCTGCTGATACCTGATGACAACAGATGAGCACTGGGCAAGCCGTCTTCCAGCACTTTTCAGACCTGTGTATATCTGTCCCATCTCCATGGCTCCTTCCAGACCCACCACTTCCATAAGCTGGTCACTTAGATCTGCAAAAGTTGAAAAAAATCCACATTTTGTCTTGACAGCATTTTGACAGCAGTCATATTGACCAATGAGAAGTCTCAGAAGACAAACTGATAATAAAAGATGTGGAGAACAGAACTGGCAAAAATGATTATTCCCGAGGAGAATTGCAGCTTTAAGTTGGACACAACTGGGCCCATGATTCTACAATATCCTAACAAAAATTATTCTGAAATAGAATAATTATATCCATGGTTTATTTTAATACATGAAGACTAAATAAATAATTTCATTATATGAGAAAATAAAAGACATTCCTTCATTTTGGTTACCTGACACACAAAGAATGAGATGTTTACAGTGCATAAATTTATGCTTTTTATTTTTTCAACACATATTTAAAATCTGCAAAAAAAAAAGTCAGTGCTCCAGACCCTACAGGATCCTCCTCTATACAGTACTTTCCAGACAATGTGTACAACTCCAATGCACCCTTAATGTGCATGCATTATCATTATGAGATGTTATTATTTTTTGCATTGGATCAGTGTCTTAATTAGTACACACAGGCAATGCAAAAAGGAAGAAAAACACCTTAACTATCCACCTAGCTTTCCAACTTCATCATGCTTGTTTGCACGCAGTTATATATTATTGTTTCACGCTTCTTTTTGACTAAATAGTACTTTGGTATTGAAATTCTAAAAGTTTTAAAACAAATATTAGTTTACTTAGCTTCAAAGAGTAAGGAAAAATTCTGTGTAGAATTTCAGGTACAGATACCTAAATAGTAATAAGCAGTCTGCTTTCAGAAGCAACCAAGGTAATGAAATATTATCCAGAATCAACTAGAGTGCTTAGCATGAAATGTTTTATATTCTCCTGCATAAATACATGGTGCCAAGACCAAAAGGACAAGAAGAAGAAACACTTCTTTGCTAGCTGTGTAATATGTGTATTTTATAAATTGGCTGTTAACATCAATGTTTCCAAAAGGTACATTGTTCAGTGAAGCAAAGCATTGAGATAAAATGTTGGAGTCTATCATCACACTGAAAACTCCAAAGAAAAGAGACCACAATGCTCTGTGTATTTTAAGCCCCTCAACCCTTAATGAAGGTAAAATTTCATGCTAAAAATTGTATCTATGAGGCTATTCCAAAGTTTCAGTGGGAGTCTTTTCTGTTCACTTCTTTGGCTTTCAATGAAGGTAATTAACTGAAAGAAGTACTGTGATGACGGAAAAAATATATTAAAAGCAAATAGAATTTATGATCTGGATTATTCTGTTTCCAGCAGAAAATCTGATACTATCCAAAGCCTTCATTTTTCTTCTTATACTTTCTTAATATTTTCTGGTTTATTCATTTTCTCATCACAGTGCAATTAGTTCCATATAACATTAATAAAGAAAAAAATAAACAATATTCTTGCCCATTAAGTGAAAACAATAAGATGGTCAAAAGTTTAAAATGTACAATATAATTAATTCTAGCTATATATTTTTATAGCTTGTATCCATGTAACACATGCAATTTTGTATGTCTGGCTTTCCACTGCATTTTTTTTTTCTTAAAATGTTTTACATAAGTAACTAACATTTAAACTTAAGTGAGATTTAAAGAAATGTTGCTTTTCTTGATAGCCACAGAGACTTAATCAAAAATTTATATATTATAAAGGCACATACAACTTTTTAGATCATTAAAATATTTAGCCAAAGAAAACATCAAATTCCTATTCACTGGGCCATTAGAAATTTTTTTTTAATGGAAGGATAATTAAGAACAGATTTTTATTTCTGACAGCTCAGGCAACACGTGCAACATTCAGCCCAGTGACATTTTCAGAGATATATATTTGATGCATAATTTTTCAGAAGCTGTGAGATTAGTCCAAGTAGGAGCAGGGTAATTAAGGGCCAAATCCTGCCCTTTGATCTCTACTGCATTTTTCATTAAATGTGGTATATTAAACATTGGAAGATGGAACTGAACAATACTCTCATCTACCAAAAAAAGTGAAACCCTTTCAAAAACTTCACATTTGCAATGGCACATTCCCAAAGTGGAGTTATTTTAGGCCAAATATGAATATTTTTAGAATCAGGCTTAAATTAGACATAACTTTCCTTCAGAAGCAGTAAAAACGAAAGCAAATGTAACATGCAATTATTGACTGCATTAGTTCACACTCCTGCTATTGCTGATATATTTGACCTGATGCTTTTGCATAGTCATATCCATTTGAACAAATCCTTGAGATATATTGACTTTGATAAGAACTCAAGTGAAAAGTGGAAAATGGAGTGTGTCTATTTTAGTCCCACTCTTCAAGGATGTTACATGGCTATAGGTACACTGGTTGAATATAAAGGGCCAAGACATAAACAGTGGGATGGTATTTCTTCTTAAAAGGTCTCTACCAAAGACTTTGAAAGAGACTAAGTAAGCTCTGTTAAAGGAGATCTGATCTTCTATTAAATTAACAGATAGGAAAGGGGAAGTCATTCTTCATTCTGGTAGAAGTTTATCACTGATTTTTCAGAAAGATCAGTGTGGGCCTCTGTACTGCTCAACATAGACCCCAAAATAATCTGGAAATAGAAGCAGACAGTGTGTAATGAAGATTCAACAAAGGAAAAACAAAACCCAATTATAAAAAAAGTTTAGGAATTTTATAGTACTGAGTAACAGGGCTTTACAAAGGCAGAAAGCTCAATATATGTAACTTAATGCCCATAAGGAGAAAGAGCACTCACTACAGATATGTAGACTGTCATATATATACATAGATACAATATTTGGAAATAAATATGGTGTGTGTGTCTCCATGTGTATATGCTTATTTTGCTGGACTATAATTGGTACTGTCATGCTGGAATGAACATTCTATGTTCTATGAACATATCAGCTCAATGCTCAATTTATGATCATCAAGTACTGCAATTGGTACATCCATAAGGTATGGAATTTGTAGTTCCAGTTCACTCAGCAATGCAGAGGAAGAAAAATAACTGGAAATGATAGATGAACAAATGTGGTAACAAATATGGAGCAACTTCTGTATGAAAATAAATTAGACGAGTAGCCTTCAGGAAGTAAGGAGATGAATGGAGGAAAGATGACAAAATACTAAGTGCAACGGAGTAGGTGAAGACAGTCATGTAATTCAGTATTTCTCAAACGCAAGAACTGAGTTTTATAGTACTTGTAGACAAGCAGGAAATCCTTTTAACATAATATGTTGTTATGCCAGGAGGCCACACTAAACTGAAATTATTTAAATAAAAAATGATACATATTCGGTAGGATATCTTAACAGAAAAGAATCACTGTAAGTTTGCTTTGATTTATTTCTAATACAGGTTGGTGTTAGAGGTCAGATACTGAGCCACACAAACTAGTGGGTTGATCCAGTATCACTATTCTTGCTGACTTCTTATGCATCTTATAAACTGTAGTGAAGAATAATGAATGCTGCCACTCTCTAAGCCTCATTTGTTACTTAAAACAGTTTGCAATGTGGATTTTTCTGACATGTATCCCTATTGTGTTGGAGGCCTCATTGTGAAAGTCACTCTTTTTGATCCTCAAATTATATTCTTGTGTATCTGTGTCTCTAACAACTATAAAGCAAATTATGTTTTTCTTTTTAGGGACACATTTCTTTCTTGTGTTTCTTCTTCATCCTATTGATTTTATTTTAAAGAGAAATAATTGGTGCTTTTAATGATAAAATTTTCCAATGCATGTTTCACCCATTATAACTAGTTTTAGAAAGTTTAGGTTTAGGAAACTGAATATTAGATTTTCAAGAAGAATTTCACAACTAAGAGTGAATAAAAGCAACTATCAGATACTGAGCAGTTTTTCTTTCTAACCAGTTCATGTAGTTGCCTAAAGGAGAGCTGAGGTCTCATAGGTAAGCTATCACAGAGAGCATCTCAGTCCATTAGGAAAGTGTTTTCTGACTGGTGCCTTGGGGTTCCCCAGCCCGTTTGTTCTACTTTGAGCTCCGTGAAAGAGCTGAAGGCTCTCGCTTGTTTTCTATGTGAATGAGCCATTAGAGTGTGTGGGAATGTTTTCACAGGACCATGTCTCTCCTGTCTCTTCCACAAACCAAAGTACTTCACGTGTCTCCTCATATTAGCCCTGTCAGCAAACAAAGGCAGCTGTCCCAGGGGAGCACTGCTGTCAGCAGACAGGCCCAGCATGCTGAGGGGCATCTGACCCTTGCACTCATTCCTGATGGGCAGATAAAGCCACGGGGGAGCTGACTGCCCATTTCTTCCCACAAGGCAGCAGAAGAAGAGAAGTTCAAACAGAAACTTGCACAAGTGACAGACAAAACATTGTATGTGACTGTAAGCCCTTTACAGCCCTTCCCAAGGCCCAGAGAAACACACTTGGAGACTTTAAAGTTTCCTAATGAGTTTACGTTACCCATTATCTTGGCGTTAGCTGAATGCTTCAATATTCAGAGTGAACACACAAGAGAAAAACACATTTGGAATTCATCTATGAAGATAAAGCAAGAAAAGCAAAATGGGGTAGGGGGTGGGTGGGAAGAAACATGGTGTGATTAGAAAAACTGATTTACATAGAGAAGTTTCCCTCTGTAATGGAACTGGTTTTGATATCCAATCTATCTTTACAATATATAAATATTGCTGTCCTGGCAAGAGATTGAATGACTCTATTATAACTTGGGGTTACTGCACTCACTCAGGCACATTTGCATAAAAACACTGTTGGTCAGTGGTAAATCTGTCTCTGGCAGCAGTTTGTCTTCGAAGAGAAGAGGCTCCATAGCTTACTAAATGTAATCAAACCCTAGTAATCATCACTCTGGAAATTTTTGGTTCCAGTTAAAATACTGGATAAGAATTTGAAAGCTGGTATGAAGCCAGAGGATCTTTGAAAAACTCCCAAGCTCAGTGCTCTGCACCACATGATTGCTTCAGTATCTTCCTAGAACACAGCATGTATTAAATCTCCAGTTACCCATTATGCAGGAATGTGAGGTCCCTTCCATATGTAGTGATAGGGACTGTTGTTAAAAAATGCTAGAAATGTGTTTACTGTCATAATATTTTCCTGATTTCATACAAACACCTTTTTCTAATTCCTGGTTACAAAAAATTAGTAAATTCTGTGCAATCTGTACATCCTGGGTTTTGTTATGTCTTCTTGAGAGAAGCTACCTGAAGTAACATTTGCCTCAGTACTTGTAATTGTTTATATCAGAGTTGTATCTCAAGGCCCAGATGATGTCAATGCTCTGTTTTGTTACTGATTTGCAGACATATACACAAGACAGCTTTCCTATCCAAGAATTTATAGACAAATAAAACAGACAAAGCATTGGGGAAAAATAATATTATTATGTCCATTTTACAAAGTGAAAATTGTACACAGATATGTTTAGGTCCTGGAAAATATTTGTTCACATATTCAGCTGAATATATTGTTTGTAGACCCAGAAGAGTCATAATATTATTTCTACCACATAAAGTTAAGCACAAGAGTTTTCAGAACTGACCTGGCCAAGATCACATGTGAAGTTTGGAGCAGACACAGAAAATAAATCAGCAAATCCTGAATGTTAACATTCTGTTATCAAAAGTCTGTTCTCTTACTTAATGTTGACTTCAGGGATACATATCAAGTCCTATATCTATGGTATGTGACCCTGTTTTAAGTATTTTGTGTTGCTGAGTTTGCTTGTAAACATGAAAATCTCTGGTGGATCCATACATGTATTTCACGCCAGTATTGATTCTCTAGCTTTTATTTTTGTCTTCATATTTTGTTTTCCTAATATTAAAACAAAACAAGCTAAACCTTCCTCTTAGTGTGAAGGAAGATATATCATTGATGTAATTCTCACCCTGGAGAGATACTCAGATATGGTGATAATAAATTATGCAGATATTTTATGTACATAAAAACACACAAAAATGCAAACACATTTTATACCTCTGTGGACATACACAAATGATATATATTACCTACATTTAATCATATGTGAGGAATACAGTAGAATTTTGCTCCACCATCAGAATTGATGGTGCACTTAATAGCCCTGATGGGATAATGGGGTAAGATGCAAAAGTGCTAGTTTTGTCACTTAAAATGAATGCAATCAATAAAATCCTCTCTCTGCTGAATTTAGTGACATAATTCTTACTGATTTCAGTGGAACTCCAGTTTCACCTAGTATCTTATCTTGTACCAGTCTAGCACACAGGCTCTATCCTCAGATGGAATCATTTAACACAGCTCAGCCTACGACTGTGTAATGGATTTTTTTTCCATGTACACAATCATCTCCCAATTCTCATTAATCACAGAATGATGAGTTTATCCCCAAAATATAAAAAGACAAACAAGGAAGAATCAATCCTTATAATTAAATATTTTATGAAACTTTTTAACCAGCACAGAAGACCTTTGTGAAACATTTCCTAAAGTGAACTTTTTTCCCAAGCTTAGTAGGGGGAAGGAGAGTTCTTCATAGAAACTTTTCTGATTAATGGTAAAAGAAGTAAAAAAAATCCAACAACCAAAACCCAAAACCAACCCACCCCAGAGCATTCAAATAAAATCATTTCAACTCAGAAACTATTCCCAAATATCAGTGTTCAGATGTTCAAAATTTGAAACAAGGGATCTTATCTTCCAGTTTGGGAGATCATTATGTATAAGTATTTTATGGTAAAGGTTGGCAGACAAAGTGTATTCTTTTTTACTGGATTTATGTTTTTAATAGTTTGAGGTACAATTGCACTGAACATGCTGTCGCACCAAAAAGCTCCCCATTATTTTAATCTGTATTCTTTTAAAAGTTGTTTGTTCAAAAGGATTTCACTGTGTTACGCTTATACCCTCTTCATCCAAGAGAACAAAAGCCGTTCTATGAAAGGAGTCTAAACTTGGACAAACCGTAAAAAAAAAAAAAAGCAAAGTTCCTCTCTGTTTTTATCAAATTTGATTGCTGCAGCTGTTCCCAGTTTCTGTATTTTAAAAATAGCCTTATTCAGTGCCTTGTTGGCTAAAGGCCAGAGTACCATTAGAACATGCTGTACGGAAAACCTCTATTCAGTTACAGATACAGAAATATATTTAAGATCAGTGGGGGTCATCTACAGCAAACACTTGTATGGGGGAAAATGGAATTTTAATGTGCTTGGGCTGCTCACCACTTTTAACAGATATTTAAGAACTTCAAACCGGATATCTTCCTATTTGTGTCGGTACTATCGTATTACTGAGCACCAGGTACGATACAATATGAGCGAGATCATTTCAACTAACAAAAATAGATCTAATTCTCAAATTACTCCTTAGTAGTTCTGGCATTCACTTTAAATGGCTCCTAGTAATACTGGATATTTGATTAGCCTATAAAAATGCCACAGACTAGAAAAGAAAAATACAGTAATATTTATGGAAATGTAGAAATTTGATCAATGAAAACCAGCTTTGAATTGTACATTTATAGGAGAACTAGTACTAACACAGGATAAATGTTTCCTTTCTGCAGGGTTACATACTGTATTAACAGCATTATCCCTGTATTTATCCACCAGAATTTTTCTGTCATCTGCCAGAAAGAAATGCTCATTCCTTTTACTTGAGTATTAAACCTACTTTTAATTTAAGGTGGTAGAGTCTTTGGTCCAGAAGTTCAGAAAACCCCAAAAATAATCTCAAGTTCTCTTGCTCTTTATGAGAACCAATTCCATTTTCTTCCTTCAATATGTTTGTATTCCATGGTGCTTGGAGATCACACTATGCAAAGTGGATACCAGTTTTAGCAACATCATTATTTACTTATTAACCAAGAACCTAACTCAAGAAAGTATTCTGAAATCAATGAGATGTCTCATAGATTACTTCTCATCATTTATGATGGGGTAAAATGCCTGCTGTAAAACATTTGAAATTATGCATTTCTACTGCACCTGGGGAAGAGCCTTCAACATGGCAAAGATATCCAAGGTGGTTGTTTGGATAGGTACTAAGAGCAAAGAAATCAGTGAAGGCATCAATATAGTCTGTTGAGCTTGCTGAGACTCCAACTTTTTGGTGGTGAGTTTGCCTCCTAACTTTCTTTGCCCTCACTCTCAATACCTGGGTTATTTTAATTGACTAAACACCACAATCATACTTTGGACTGCAGTTTCAATTACATTGTTCAGACCCTCTCTTTGTAAAGAAGGAGCATTGGACAATTGAAGTCGAATCCAGTGAACCCTGGGGCAGGTATTTGTAATGCTTTTGTCAATCAGACAATCTTCCTAAACTTCCTGCAGCCCACAAACTTAAAGAAGCTTTGATTTAGTTTTCCAAAACCAAAAGTATTTGGTGCTGTCTGAGGTGGCCTAGGATCTCCAGGACAAGCCTGACAAAGCCTGACAAGCCTGAAAAAGGAGCAACAGAAGAAGCAGATGAAAGGACGGTATCTTGAGAGGAACTCCAATGGTGTGAAGAAGTTATATATGGAGAATTGACAAAAGGCTTCATTTTCTCCTGACAGGGATTCAGAGAAAGAGTTTAAGAAATCTGGTTTTCTGGAGAAGCATATTTTTCTCTCCTGTCACCAAGAGGAATTTTGGGAGACAAGATAGCACACTTGGACAACTTAGGAGTTCTGCTAAATCTAGCACTCAAAATTACCATGTGTTGGCTTCTTTGTAGAGGGGTTAAGGCTTGAAGAAGGGATGCACCCTCTACTTACTGTTTGATGGGCAACAAGTTTACTTGATAGCTCCAGGACCAAGCTCCAAATATGTGAGCAGATTTTCCCAGGGCTTTTCTTTGCATTTCTTCTGTTCTCACTGCTTGTGATTGTAAGATCTGGTCTCTGCTAGCTAACCTAACCTACAGAGAACTGCCATTATTTTTCTTCCTATCTGAACTATACACATTGCTAAATATTCAGTATTTTTTATACTGTTACTGGTATGCAAGAAGACATATCTGAAATACACTGAAACCTTTGCTATTGCAGAAAGCAGATGGGAAAGTTACCTCTAATAGTGATGCAAGAAAATGTCTTTGATGTGCTTTACATGGAATGAGAATTCAAAGGACCACAAAGAAAGCAAAAATAAATTTCTTATCATACCTTTCAATATTTTAAATATTAATAACTGACATATAGCTATTTTTCAATATCTTTTCTCAGCAGTTATTTACAACATACATAGGAATAAAAGGTGTTTCCATAACCATGATCAAGTACAGAACAGTTCCAAATTTCTTCTCAAGGACAGAAAAACCAAAGTCAGCCACAAGTATCACAGCAGCAAGACCCAAGTTATTTTTAGTGATCTAGTCCTGAACAGTTCCTCAGAAAAAAACCCGAACTTTATTTCATTCTGAACAAAAGAAGACTACTTACAAGCAAATTCGGGTCTGGTTATTTTTTTTTTTAAAAATTATTCTGTCACAAACGGAAAGCCACAATATTTCACTAAAAAACGATCTGAGCACACACTATTCAGCTGTAGCACCACTCATAATGTTTCAGGTATCTGAGAAATAGAGAAGCAAAGTTCTTGCCCAGAGCTAACTCCTCACTCAATCCTGTGCTGAAAAGCTCCACTGAAATGTAGAGCCTTACTGAATTTGTCTTTTGAGGGATTAGAAATGGTAAGAAACATCTATTTGCAAAGACTGTAAAGCAAAATAGAAGACCTATAAAATGAACAAAATTATTCTCATCTAATTTCGATTGGGTTTTTCACTCTTGCTTTTTTTCTGAATGATGAAGGATAAGAGAAGTACATGAGAAAGAGATAAGGAGATCAGCATTGTTTCTGAGACACATTTTTAAAGGACCTTAATGTTGATGTCTGCCGAACAAACCATTTGAGCATGAATACTCAGTAATATCCAAAGGATCACATGCATGTTTCAAGCATGACTGTTAGGTGCTCTCTTTATACAGACCTATTGCTATGGTAACTACTTTATGGTACATGCTTTCAGAATACTAATTATAAAGCATTATAAATAAGGTTGTGTACAACAAGCAAGTTTACATTTACATATTTCCAGCATCTGAAAATTCAGCTTTACATGTATAATATGATGAAAAATTTTTTTTCAAAAGCAATCACACATTATTATAATTCATGCATTGTGATGTTAGCTTCAGTTTCTTTTCCATAACACTACTTTGCACTAGGATCAGCAGCACAAGGGGAATGCAATATACTGAGGGAATTAAAGAAAGCAGAAGATGCAGGTGCACTAATAAATGGGTGGCCTTTGGAGCACTGTATTTATGTGTGCTATGTTGAGCTAAACAGAAACCTAAATGTTACACATAAGAAGTGGTACAACAAGAACATCTGTGTTGGGGAACTGAACTGGCATGGCTAACACCTCCAGTGCCAGGTGCAAAGGACATTTCAGTACAGCTTGAGTGATTTTGACTGTTAGCATCTGTATTTATGAGATTATCTCTTTTTTTCCCCTCCATATTCCACTGGAGTATTTGTATTATACATCTGGCTTTAGATTCTAGCATACCAAAAGACAGGTTTCAGTCCTTCAGTTTCTGGATCTTAGCCACAGATTTTTTTTTTTTTTGGTCTTGCTTTTCATGGAAGCATAACACCAGAGTCACTCGCAATTTCTAATTGTATGGTTGAGGAAAATGAGCATTTTTCCCCAGGAAAGAAAGAACCATTAAAGGAAAAACTGTATATTTGATCTACACAAAGTTGATGAAAAAATGCCTGTAGAAAAAGCTTTTCCTCTCTAAAATACTAAAGCTGGATTGAAATTTCTCATTTTCATGTCCATTCTTCTGGGAAATTCTAGATTTTCATGTAAAGTGACTTTTTAAAGCCAATCCTCACAATAGTGTGAAAATTTTTATTTCAAGTGACATACCTCATTCATATAAATATTGTTAATATTTGGTAGAAGACTTTAAACGAACAAATGAGACAGCTGATTGAAATGATTGCTAGGAAATGTAAAACCAGTGACTTGTGATGTCTTCATTGAAGTCCAAATCTAATAAGCCTTGAAAGATTTGAGATTCCAACACAGTCCATTGAGATCATGACCTAGTAGTAAGTGGCTCAGGCTTAATCTTTTATTTCTTAATTAGGCAAAGATTTCAGGAATCAATTGTGGTTAAACCTGAAAACCTGTAACAACTACCAATGGTAATGTTAGTTCAGGTGGAAGTCAGTGGCCCATTCACCATTACCATGACACCAACAAAATTTGAAACTCTTCCCAAGAATGGATTGTAAAGGGGGCAGGGGGTGGAGGAAAGGGGAAAATAAAGGAAATATTAGAATAGTGCTTGTATTCTGAAGAATCTACTCATGTTGGCTCACTGTTAATGAGTTTGAACCACAGCTCTCCATGCTTTATTTGTCCAGCATAACAATTCCTGCATTCCCATTCAAGACAGGAACAAAACATTGTCTATAGTAAAAGAGGACATAATGAGCTTTGAAGGAATTTCTTCAAAAAACTGTTTCTTTCTCCTGGCAAATTCAAATCACCTCCTTCCATCCCTAGCCACTGTTAAAACCCCTTAAACATGTCTAATAAATAATCTAAAAAGGGAAAGGACAAATTATTTAAGTCTACACTTCCCTGGGAATTGGGAGTTTGTTTCACCACATTGTAAATTATCTTTCCTAACTTCTAATAAGGTGTGACAAAAATGCAATAAATACAAATAAATCCACTGGGAAGAGAAGAAAAAAAAATTACAAAAGCTAGATGGAAAAAGAAAACCCCCAAACAGAAAAGCTATAACAAATTTGCAATCCCTAGTCACTCATCTTTTCTTGTTACTTCAGTTCTAATGCCAAATTCCTTCATTATTTTTTGACCCAATACGAAACACCATCTGGCAAAAGCATGTTGCAATTCTAAATAAATGAAATAATTGGATGGTTGCTTTAAAATATCTTTCATAAATAAGTACTATTATACATTAGCAAAACTCACTTTATTGCCTTTCTGAGCTCTGATGCTGTGCTGTGACTTTCTGTCTGCCTAGAGGACCTGCAGTTCCCGAGCAGTCTCGCATTTAGTGTTAGACTGTCATGAGCCTGATGAGCTTCCACAGTCACAAAGTATCAGACGCATATGTCCATATGTTTGATTTGTATTTCTTGTATACATTATTATCATTATTATTGCTACTACTGTTAGACAAGGGTAACACCACAGACTCATCAGAATCATTGCCCTGAGGATGAGATCACAGCCTGAGGGTCCTGATGGATCTGCAGCAGCAGATTACAAACCATATGGCTGACGTGGTTATCTTATAATAAACCAAATGGCTGCGGGTACTCAGGAGCCATTTCAAAAGTGGATCAGATGTCACTGTCATAAGATATCTAAATCACATTTCAAAATGTCTTCAGAATAATTCTGGCCAGTGGATTCCTTTCAATCTACTACCACTGATGTTTTAAGGTCTGAAGAGATCATAATGTATTGAGTCCTACAGATGTATTTCTGCATCCACACAGACCCTTTTGCTAGTCTGGGGAATCATCTGCAGAGTGCACACCTTCCTAGGCATACATCATGGGAAGAACAGGTCAGAAGAGACAGAGAAGTCATTGATTAATTGGATATATGTTACTACATTGCTCCCTGACAAGTTGTGACAAGTGTGGAGTGACAGCGAAAAATAAAATATTTGTTAGTGATGAAAAGCGGTGTACAAAACAGCAGTTGGTCATGAGCAAACATTTTGCAGCTATAAAGACCCAGCTGCTTTGGCTGACTAAAATGAAAAGGAACAATGCTTTAGGGGTTTTGAAAGAAGATCTCACAACTGATGGATTATTCAGAAAAAGAGACTTCTGTTTAAAGTGTTAGTACTCATAGTCCTTTTTTCCTAACAAATCTAATTTCTTTGAGTCAAGAATCCTAGGTAAGTATGGCATTAACTAAATGAAAACATGTTCACAGCTGTTGAAACCAGTTTATTCTGTAAGCCTGCTTTGTCTTTCATTAAATATTCATTTATTGATATTAGACTTATGAAAAATTTAGCATAATTTTAATCCTCCCCTATATGAATAGGAGAAATTAAAGGAAAAGTGAGTTCATCCAGGATTATAGGTATGTCTGATATAAATTGTGACATTTCCAGAAAATGACAACAAAATCAGGAATCCAGGAGAAAAAAAAATGTCGTTTGCATCACCTAAATATTTAACTACAATATCAGCTTATGCTAATCATATTTCAGGAGTTGGGTTAAACATGCTGTAATTGTGCCATCAATGCACATGAATCAAACCTTTATTTAATAACTGTAAAAGCTGCCATTTGCTACTTTTAAAGTATCTAATTTCTCACGGCCTTTACTTGATAATGGTCACTAGAGTTACAAAATGCTAAAAATAACTATATTTTTGAAAATCTTGTTTGAGTTCTTACTGCAGAAGCTGAAACATCTGTAACAGTATGGCAGTTATCAGTTTCTTGTAAATTCTGGCAATGTTCATTTAAAAAGGCTTTAAAAGTACAAGTAAAAACATTAGTGTTTTGACTACTTGCAGGAAACTGGTACGTATACAATTAATATAAAGGGAACTGCCAAGTCAATCTGAGCTTAAAAATCAGGGACTTGTGTTATTTTTATTTGATTTATTTTTGAATTTGTAAAAATCCCCAAGCTGTCGCAAAACCTAATACCAGCTGAACATTCCAGGTACTCTATTTTAATTAATAGAAACATATTGTTTAATTTAACAGATATACAAAATAATAAACAAGCAAAAGCAGAAACATCCTTATACATAGTTTAACATATGAAAAAAACCCAAGATTCCTCATCCTGATTTGTGCAAGGAAAAAATCAAACAAAACAAAACTCTAAAAACAAGTGTTCTCTCAATAGCAAGCACAGAGAAAGTTCAACAAAAGTTTGATTCAACCCATATTCAGATATAATGAGAACTGGACCCAGTCCTAAATCTATTGAATAAAGGGAGAAGTATCCTCTCAGAATGAAAAGAAATTAATCAATGCTCTTTTGGCTATAGCATGAAAACCAAACAAAAACAAAGAGGAAGATAAAAGGAAAGCAGTAAGGGACAACAGAGTTAATGGCTAAGTTTTGAGATTTTTTTTTCCCCCTCATATGTTTTCTTCCAAAATATCCTAGAACATGACATTGCCAATGCTAATTCCCAGCGCTTAAACAGCTCTTTATATCATCAAAGCACAGCATACACACTGAAGTTCATGGCAGTTATAATGGAAAATAAAATGTACAACACTACATGAAGTCCAGAAAACTATGGCCTTCACAAGAGGACTGAAATTAAGGTTAGACTGTTTGAATATTGGCTTTTTCTGTATTTTGAGTTCTAACTCAAAAACTAACTAGCATTTGTTGCTCTTTTAATTTTTTATGTTCAGTGTACATAAAACAAAAAAATAGAGTAAATTTAGAGAATTTTCCACATGCATGTACAATAAACTTTTAATAGAAGTTTTATGTTTACCTAATGCTGCTACCTTAATTTATTTTCAATTAAATATTTAATCTTTCAATTGGAAAAAGCTGTTGTTGAAAAATTTAAGTAAAGCTTTATCAAACTGAGAATACATTTTGCTGAACCCACACTACACTGATTTTCCTGTTGCAGTATTTCATCTGTAAAGGCTAAGACAGACTGCCTATTGCTTTTTGTATGTCACAAACTAGGACCACATTTTGAGGTTGTATCATAGGAGTCATTACTACTGCTAATATTATGAAGTATAGATCTTTATTTGGGATCTGCTCCAAAGCCTGCCAGTTCTGCGGGAATAAAATAACCACCATGTGTTTGGTATCTTAACTTCCTAAATGGATGCAATATCAGTTGAGTTGTGTAAGAAATTACTGCTTAAATGCTTTCATTTTATTTTTATCTATATATTAATCACAGAGTGACAAAGACACAGGGAGACAAGACAGGGATTTTGAATTTTATTCAGGTCACCCATGTAACTGCTATGTATGAAAGCCACCACACCTCCTTTAGAGACCTGGTCCAATTGTACCTATCTAATCAAAAGAACTATTTAGAGTTACTGTATCTCTGGATTCTTCTGGATGATGAAAATGGGAAAACCTTAATTTATATACATTCTCATAAAATTTTTCATACTCTGGTTTCACATGTGAAATCAACGATCAGTAAGGATCACCAACAAAACACTGAGCATACTGCGAGCTCTCCAGGGCACAGACAGTTTTTTTTTTGTGCTTGTTCCCTCTAACTCCACTATCTGATTAGGCTCCTTAGGAGGTACTGGAATATACATAAATAATAAGCAGGAGGAGACAATTAAAAAAAAAGAAATAATTGCTACTATTAATCTATGAGATTAAGAGGTAAACTACCCACTTTGCATTGCACTGCTGAGTCCCAGGGGAGGTCTGGCAGAGAGAGTGTGCATGCTAGCCCCCATCACTGAGTGTGCTGCCTCCCCAGTGCAGCAGAAATCCCACCCCAGCGCAGACCGATGAGTCACTTGGTGTTTTCCTTGGCTAACTTGAGAAGTGTTCCTCTCTTCAGGTCAGTCACTCAGCCCTCTTGCAAATGTCAGCTTACTGCTCACAACTGTTTTTCCATTCGCAGGGGTTTTAATAGGCATGAATGAGGACAGTTATGAAGGAAATTCACAGTGAAATGGAAAGCCCCAAAACGCAGCTATTAATTGGGCATCCAGGCTTCACATCTTTTTCAAGCCGACCAACTCTTGCTCATTTGAACAATGCCAATGATCTCTTTCTAGGCTGACCATCATAAAGCCACTTGTGCACAGTAGCATGGCTTTTCTCTGAGCTCGTGAGTGTGCCTGCAGCTCAATAGGACTATTCACATGAACAGATGTTACTCGATGTGAACACTGGTTGCAGAATTAAGCCTGTCCTTGCTCTTCCTCTTGCTACAAACATCAGCTGCTCAGACATCCAGGCTGTTTTTTTTTTCTTTTTAATGGCTTTTTGCCATACAAAACACATGCAAAATGGCAACTTTTGTAATTAAAAAATTAGAAGTAAAAAAACCCCCTGTATTCCATTAGCACTCATATAAACTAACGTTTACATACTTCTCTATATAGTTTCTTGTATGGATGATGATAAGAAAAAGTCCATTTAGTTGCTCATCACATTATTTTTTGGCTTTCACAGATAAACAAAAACCTCGGTCTTTCACTTGAAAAGATATAATTGAAAAGAGATGAAAGGATGTCAGACCAATATTGAATTTTTATTTTCATACCATGCAACAAAAGCTGATGAGTCTACAGATTGTGTTTGGCTTGATACAATTCTTTTTCATCCCAACACAATTCTTCTCTATACCAAATTATATATTTCAGAAGTACATAGGACAGTCTTAGCCATGGGGAATAAACGTCTAAGAATTATTAGACAGACACTTAACTGTAATGCTTACAAAATTTTAACATTAAATATTCTTAATCTAACTATGCTTCTCGGTTTTAACCAAATTATGACTATTACAACCTAAATTCACTTTTGGTGTAAGAAAGACACTCCAACTTAAAACCTGAAATTATGGGTGTTTACATTTGCTTGTGGAAATAAGTTACAAATTTGAAAATTGACAATAATAGTAATAATAATGCTTTCCATACTTTTTATTTAAAAATTGAAAGCATTTAGCTTTTTTACTTTTGGGTGATGGCCAAAAGTCATCCTTGATATTAGTATCCTTTCTAACATTTATATTTTTAAATCTCTCCAAATTGATTCTGTGCTGAAAGCACAGCTGAGGCTCACAAATAAGTTCGAAAAGGTATAAAAAGATCCTTTGAAAATGAGGAAGAAAAATACCTGAAAAGCACAAACTTCACAAATAGCAACTATACAACCAGGTTTAAAGACCAAATGAGGCTTGTGGGGCTTGTTTTTGTTTGTGTAGTCTTTCCTTTTCTGTGTTAAATAAAAACCTTCAGTTATTTTTCTTTGTTGCAAACTGTGAACCCAGTAGCCTAGGAATAAAGATCTGGGAGGCAAACTTTATGGGAAGTACATTTCAGATACAGCTGGACCAGGTGGTCCAATCTGCCAGTTTACAACTAATTGGCAACCATTTGCTCTTCTTCAGACCCCTGGTACATCACCTGTTCTAATGCCCTGTCAGAATTATGGCAAGTGGACCCACAATCTATTCTGACAGTTATTTAAGAACCCTTCACTGAACATCATCTGTCCCTGCTGATTTATGTATATATTTAGGGGTCTTTACGTATCCTCTTATTTCAATACCACTAATTTAAAATTATTTTCATTAAATGTTAACTTGCTTTTTGCTATATTTACATACTGAAAAAGAAAACAAACCTGAAGACAGAGTGAAGAAGGAAAAAAAAAATCCCTGGAAAACCCTCAAAACAAATAATGATGAATAGTTCCAAAAAACTGCAGGTTCCCTGCTCCTTCTTATTGAGTACCAAAACAAGCTAAATGGATGCAGATACCTGGTTATCCCACCTAACAGAGAAAAATTATACTCCTGTTTATCAGGTATAGCCACATTTATCAACAAATGAAGGAATCTGGAGCGCTTGCTCTCCTGTTCCCTTCTCCTTTCATGCCCACAACTTACTCTCAAGGGAAATAAAACAAAGAGTACCAATACGTTCTTAAGTACCAAACATGCAACTGTAGCCATAATTTGCACAGCAGAAAACAGGCTAAAAAGATTCAGAATGTAAAACCAACTTCTCCCAATCCAGACACTTAACACCAATGACCACCTCCTGTGGTACAGCACACATCACCTATGTTTTTAAGTCTACTAGTTAGTTCAGATTCCTTATATCATCACCTTTCACTTCTGGAAAGTGTATTTTCTGGCCAAGTATCTTCCATTAGCAAAATCCATAATGTATACTTACTAGTCTTTTCCCTTTTTTTTTTATATTTTGTAATTCCTTCATTCTCTCAGTTTATGGAGAACCATGCTGGAACTCCTAGTACCAGAACTACCATCTGTTATGCCTTTATTATTGTATCACTCATTCTATGCCTTCATATCTTCCATGTCCTGCCACCTCTTACTAACGATGCTGACTAGATACTGGCATGATGATTCTCTTAATGTCATGGTATCTCCTTTCAAAATGCAGTATATTTTAATTTTTTTACTGGTTTATTCACTGTGGTCGCAGGTTGCAATCCACTGTATCGAAGTGCCAGCACCTCTGTTCTGAGGACACTGAAGGAGGAAGGAGCTGAGCATATCCAATCCTTCTACAGGCACACACCCAAATTCCCTGTCTCATCAACAGAATGGAGAGACTTATTCCCTTAAGTCTGTCTTCAGAGAAGGGAAGAAGTAAGTGTCAAACACTCCCTTCCACTTGGGACATGACCCTTTAACCACATTACAAGGTGGGAACTGATGGACCAAGGTTGTCTTTTATTAGGAAAGAGCATTATAGCCACAGCAGCAGTGACTGCTCCGCTCCCAGCAGCAGGATACCCTTAGGGTTTCAGCCATAGAGAAGAGTGCCTAGCAGTTTTCACAGCACATCAGAGGCTCATCAATACGTAAGAAGAACAGAATTTTTCACAGAATTATGAGGAAAGCAAGAAAAAGTATTCCTGAACACAGGAAACATGGATTCAGCATGCGAGAGTGGAGTACCCAGACATCTTCCCTGGCTGAGGCCCCTAACTAGCAGTCCTTAGTGAAAAGGCAAAGGACCAGGAAGTTATCTCTGCTCCTGACTAGTATGGCCTCCTGCTGATCTTACCAACTGCCATGATGCACAGTGAAGTGCACAGAAGTTATGCCTAACTTCTTGAAAATCAAAATTTATCTTGAAAATTAAATCATTCTTAAATGCAATTAAATTATCAAAGTTTACATTTTTACAAACTGAGCAGTAATATGTGATTTAAAATATGCTGTTTGTCCCTAAAACTCCCAAATGTCATGTTTTGGCCTAGGGAGTTTCTGTAGCGAGATCATGAACTTGTGGTAGAGTGATGAAAACACTGAATTGTTCTGTAACAGTATAATAGTCTACTGATCTGAAGGCACACTGCAACTCAAGCTGGAAACAAGCCCACACCTTCAGCAAATACTGAATGGAAACAATAAATTATATTGATCCAAGGGACACAAAGGATCCTGCTGGAAAACAGTATCTAATGATAGTAGGAAGCAAACCATTTTTTATGCAAGTTCAAAGTAGCAACATAGAAATTACAAGTTTTATGCTGCTCCTGTGTGTAATATGTACTGTTTTCTAATACAATAGTTTGGGCCCAATAAGAAACTAAAGTTCTATCTCAGTACATGCCATGATTACATCAAATTCTTTTCTCTCCAAATTGATCTGCATCATGTGTTAAGACAAAAAGAAAGTGTAAATCCATACCTAAAATATCTATAATAAATAAAATCAATAAGACCCACAGCAATATATTCCAAGCTACAGTGTACAGACCTCTCCTTTTGGAGAACAGGCATTTTATAGGAATGGCAACCTGGTTGAAGGAAGTTTTTGCAGCACATAGTTTCAGAGGGGAAAGAACAGGAGAAATTTTTTCCCCAAAGAAAATGATGTAAAAGAGGGGCAGAGACAAGAAAAAGCATAATTATACTTTGCTTGCATAAATAAAACCATTTGAGAAAAAGAAATAAACAAGCTCTGATCTCTTGACTGATCTGGAGAAACAATTCAATTAAAATAATCAACATGCCAGATCTCCCTTCCTGATTTGCTTAAGTAAGCTTGCATTTGCAATTGTAGAATTAGATTGTGCATATATATGCGAGTGCTTCCCCCCTCCCCTTCTCCCCCAGGGAAAAATCAAACTTACAAGGGGTTGTTTAACAAACGTTATGGGGGATTAAAAGACCTTGGATTCCCAGAATTTCAGCTACACTAGGTGTAGGATTTGTATATTTTAAAGAGCGATCTGGCTCAGATTTAACTCAGCTATTGCTTTGTAAGCTGAACTAACCAAACTTCAGATGGTCATGTGTTGTTTTGGTCTGGGACTGTGCATTTGCTCCACAGTTGTAGTAATTTTGATTAGTTTTTATTCTACCCAAAATAAAAAGATGAAACACCCATTTTTATGGTATCACTTTTTGAAATGTCTGCATAAGTCATGCATTTAACTTAACAAACAAACAAACCCCCCACTTCAAACAACGAGAATGACATATGGCATTGTTATATTTACCACTTCAATCTTCAACATTAGTCAAATTCCAAAAGAGTGATAAATGTTACAGATAAAGATCTGTAACATAAATGAAGATTATACTCGAGGTAAAAGACACATTTCCAATTTGGAAATAAGAAAAGAACCTGTTTCTTAGTGCTGCAACAGACCAAGTAACAGGAAAATCAGGGATGGATACAGCAAAGCCCTCTGACAATGATGAGAGCATCTCTGCTGCTCTCTAACACAATTCCCACACAGAACACAGCGCTTTGCTGAAAAGACATACAGTCCTTGGACTCAGCACGAATGAGGTACCTGTAATATTTTTATAGTATGCTATGTTAATTCCACCTACAATAAATTCATAAGTTAGTGTAATGATGTTTCTCAAGGAATAATATAAAGAAGGCTCAGAGCTTAGATGCTGATAACCACACAAGTGACGGTAACCCTCAAATTTCTGG
This sequence comes from Passer montanus, assembly GCF_014805655.1. Lineage (NCBI taxonomy): Eukaryota > Metazoa > Chordata > Aves > Passeriformes > Passeridae > Passer > Passer montanus. The sequence goes on along the minus strand of NW_024356505.1, from coordinate 16,310,152 downwards.
ATTAGATAATTTTTCTCTTTCACAGGATTCACACTGCTTGTATTTACACCTTTGCTATACAAAAATATTTTTGGTTGTTCATATTTCCTGAAAATGTTATGAAAACTTTTCTTCTTGACATTCATTGAAACTTAATACTTGAAATAATTTCTATTAATTCTCTAGCTCTAATATTATAGTATTATGATTTCTATAAAGTTATCAATAGATTATTTTATAATAATTACTTTATAATGATTTTTTTTTCATTCCTTCTATGCTCCCAAAGAAAGAGATCTTTTCCTGAAAACTTATTTATATTAAGGGAACACAATTCAAGTTAATAAAAAAAACCAAAAAACCAGTAGCTGCTTAGATATACATTTTTCCTAAGTAATTTTTCACACAACACTAACATTCAGAACTATTTGGCCATTATATTGAGGATTTCCAACTTCAGCATTTGAATAAAGATTAACTGAATCATGGGTGAATAAAATCACAAATCTTCACACAGTATCAGATTTTAGATAGCTTTCTAACATTCTAACATATGAAGCCGTGCTGCAATAAGAATAAGCAAAGATTTCAGCAAAGAATAAAGCACTAAAACTCAGTATGAACAATATCAACAAAAATAAACTCACAGTTTAAAAATGTATTGCAACAGTCCTTGACAATAACAGTTGTGAATACTGTTAGATCTATATGGGAGAAAAGTGACTGTATTTACACTTACAGATGTCTGAAAATAATTTTCAAGAAGAGTTGAATATTGCCATTTCATCTTCTATCTCTGTATTTATGAATAAATATCTATCTTCTCAATAAAAATCCAGAGAACGCCAGAGGTCGTGTGGTTTAACTTTGTACAGGCACTGGGGGCATTCATGGCTTCCCAGCTGGTGCAGATCTGAGTTTCCCGAGTGCTGTTACACAGCACTGCCAGGAGATAGGAGTGCATTCAGAGGGGCTACTTTAGCACAGATTTCACTGTTCACTCTGTCAGAGAAGCATGTAATAAATGACCATAAAAGCTGTTCTGTGAGATCTGGTAGAGAAACAATAAGGCATGCTATTTGGATTTCTTGGATTTGGGAATGCTATTAATGTGTTCTTTAAAATACTACCCTAATTATGGATCAACTTTTTAATTTTAGAAGTCAAAATTAAGACTTGAATTGATTTTAGAAACAAATTTAATGGAAGAAAATTTGTATTGAGCACATAGGGGATGAGCACGCTTCCTCTCATGAAACTATTTTAATGAAGACATATAAGCCATCAATTTCCTTCTCCTTCAGTTTGCTGAATTTAACCACACCTTAACAGCTATGGAATCCTGGCTTACTCTTTGCCTCTCCTGCAGGTTCTGGGAACCTCTATAAAAACCTGTTCCTGTTTTACCTTTTAGTACTATAAACAGGAAGCAATCCTTTTTATGGATATACGCGTAAGTACAGTGTTTCAACTTCCAGGTGAGCAGTACAACACTGGAAGGGAAAAAACCTCCAAGTCTCAAAAATTCAGTTGAATGTATTAAAAGGAAGGAAGTGTTCCCAGGTTAGCATATTTACTAGTGAGGACATAGAACTTGGCATCTATTTGTGTCTGACCAGAACAGGTGGATAAGGATATCTGTATGCATTCATGGTTTAAGTTACAGAGACTTCATTCTAGAACAGTCCAACACACAAATCCTGTCATGCAACTCTGCTTTGGAAGTTTTCATTTGGAAGTCCAACATCCAAATGTTTCTCCTTTAAACATCAGCTACAACCGCAGACATCTTTTTGAAGTTTTAAAAAAATGAAACAAACAAGAAACGATAAAAGAAAACATTAAAATCCACCCAAACAAGCTTTCAAATATTATGCACATTAGTCTGATAAAGCAAAAACATGTAGATATGGGTATGTGTATTTCTACATGTGTATTTGCATGAAGGGAGAAAGAAGGCAGAGAGGCAAAAGGACTTACCTAGCTCTCATTGCAGAATTTCTAGTTTTAAAAGCTTAGAGACTGTATTATGTCATAAGTCTCTGGGTTTCACTAATTCCATGACTGCAGGCTTCTGTGTGATTTTGATTTTGCAATTGAAACTGATTGGCTGGCAGACAAAGGGACAGAAACAGCTGCAGCTGGTATTATTGATTATTTCCTCAATTTAAAGGAAGCAAATGAGGAGGTTAACAACATTGAAGGACAAAGGCAAAGTTGTTGCTCTAAAGCTCTGGCAAAGCCAGTCACTGTCCCCTGCCACATGAGCTGAATTAATTCACAAAATGCAACTGTTACCATTTTAATACCACAGATTGTTGTAGAAGTGATAAGGACCTGCCTGTTATAATAGTGATTTTTAAAATCTCATTATTTTTTTAGTAAAAACTGAAAACTCTAATATGGAAAGACACTAAATCTAATATAAACATTCTGGAAACTGCTTTTGGGCTATGATCAGTAACACAAATGACTTCCTAGAAATACACTGAGATTATAATAGTTAATGCCTGTTCTGAGAGGTCCTGCCCTCTGAATGAGAATTGTGACTTCCTAAAGAAAACAGAAAATAACCCTTGAAAACCAGAAGATACATCAGTGATCAACAATAGAAAAAAATATAATTGAATTAGAGCAGGAAATGTGTAAATGTGAAAAACAAATGACACAAATTTTGTTTTGCTCCTCTTCTCTGCCCTTGTCAATGCATCGACTCGACATTAGCCACTTTTCTTATGCAGGGCTTCAGCTTGAGGGAAGTAAAGCAGAATTGAAGAAAAACTATTAAAAAAATCACAGAATCACAGAATAATTGAGTTAGAAGGACCCACAAAGGTCTTTGAGTACAACTACCAGCCCAGAAGTACAGGATACCCCCAAAAGTCACACATTGTGTGACTTTTACACAATACAAGATTATTGTCCAAACACTTCCTGGACTCTGTAAGGCTTGGTGCAGTGATCACTTCACTGGGGAGCCTGTTCCAGTGCCCAAACACCATTTGAATGAAGAACCTTTTTCCAATATCCAACCCAAACATCCCCTGACACAACTCCAGGCCATTCCCTTGGGTTCTGTCACTGGTTACCAGGGAGGAGATCAGTGCCTGCCCTTTCTCTTCCGCTCATGAGGAATTTGTACCTGTACTGAGGTCTCCCCTCAGTCTCCTCTTTTCCAGGCTGAACAGACCAAGTGACCTCAGCCCCTCCTCATGTGGCTTCCCCTCCAGACACTTCACCATCTTCATTGACCTCCTTTGGACACTCTCTAACAGTTTAATGTCTTTTTTATGCTGTGGCACCCAAAACTGCCCCCAGCACTTGAGGTGAGGCTGCCCCAGCTCAGCTCAGAGCAGAGGGGGACAATCCCCCCCCTTGCCTGGCTGTGATGCTGTACCTGATGCCCCCAGGACACAGCTGGCCCTCCTGGCTGCCAAGGCTCTGCTGACTCATGTTCAACTCACCATTGACAAAGATTTCCAGATCCCTTTCTACAGTGCTGCTTTCCAGCATCTCATTCCCAGTCTGTCTGGACATCCAGGGTTGCCCAAGACAGGTACAGAATCCAGCACTTTCCCTTGTTGAACTTTATAAGGTTGGTGACTGCCAAGCCCTGTAACTGCTGAGGTCTCTCTGCAGGGCCTCCCTGCCCTCTAGGGTCACCCCAGTTTTGTATTGTCTGTGAATTTGCTTAGTATCCCTTCCAGTCCCACATCCAAGTCATTTATATAGATGTTGAAAAGCTCAGGGCCAAAAATGGACCACTGTGGATGCATGGTATAAAGAGCAGCTTGGATACACACTCCAGGTATAAAAATAGATTTTTCCTCACACAGCTTCTGGATGGTGAGGTTACTGGATGGAGGCTTCTCAGCCTACAGAGCTGTACCTTAGGAAGCAAGCACTGCACTGTTAAGATGCAGTTTTCAAGCAACAACAGCAGGAGGAATTTGATGCTCCCTTGCAACCAACATTTTTATAACAAGTCTTAAAAATTATCACCACAGATATTTGTAAAGACCCGCAGACAAAAAAAAAAACAAAAACAAAAAACAAGCAACAAACCAACAACCCAAAAACCAGACTTGCAGGAGCCCCTATGTCACTCAGTCATTCTTACAGCTTTACTGTATCAAATCCTCCCTCTCCTCCCTGAGCAGCCTATTATAACTTCTTGCTCTCATCACCATTACAAGAATTTTCTAGTCTAGCTGAATTTCTTGACAGAATTTAAGCCCCTTACTCGTTGTTCTGTTCTCTCTGTACACACAAAACAGATGATCCCCTTCTGCTTTAAGGAGCTGGAAGCCATCCTCATATTCTCAGGCTTTCCAAACTAAGCAAGGATCTTTTAAAGAAATGCCCTCTAGGATCTGAGACCACGCTTAAGTGATCATTAGGGCTGGATCTGTGCATTATTGGATCATCTGAGAATAAATATAATCTACACATGTAGATCTCAACCCTTCTGCTAAGAACACACAGTATGATGCCTCCTGCTACACCCACGGATCAACTGCGTTCTCTGCATTTTGTCTTACCCTCCTCTTGCCTTCCAGTCAAAGTATTCTGTCTAACGCTAAACTAAACAAGGTCAGGTTTTGTGGCCCTGGGGCTAACTGGCACAGAATGGCTTCCTCCCATACAGTTAAATCTCTCTTCTCTGATAACAGTATAGCTTTGTCAGTACTGCCTATTGGGAACAGTCCCTGGCCTGCACCCAGACATCACCATGGAAAGTTAGTTTCCATCAGGCAGTAGTCTTGGTAATAAGCATGTGCCAGGACTTGATGTCTTTCCCTGTTTAATTTACAGCCTTAAGTGTAGCCAAGGATGTTGACTCTATCATGTTAGAGGAGAAGTTTATGGCCACTAACACTTTGGGATACAGTGTTCACTTCCTGAGATTAACTAGTACCTTAGAAAAAGCCTCCAGAAAAAGTCCTTATGCCACTTCCAGGCTGTTAGTTTTATTTTGTAAATTCTATAACACCAGGCTATTTACATCACCCCACTTCCTAGGTATCACTTTTAGGGTACTCTAAGTAGAAATCTCTATACAGGTCTATAGCCACGCTAAGTCTCCGTGCTAGACACACCATGAGAGAACATGAACCCTTTGTTCAGATGCTGAGAAGTCTTCATAAACCATGGCCAAGGAGCTGTGAAATCACTTCATGAAATTCATCAGGGCAAAGTACATAGTCCTGCACTTGGGAAGGAACAACCCCAGGCATCAGTACATGCAGGGCCCACCCAGCTGAAAGCAGCTTGTCAGAAAAGCACCTGGGAGTCCTGATGGACTCCAAGTTAAAGATGGAACGTGGCCTTACTGCAAAGATGGACAGTGCTATCCTGGGCTCCATTAGGCACACCAACACCAGCAGATGCAGAGAGGTGATCCTTGCCCCATACTCAGCACTGGTGAGGCTGTGCCTGGAGTGCTAACTCCAGTTCTGGGCTCCTCAGTGCAAGAGTGACATGAACACACTGGAGAGGATCCAGTGCAGGGCCATCCGGGTGATTAAGTACTGGAACCTCTCTCCTATGAGGGAAGGCTGACAGTCCCTTCATGGTTAGTCCCAGGGGAACAATTGGGTGAATTAAGCTCACTGATGCATTGCGTATTGTTAAAACAAAGGCTGTTACTTTACCAGTCATAGGGTTATAAGAAGAGATGGCACCAGGGGCTCTTGTTAATGAGTACAAATACTTGAAAGGAGAGCAAAGAAGATTGAGCCAGGCACTTTCCAGACATTGGATATGTGTCTTTGTGTAAATTTCTTTTTCCAATGTACAAGACGAATCATACTGTCAAATGGTGCATCCAGGAATTACTAATTACTTAGCTACTATGAACAGATCCATTTGCCATTCATTTTTTCTCACACTGGGGGAATAGTTTAAGAAATATATTAAAAACTTGAGAATGTTTTTTTCTTCAGAAACTTTTTTCCTTCAAATAGAAAAATTCTCTAAGTCAGATCACAAAGCCAAATTCTGAATACAGCATCCCTTGCCTGTCTCTATACAGTTTAAATTGTGACAGTACTTTGCTTTTCTGTTTCATTCCACAATGTTTCAGAATATTTATGCCACTGTAAAAGAGCTGTGTAATTTCCATAATAAGAAAAGTTGTTATAATTACCAGAAAATATTAAGAAAGCAAAAGACACCTGGGGAATTTCTGATTCAGATTTTGTACTTTCTTTGTAATCACAAGAGATACTTTTTGTGCTTAAGAAAAATAATCAAAGGAAAGCTACTGACTGAAAGAGAACACATCCCTGCTGATCAGTAATCAGGAAAGGAAATAAAGCACAAAATTCACCCCTGTAAAAAAACAGTGGATGTTGGGTAGCTGAAGTTCCACTGCTCCCTTCTAATGCCTCTGAATTGGCAGCATGCTCTAACTGGAATGGGAAGCAGGATGCGTGCTCATAAACTTCTATACTGTCCCATTAAGAAAGCTGAAGAAAATTACTAAAATGGGCAACTCAGTCATTGTATTAATGGACAGATCCAAGATAATAAAAATCAGCATGCCTGAAAACAAGTTTAGTATTAGCCTGCTTATTTATCCAAATTCTGCAAATCTCCAGGGTGTAAATGCCAAACCTGCAGACAGCACAAGGCTGAGATTACCTAACTCTGTTAATCTGAGGGTTTATATGATCACACAGGAATCAAGCACCTAGGCTAAACAAAGTCAGCTACCAAACCAAGTTCTACTAATTTTTGTTGTGGAGAAAACAGCGACCCCAAAGACAATGTGATCCAAAATCCTTGAGAAAATTGTGAAGATTCATGAGGGTTGTGCCATGCAAGTAGCAAGGGATATGCTATGATAGCATAGAATGACGAGGCAAACGGAATAAAAAACCAGAGAGATTGTTGCAAAGATGCAATCAGATGGACAACTTCAAAGATGTGCCAAGAGATGCCAAGAGACCCACCAACAATTGACAGCCTGGTTATTGCAGAACCCACTCATAGTGGTCAAGTTTCATGTTCAAAGAGTAGAAAGATTTTTACAAATTCTAATGTTGAATTAAGCATCCACAGTAACAACTATGTCCTTGCATTTCTATTTACATGAGTACATACTATGTTCATGCAAATCTGCAAATGGCTGTAACCGGTCCTCTGAAACACAGGAAACAAACCAGGTTTATGAAAATGACTTTTTGGTCATCTGCCAAGTAGAAATGGTCTGAGATAATGGTTTTTGAAAATGCCACAAAGCTCTGTATATCGCACACCACTCTGTGTAGGAATCTGTTACTATGAACAGTAAATTGAAAGGTACACAAGTAATATTTATGCCATAAGTCCTCAAAAGTGTGTACAACCTCTTTGAAAGCATATGTAACATACGTAACGGTGAAATAGGACAGACCACAGAGGATTTTCTCCCACCTCATACAGAGACTAAAAGAGAGGCCAGAAGACCTAGAGGTTTCCTGTAATCAGCTGACTACATGTGTTTTCCTGCTGCTCTCTCTATGCCATCTGGAAGCACTGGGAGATTCCAGTCCAGCACTGACCCACATCCCCAGCCTTCACAGACATCTTGCTTTTTTGTTTTCTTCTTAAAAGTAAGAAGGTCTATAACAAGATAAAACTGAATGACTGAAGCATTTATTTAGATTGTACTTCTGGTTTAGCACCTACTTCATGCAACAGTAAAATCTCCAGTGGTTAAACTGGAAAAGAATGGGATATGTGCATGTGTGAGTGCAGATTCCTTTGTCTAATGCTGCTTTCACCTCTCCTGAAAAGACCTAATCTATTCTTGCATATTTAAAGAGGTATTTATTAATTTTTAGCTTCCTGTAGATAATTTGACTTCCCTACGCAGCCATAAAATTTTATGACAGTAAACATGAGAGATGTGCCTAAATTGCACAGAAATGTTTCTAGACTGCCTGTTTTATTTTTCTTTTATAGTGTCAGTCCCATTACATTTACATTGATGCTAATTTCACAAAAACTTGGTGTCAAAATTATTAAGGTGTCAAATATGCTGAGTCGATTAATTTTAGTGATGGTCCTGAATGACTGTGCACTGCACTTTTCAGTCTGAAATGTACATATGTGGAAAACTATAGCAAGTGCCACTATGCTTTTCCAATTCTAATGATGACAGTAAAGGATCATTAAAATGGGATTTTAATTGTTTAGGTCTCAACATGCCCATCAAAACACAATTCGTTAAAGAAAAGAGTTTATTTCTTAACATGGTGAAAAATCTACTCTGAGTAAAAGATTTATTAACACATTTATTAACCTTATGCTTTATTAAAAAATAGCTGAATATTCAGCTGAATAGCTGAATATTGCTGAGGGTAGATTTATCAATTAGCTTCTAGACCTTCCCAGTGCAAAGCAGGGTACTCTACTCATGAGATTTACAGAGAGAGCTACAAACTATTCCAGAATTAGCACAGCACAGGTTTCTATAGACTGGAAAGAAGATGAAGACTATGAAAAACAATTACACAACACAACAGTATATCTTTTGATGAGGGAGTATTTCTGCAGTCATGCTTTGTGCCTACTTAGATGAACCTTCCCTGCCTGGAAGCCTTTAGATGAAAGAAATAACACAGGACATAAAAGTTTCAGCAATTCAATCCATGTTTTCTTTACACTGAAATTACTTAAAGCGAGATATTTCTTCTTGCTCCTTGTGTTAGGGGTTAGTATGACTTTCAACCCCCTCTGCCTGAGACAGCCACAGAATGGTAGGCAGGTCAACAGCTTAAACTCTCCTGAACCCTATGGAACTCAAAACACTGCAAGTGAGCCCTATCAGTTTGTTTAAATTCAACATTACAAAACTAGCATGGTAGAAATAATACACACCTCAGTTCTTCAATACCAGAGTGTTCTTTTTCTGCATATTTTCTGTATAAGTATTTTTCCTTTGCCTGCCTTCTCCTTCTGTGTCTTCCTTTTGTTTTCCTTCATGTTTTGGTGATGGTACTAAATTTGAATTAAGCAATGTTTTAGTTATTAAAACATAAGATAATGGTTTCTATTTTGACTGCAGACATGATTCTTGTAAGACATTTTTCTTTGTCTGAAGAGAATATTTTTATTTGTCAGAGTTCGCAAAGCAGAACCTTGTTTGGTCTAGTAATAACCTAGGACTACATAGCTGATGAATGGCTAACTTTGAACCCTCACCAAAAAAGTTCAGTAATTGCATATGTAGAATCATATGTAGATTTTATCTTTTTTTTTCTTTTCAAATATATGCCCGAAGCAGAAAAGTCCTTCTGAAATTCTGATTATACCACAGTGAAGAGAGATGTGCCATGTCATTGGCACAGTATTTTCTCAGAAAAATGATTAAATATTCCAAAATCTTATTTTTCTCTCTTTTATTCTGTTTGCTTTTCCGTATTCATTTTGCATTCATCTTTGGCTTGCATCTGTTTACGTTCTAGTCTATTATACACCTACAGTGTAAATGGTGCAGCAGCCACCTCATACTTTTCATATGGCATTTGTAGCTTCTGTTTCCAACTTGCTGAGTTCTTTTAAACTTATGTAAGCTATCAAGCCAAGAAAGAGTATGAGAACACAAAATAAAGTGGAGCTGTAGAGCTTGAACCCCAAGCTTTTTCAGTTTAGATAAGGTTATGGCTAATGCCAGAGAAAAGTAATGTTCAAAACTGTTAGCCAGAAAGTTTTATTTTGCTCAAAAGCATGATAAATGAGAAATGCCTGGGATCCAAGACATAGAAATCATAACAGATTTCCGATGTCAAAGAATATAAAATACCTTACAGGCTATCTGGCTTTTCTCTATAAAGGCAATGAATTAGAGATCCTCCAAACAGGACAATGAATTTTTTGAGCATCACCTTATAGATGCTGTCCTTTTTTAACTTTTCACCTGCAGTGTTTTATATAAAAAGATTATTTTAGGGAAGTTTATGTAAATATCAGTAAGTTCAAAAGAGATGCTTCAGCCTCTCTATTGTAAAACTTTTTATATGAACATCAGCATAATTTTGTCCTACTTTCTCTATCATCATCAGTTCTCATCTTAGCTTTTCCTCCAAATACAGGACTTCCTAACTAGGCTGATACACTGTTTAGAAGACAAAATAATTTAAAAAGCATCAGCTTCCTTATGAAACAAACCTTTAAACCTACAGCAGAAAACGCTACCAGAGGAGTAAGTACAGAAGGATTCTGAAACAAACTAAAATAAGTAAGGTAAATAGAAATATTGATTGAGCTATGATTACAGCTTCAGGGTGAATAGAAACTTCGTAACTCAAGGCATGTAAGGCAACCATAATTTGCCTATGTAAGGAAGTAAACCCCTTTCAGGTACTGACACATATCTTGTGGGAATTCTTGCCATCTCTGTTAGGCAGCCAGCATAGGTTTTCAGAGAAAGCAGAACTGGATCAAGGAGTGAGTAACATATTTTGATTACATAACAGTTATTCTTCTGCTTTTCATCTAAAAAAATTCACTATTGTGATAAAATGCTCTTAGAAAAAAAAATGAGCAGAGTGTGCATATATTTATGTATTAAATTAGACACCCTATTGCATAAGCCACTTCTCTAGTCTCAGAAAATGTTAAAGGAAAAATAAACTTGCTAATTGTCTGAGAAAGCGACCACATGGCAGCACATAGACAAAACTCACAAAGGATGAGAAATCATAAGCATATATTTGAGAAAGACAATCAAATGTTCTTCTTCAAGAGCAATATAAAAATAAGGAAAGGAAATAAAAATAAAATACTGTGTGACACAATATTGTACTAACAACAGCTGTAAAATAACTAGACAGAAAAATATAACATATTGCAGTGGATTATTGAATGTTTGTAATTTGTACACTTCCACACACATTTCCATAGAAGTCTAAGTGTGAGGTAAATCTACATTCTTCATTTCAGAGTAGGCAAGAAACTAAATAGATTTTGTTTAATTCAGTCAATGACCTGCCTGCAGGCTGACATAATTTTTCTTCACTATTACTAGTCTCTGGTGGATACAAATTTTGACTTCATCTTCTACAAAATGATATTTCTGCATATTACCAAGCAATCTAGATTTGGATATTAGGCTAAATAAATCCTCTAAGCCAAAACAATTTTAAGAAATGGTTCTTATGCTGCAGTGGTCTCTAGACTGTGTTAGAGAAGAGAGAATTCAGGCTACATGCTTATCTTTCCACTGTACAGATTATTGGCTGCAATGTCTGACTGCATTTGAGGAGTTGGATTCTGCCCTCATAGGACCAAGGTTCAAATCTGCAGCATCCAAGATTTCTGTTTAGGCAGGGGTTATTTTTTCAAAATAGGCAGAAAGCTACCAAGCTTTCATTCTATGCAATTATAAGCCAGGCATTCACCAGAACTCCAAACCCACTGATGTCTTAAAATGTGAAATAAACTTCTAAGAAATAACTTATAAGTATTCATAACTTACATCACTAACAGAATGGAGGAAGACTACTCTCTATAAAATGTAATTGGTGACCTCAGAAGAGTGCTAATACCTAAAATATAACTACTCTTATTATGACTTCCCAAATCAATAATAATAATATTTGAATATGAAGTTAGACCATCTAAATCCAATAGAAATGTCAGTGACAGTAAATTCTAAGGAGACCTCATACCCAAAGACATGAAAGCTCTTCAATAAACAGAAGAAAAAGAAAAACTCTTCTGGCTCCATCCCAAGAACACCTAATCTATCTCCAGTGCAGAACACACATCCTCAGTTGTTCAAGAAATCATCTGTCTGCCCCCTCAGAATGAGACTTTCTTAAAAACACAAATATACAGCTTGGAAGAAGAGTCCTTTTATTCAGGTTTAGGTCCTGATGAGAGAAGTATTTCCAAGCATTTCTTTGTGCTCAGAAAGGTTAAAAATATTCTTTCACCTTTCAGGGCTTTTTTTTTTTTTTTTTTTTTTTTTCCCCCCCCCCTTTTTTTTTAATAAAATGAAAGATATTCTTACTATGTCACATGATTCCATGATTTGGGGACTGAAGAAAAACACCAAATGTCTTGAGAGCTGGCAGCTCTGAGAGTGTTACAAAACAAGCCGCTGAGCCAAGCAGACTGAGAGATGTTGGCCTCGCACAGTTGCTATAGTGTAACGATAAATGTTTAAGTTAAATGCCTATAGCACTGGGAAGCTGCCTCTGCCTTTATGTTTATGTGGAAATAACTCGATTAGGATAATAGCAGATGCCACTGTATGCAGAGCTCTCAGGAGAAAACACTCCTGGTTCCCCCAGGGCGCGGCTCCGGCTCTGCTGGCCCCCAGCCCTGAGCAGCAGCCAGCAGCATCTCTGGGCAAGCAGAGGTGAAGGCAGAAGGCATGTGTTACTCTGACAAATATGCACCAACGCCGGCAGAGCTCAGAGCTCTGGGCTGTCTCAGGGGAGCAGGCTCACACTCAGTGGGACAGAGGGAGCAGCTCTCTTCCCTTCTAAACCATGAATTGTACGGAGACCATGCAACTCTGCAGCGTGCTACACTCAGTTCTGTTCCAGTGGCTGCTATACACATGATATAGAATGATTCCCTAATATTCAAATTGCAAACCCCTTTCTCCACCAACTTTGTTTCTCCACCAGAGGAAGGGGCAGGAGAATGAAATAACAAAGAAAATGGATTAAATAAAACCTATTTACTTCCTGAGCTGGCTGGCTTGTCTTTGTTACTTACTGAACAATTGTACTGAAATAAGTAAAACTACTCACGCCAATTAACAGAAGAGAATTTGGGTAATTCTCTCACTTACTTGACCTAAAACATTGCTATGCTGTGCAAATGTGGTCTCAAAGCATGTTAGCAAAGATAAAAACCACACAAATGTCAGCTAAAAAAACTGCAGAGTTGACCTGTGTTGGGTGCAAATCCAAAATGAGAAGAGACTGAAAACCTAGTAGTCAACTTACAATTCCAATATGTTGGCAAGAAAGTTTCCAGTGTTTTTGGAATAAAAATTAAAAACATTGAAAATTCCTTAAAATTCTTACAAAATATGTTCAAACCAAATGATCTATTTTGCTTTAATAACACTGAAACATTCTATTTTGATTCCGGCAAATCTATTGTATCAGATAATAATAAATACAATCAATTATATGTTTTGGGTTGTTAAAAATTGCACTATAAATACCATAAATAGGTTTGAACTAAGAGATTAGAAAATTATTAAATTTATTTTTAAAATTGAAAATCTTATTTAAATAGTTTTCATAATACATATTGAAATGAATTTTCAGGTTTGATGACAATAACGGATCTCTAACTACAAAGCTTATTTAACATTTAAATTACATTAACTAATTGATGAAGTCTTACACCTGAGAAACTGATGCAAGTAGTTATGAGAATATTTAGTAACTATGCAAATCCAGTGAACATAAACTGATAATAATACAGCAGGGGAATGTTCCTAAAGCTATGCACACAGATAACTATTTAACCCAATCAATATCTACATAGGGTTGAATCTGGTTTGAAATTGAAATTTTATCACACTCTTTTATTCTAACAAATGTATGTGGTTGGAAATAATAATTTTGAAAGTACTTTAAGATCTTAGAAAACAGCAGCTCAGAGTAATTATCTAAAACAAAATAGATACACAATTTCAGGGAACAAAACCTGTTGAAGTAGGGGGGATGGAGAGGGGGTAGATGGGCAAGAGCGAGTGCACCTTCATTTCAGTTTCTTTTAGGCATGTAACACCTGAAGGACAGGTGGCAGCCAGTTACTCCAGGTCTTCTCTCCAACAAATGGAGAGAAATGGGTAGTCCCAGATGGACTTCTGTATGAATCTCAAAGTGCTTAAATACTTATGAGTTCTCACTTCGTAAGTTTCCCCTAAGTGAACCTGAAATCACAACACACACATAGGAAAGTCATCACACCCAATGAGAAAATATGCAATCAGTAAAAGTTACCGCTCATCACACCTCAAATCAACTTTTACACAAATACAAAACAGGTAAGAAATGAGAAGACAATTCCTGGCATTAATTTTAAGAGGATTTATGAAGAAACCACAGCTGAAGGGCACATAGATTTTGAAAGCTGGCCATGAAGTAGTACACATTTCCAGTCCAAAATGAATTTTTACTTATCTCTGTTTTCAGCAAAATCCCTCATCCCTTTACATGCTGTAATTGACAGCAGTGACAGAAACATCTATGGGATAGCAAATGCTTCACATTAATCTAGTAAAAGAATAGAAAAATATGAGCAATAGAGAGACTGACTTTAGTAAAGACAGGAAATGGCTGGAGACTGTGTGTGACAGGCCACTGAATGACAGGTACAAAGCTCTAATGGAAATAAGATGTGCAAGAGGGATGGTTTATAAAGCAGTTAAATGACTGCTCCTCAGCACCATTGTTATGTGACAAAACTGGTTAATGTTCCATGGTGTGGTCATTGGCATTGCCAAACAAGGCTCTACAGGTTGCATTGCAATAAATGTCAATTCCTAGCAAACAGGGTTTTTTTGGAAAAGAAAAGAACGACAAGGCTAACATACTATTTGTTCACAGCAGCAAGGAACAGTGGGATATCAAAAAGAGAAAATGTTTGTTGATTCATGATTCAAAGGCAAAATTGAAACTATGCAGATGGAGGTCACTGGGAATTGTTCTAATTAGCAAAGTGCAACAAGATAGATCATCTGTTTCTGCTTCCTCTCCCGAGTGTCCAAATATATCTCATCAAGAACAGCTGCCAGAAAATAAATAAATAAACCATGTGAGATGGAAGTGTCATAAAACTAGCAAGTGCAAGCCACAGCTTCTTTAGGATCTGGCGCTGCACTTTGAGCTGAATTTCTACCAAAAAAAAGAGTCACCAACATACCTCTGTTTCAATACAGATGCTTTGGAAGTGTATTCCTACAATTTTACACCAGCTCTTGTTAAAGTAATCATCAAATCTACACAGATATATGCTCTTGTTTATCTTGTATTTATGAAAGCAATATACCTCTCCAAGGAATTGTGATAATTGTGATACACTTACACTAACTCCACCATTGTCTTACTCTTTACCTGACACTGATGCTACTTGAAACCAAAAATACCTGTTAAAAGCACTTTAATTTTATGTGCTGCAACTGTTCTTTACTACCTTTATGATGCAATCTTAATTCAAAACCTTTCGCATTGTACATGCCACAATTATGAATGCATTGGTTTTGAAACTTCTCATAACACAGAAACATGGTTATTTATGGAAGAGAGAGTTAAAAAAAAAAGAAAACCTGGAGTTTACTTAGGGAAAAAATCCTAAATAAATAATTCATACTTGGATGAACTGAATTCTAGTCTTTTAGAAGGTGCCAACAGATGGTTTACATTTATAGAAAGTGCATTTGCTGACTTTTAAAACAAGAATTAAAATTCATAAACTATATCATTAGTTCCCTTTTGAAGCACCATTATGTTTATGGTGAAGATTTGAATTTTCCCAGGTGAAGAGTCTTTAATCATAGCTTTGCTACAGAAAAAGTGCAACATGTTACTTTTTTAGCTACTGTTTTATGTTCGTAGGTTCAAAGTTAGACTAATCCAATGATCAGTCAAAGGGCAAACAAAAACATGGAATCTAAACTAGACTGATGTTTTCAGCTATTACAAATTTCAAAGCACTTTTAGAATTTTCCTATTTTTTAAATGAAGGGCACTGTATTGTCAGGCCTCATGTTGGAAGGGGCTCATAAAATCTGACTTCAGTTTATAATACCCTGCTTACACTTAACACCATCTCCAACACAAAAAGCAGTGAGCTTGCAGCTCATGTAAGAGGAGGCATGGAGTTCTTGGTTAATTTTAGTCATTCCATAGTGCAAGCACAACCAATATAATAGCCTGGTATTATTGAAGCACTTAATTTTTGTTAGACAAAAAGCTAGCACCTAGCAGGGTTATGATTAAGGCTTACTTATACCTATAAAGTATACAGTAAGTATTTTCATACATCTTTTTCCTTCTTCCAGAGCTGATTTACTGTTTAATATCTTTTTTTTTTTTTCTTAATGAAGGAAAGTAACACTAACAGGTATGGAAGAATCCCACTAGATGGGAGGGGGTTTCTTCCTTACTGTCATAGGGTCAGGCTTAGGACAAAGGAACCTTCTTTTTCAGTAGAAGGCTGTTGAATTTTAAAATAATTGAATAAATTAGTTGTTTCAAAAGAAAGATTGCGGAGGAAGAAGTATTAAGAAAATATTGTCTGCATACCTAGTCCACAATTCAAAGGCCTTTATATTTCCGGTTGCATTATGTATCAAATCATGGTGATGCACCAGAACAGCCAACTAGGAGCTGTGGGCAGATAGGAAAAGGCATCGGACAGTTACACACCTAAACAAAGTATCTAAATGAGGAGATGAGTGTCCCTACAACCACCTTTCTAAAAAGTAATTACCAAGGAGAAGCAATAAGTGGACTAACACCAGTACCCAAGTTTAGGCAATGGACATGTCCCTTGTTCCTAAAAACGATCTCCAAAGATATTTGCAATCTAATGTTTTGCATAACACTTAGTCACCTCTTAATTCCACCCTCAGGTGAACAAAGTTCAATATTCTTTATACCAAAGTTTTGCAAGAAGATTAACTGTGGTTATTTCTCACCTGAATTACCATGGCTACAAAACACTACTCAAAGCCTGGGCACTAAACAAATAGGAACAAATGCTTGGTCTGGTCACTTCCTCATGTGGTCAGATTGTGTTTTTCTCTTTCACATATGTGTACCTTGTTGATAGAGAAAACTCTCTCTGGGCAGGTGGTGTTTTTCATAGTCCTTCTCACTGATCCTGGCCTAGCCAGCCTAATGACATCATTTCGCAGACAATGCAAAAACTGAAAATTCTTGAAAATCGTAACTAAAACAGATTCACGTTTTAATTAATTTTCATATAACAAAGCACATCATATCACTTAAAAAACTGGGTAGATTGTCATTCAAATGCTCACAGTTATGGATCAATCCCCAAACGTTTCTCATTTTCTTCACAAGACAAAGGTGAAGACAGGGCCAACAAGAACAAACAACAATAAAACCCAAACAAAACCCCCCAGAACAAAATAAAAAACCCAAACCAAACACTAAGAACCTAAATCTGTTATTTTGAAGATTTTAGCTTTCTCCATTGGGCACCAGATCTACCAAAAACTCACATCCCTATAGATATTTACAGCTTTTTTTCTACACTGTAGCACTGGCAAAGTGGGGTAACCAATATATTGACCTCAAGTCAAACACAGCAAAAATCTAAACATTTTATCTATTCACTTCACTACATGTTTGATACTGAAGTAAAGACAGTAGAAAAGCCAAACTGATTGCTAATAAGGCAAGTTTCTTTCCGATACCTAACAAAAACACATTATAGTCCTAAAAAAAATTATTTACCAAAATGGAAGACTACTGGAATGCAAAAATTAGGAAATAATCTCTCTAAATGGTTGGTGAATAGATAAAAGAATCAGGTCTTCTATGGGGGAGAAGGGGGCTTGTCTTCAAAATTTCCTGAAATTTATCTTCTACACATTGTACAGTGCTCCCTCCCCACCTCTTCCCCAGTCCCCAATGTCTATAAGATATCCCCTCATATTAAATCAGATGGGAAATGCAGTGTGGGGATGAAAAGCAAGGGAGATTCCTGAGCAGTACTCCAACATAAACAAGGAAATGTCACCACCTCTAGACCACTGAATTTTATGTATGTAAGAGAAATCCAACAAGACTCAGGGCTACTATTCTGTGAATTATTTAGATTTTTTTTCATATACAGAGAATCATTCTGGTTACTGCAGATCAGATGGGAAATGCAGTGTGGGGATGAAAAGCAAGGGAGATTCCTGAGCAGTACTCCAACATAAACAAGGAAATGTCACCACCTCTAGACCACTGAATTTTATGTATGTAAGAGAAATCCAACAAGACTCAGGGCTACTATTCTGTGAATTATTTAGATTTTTTTTTTTTATATACAGAGAATCATTCTGGTTACTGCATAACTTGAGGCAGTTAAATCAGACTGATGTGGAGGTACAGTATGAAATACAGACTAAAAAGGTAAATAGATCAGCAGTGTCTTATGAATTAATTTGAATGGGAAGGGTGATCAGTGCTTTGTGACAGAAGATTTTCATCTGAGAGTATGAAACATGACTGATTCTCTCAAAATGAGACCTGAATTTCACTAGTTCTTATAATCATGCTATATTTACCTTCAGTAAAAAGCCCCAGGAGTGCATGGGGCCATGTAAAACCCATGTATTGCAGTTGGGTTTGGATAGAGTCCTTCACTCCCCATCCTTCCACATGTTATTGAAACAAACACATTATCCCCAGCTTTCATTTTATTCTGGAGAGGGAACACAGTTTTTATACCCTGAGAATTAGGGGTCTATAATTTAATCAACAATAATAGCCAAAAAATATCATTGCTTTTACTTTAAATTACTAAAATGTGAAAGAAAGCTACTTTATATGACCAGCTTAGAGACTAGTGAAAGCATAGCCTGTAGGAAAAGAGTTTTCTTAAGACTTGTTTTGGAACTTAAAGCCAAAGGCAATGTACTCAATTACTGGAAATAGTTATTTCCAGTATATTTCATAGCTACTACTATTGTATATGTTTTATACACTAGAGTCTTTGTAAACTAATAAAGATGAGATGCTATAATGAAAATGAGAATAAACTGTGGCTCTTGATAGAAAATAATGGAGAGGCTCGCAGTTCAAATACTTGGATACAAAAGTTAATTCACAAGACCTTTAGAAAACCAGAATTTTTAGTCTATAAATATCTTCCAGGATTCATAACATATACAAAGCTAACAGTATATATGGTACTGCTTCAGTAATCTGTTCATTTTAGGTGGTTCTCAAGTAGATGTTTTGCACAGAAAGAGTACTTTCCACTTGTCCTTCCTCTCAAGACACACTGGTCTGAAAACATCTGGAAAGTTAAGTCAGATGTGGAAATAATTTACATTGGGGTACACCAGAAATGTTAGGCTACCATGTGCAGACTGTTCTGTATGTAAGTGACTTAGCTGGATTGCTTTCATGGTGACATAAGCTGTTTTTCTTCTACTCAGGTCAGAATGGGAATGCTTTCAAAGCTCTGGAGTATTTCACTGGGATAGATTCAGGTCCATTATTAATATCTAATTTCCTGACTGATATTAGGAGCCTTATTAATAGTCTGAAATTTGACCATTAATATCACATGTTAGTTGTTAAAGAACTGGAAGTTTCTAAACCTTAAAATATTCTTATTCCTTAAAATACAATATGCGTAGTTATATATCTGGCATCTAAGTTTCCTGGGACTCAGGAAAAAATAGGTAAACTAAAGAAAACAGCCCATTCATTGTTTGCTCCAACAGAGGGCTTATTCAAAAGAAGAGATAATACTTTGATTATGTTTATTGAAAAACACCTGTAATTCACTGTGTTGGAAATCTGGCTGTTGCTAAAAAGGTTATGAATAGCATAAATAATTTCATGTAGGATCTGCCTTATGTAGCTGCTTATTATGTTTTATACTTTTTCACTTAGTAAGAGGACCAAACAATGAATGCTGTAGAATGATTCAATTTGCTAGCACTCAAATGCAACCTCTCACCTCTTCCCCTACTCCAAACATGCGAGGGCTTATGGCCTCTTGAAGAAGTGAGTCTAGACTTCCAGATGCAGACAACTAACCTTCCAAATACTTTATTTTCCTGCTATTTATCATATTGAAAAACATACCTCTACTGAAAAAATAGTTAGACACTTATTTAATGTTATTTCTACTTGAACTCATTTGGAATGTGGAATGCTTCACAAGTATGTTGAGTTTTATCTTTTTAAATATTTCATATGCTACTTTGGACAAATTATATATTGACACTGATGTAGACAAGAGAGGAAGAACTCATGTTCACTTGCACCTTCACATAATGCTTTTCTCATTATCACAATTGAGCCTAAAATACATTTCTTTTCCTAAATCATATTAGCATTGCTACAACAATATTCATACCTGTAGAAACAAAAATTCCAGTGACTTCGATTAGATATACCTTGGAGATAGTTGCCTTTTTCTCTTACAAAAAAATAAAAAATCTTTACAAAGGATCACAGAGATTCCCTGCTTTTGGAAACAGAAGAGAATCTCTTGATCTTCCTGCAGGAGAAATATATCTTTAAAAACAGAGCCATCAAAACCTCTTAGCCATTACCAAGGGCCTCTGCAGCATATTGATCCCCAGAAGAGTGAAGGTGTGAGCTCATGCTCCACCTTGGTCTGACTACCCCAGCTACTGCTGCTTCAGTCCCCACCTGCTCCTTGTGCAGTCCTCAGTGTAGGGGTGGTTGCAGACAGCTGAAAGGGCAGAAATTTGTGGGGCAGCTGCTGGAAAACTCTGCATCTGTCATGGCCTGATTCAACCAAGTCTCTCACCTGGCTTGCATCATATTGACTCCCACACACAGAAATAACTCAATGATTTTAGCATCTGGAGGCTTTATTGGCATTCCTGTCAGAGCATGGTCCCAAGAACGTAAATGAAATATTGACACATTAAGGAAACCATTAGGCAGTAGGAAGAAGGATTACCACAGAAAAGGCCTTCAGGTTTACCTTATGCCCCTTTTAGACTGTCCTGTCACAGCTGCATTGGTGAGTGGGCTATTGGGACATCTTTTTTTCATCAACTACACCTTAGCAAATATTCCTGAAGGCAATACTTATGTGAATAATTAGCTTCAGTTATTCATGACCATGACTGAGTCTGAATAACAGACATGACTACAATCTGATTCATCTGATCTACTTCAAATACCTACCTCAGAGCACAAAAGGAACCATGCCCTGGTTAGACAGACAGCTATGGTGCAGCTACTGCTGAAAGGTAAATGTGATGAACAGCAGAACTAATTTCTAGGTCAAGATTTGCAAGACACAGACAACTGTGCAATTAAAACAATCTACTTGCCTTCTTTAGTTTCCACTTTTACTTTTTTTTTTTGGGGGGGGTGTCTTTATCTACCTAGGTCTTACTCAGAATATGAAGAGTAATTAGGAAGAGACCTTTGCTTGTTCTTGAAGACAGGTGGTAGGAAAGAACTGTAAATCACATATAACAAAGAAGTCTAGGTATTTTCTACTTGCTTTCTAAAAGATCATGGCATTCCCTATAAAAATGGAAATAAATGGGGTTTGGATTTATTTCTAATAATAAGGCATACAGTAATAAGGCATACCATCAGTGCTATCGCTTTTACAGAGGATTTTTAGAAGCAGACATAAATCTATTTACTTTTTATTTCCTCAGTCATTTATTTAATATTTTGATTCATACACATTTAAGTATAAATATACAGTGAATACTCCATCTTAAAACATTAGGATCTATTTCTGTGCAAAGAGGGGGTAGCTTCTGAGAAACTCACAGTTAAGAAACTGAAAAATTTTTATAAGAGTTAAGCATTAAGCTGAAATTGCATCCTAATTTTGGGTCAAATTCTCAAATATATCTTGATCTTGAACCTGATTCAAAGTTCATCAACAAATTGATTTTAAGTGGACTGTGCAGGTTTTTAATCATAAAGTAGTCAGTAATCCAAGAAATTAAGAAGACTACAAATGGCTGAACAATTCTTTAAAGTTATTATGGCTAAATTAAATTCAGAAGAGAAGATAATTTCAAAACATATTAAAAATCTCAAGGAAGTTTATTCTTATGCTTCTCTAAAGATGATATAACACATACAGCAGAATTTTGCCCATATAAACACCTGTACTGTTGTTCTACACACTATGGGAAAGAAAAGTCTGTTTTAAGACTGCTTCTAAAACATCTCAGAAACTTTGGGTAGATCTTTCTAACAAAAAAAAAATAAAATAGAAAGAAGGTTGGGGTTTTTTTTAAAGCATTTTCTGTAAAAAAAAAAAAAAAAGAAAGAAAGAAGGTTGGGTTTCTTTTTAAAGCATTTTCTGTAAGCAGTTTGCAGATATTTTATGCTGAGTTTTCTGAGGAAGCTGCGTGCATTTTCAAACAGTTGTTCAGAGACCTCTTTGCAGTTACCAGCAGGATTGGCTCTTACCACTGTCATTCCCTTAACAATGTCTACTGACATTCCACTTTTGTCTTCAAACCAGATGTCATCCATTATGGAGAACATTCTCTCCACAGGTGCATTAGTGTCTCTGCATGCCAAAACAAATTCAGCAAGGAGCAGGAGATTCTAGAATGTATGGTATTTTTTCTAAATTATTTACAATTTTCACCCATCTTTCAGTGAGCTTTCTGCACCCAAAACCCCGTGACTGAGGGAAGAGGAGAAACTTCCATTTGAAGGCAGACTTTCATTTCAGAATGCATAAAGGCTCTATTATTTAAAAATAAAATAAAAATGAATTTACCCCCCCTGTGGCTTTGGGACTATGTTCTGCATGCTATTAAGATGATGGAGGAATTTGGTTTAAGAAGAAACTCAGATTTGAATACCAGTGACCTAGTAAACAAAAGTTGCAGAGAGGTGTTTAGCACTGAAGGGGAAAAATACACTTTTGAATAGGCTTCCATAAATCTGTGTAAGTTAGTCCAAGTAACTTGTGATACTGAATTTGCAATAGTTTCAAACCTAGAGGATTTAAGCCTCCATTACATAACTGAGGCTGCAACTGCAAGTCAGAAGTGAGTCCACTGAAGCACTCTTTTATCAGTGCCTTAACACTGGACTATCTTTTTAACAAGTCATAACTGCATGAAAGGCAATGGGACTGGGACCAAAACTTTCATGTCAAATGAGATTTGCTCCTGCATTATACTGTTCATGTTTTTTCACCTAATGTCTTCCATTTACTCTGGTCTTATTTTGGGGAGGTTAGTGCAGAGTAAGCTGGGATCTATACTTAAACAGCAAGTCCTTTTTAGACATTTGTAGTTTATACTAAAAATGCTATTGTGTGGGATAATGTAGGAGCACTTCCAGTGCTGTTAAATCATACATTCAGCAATTCTTCCTGAGTAGAGGCCTATATATTCAGTGCTAATTACTGCTGACACTGCATGGATGCAGTTGCTGATGGCTGTGATATTAGTGTAAACAGAGTCTGTAATTAAAAGACCATGACTCTTCCTATACAAACATTTCTTCCTGAGTATCTCAAGCAGTGACGCATATTTCAAAACCTACTCAGTATGTCAGGGAAAAATTGAAGGAACACCTCAGGTGAAAGCACACGGTTTTTAGATGTTCCTAACTTTCAAATGACAATGGTATTTCTAACTTGAGTTTATGAAATTTTAGAAGTAAATAATGTATTGTCTCTCTTACAAATTCCTACACTCTGCTTTTGCTATTCTTCCTTGTAATGGGTGGCAAAAATTGATAGTGCCACTAGTCTCAGGCAGTTGGAACCTATGTGTAATATCCCATATCTGTGAGATTTTTTTTCTCCAAAGAAATATAATTTTTTTACTGTTTTTTTCATCTTCAAGTTTACATCACATAATTTTCTGTGACTGAAAGAGCCAAAAAGTAGACCCTCCTTATCAATACCCAAGCTTTTCAAAAGACCTTGAAAACTTAATGTAGACTAAATGGGGGCAAAATAAATTAGGTTTTCTGTGAAGCAGGGAAGTGGGACAGCAAGTACTTTACTAAATTCCAGTTACTACTGAACCATCACATCATTCTTCCTTATGGTGTGAAAGAATTCTCATTTTTTTATTCTTTCTTGCAGAAGACTGAGGTGGCTTGCAAGGTTTTATTATTGTAGAGGAAAGTGATGCTATTTTTTATAACAAAGAACCACAAATTAATCTCCTCTCATAAGGGGATTTATTATATGCCATTCAGACACATAACTTCTATCTCTGTACTAGGAAAAATCACGTAAGAAGTTGCAGGAATGTACATGGTTCCCAGTGAGGGGAAAAGGTGACAGTGCTCTGGGAGCCTTTCCTGCTCACAGCCTGTTAGGTTGGAGGGTTGTTATTATTCTTAGAGCCAGGGGATGTGGACATCTGTCAGCTTTTTTCCCTCACATGTGCAGCAACTGTGTGTGGTCCTCTAAATGAAACTATTAGCTATGCAGTTCTCTATTCATGTACCAATTCTGAGCACGCTGAATTTGTGCCAATTAGAAAGTATTGTCTTATGGGTGGGTGAAACAGGGATACACAAATATAATATTAAAGTAAACAATTGCTTTATCTTCTTTTTCTTAACTTTCTCTCCAAATTTTAAATCTATTCATTCAAAATGAGAGTATATACTAAATTAACAGGTTTGTTTTTAAAAAGCAAGCTTGTTTTACAGCAGCACGCTGAACTGCATGATAATCACTGTAAGAACAGCTGCTGTGGGAGGTCAGGGAAGTCAAAGAAGAGAAAAAGTAATCACTGCCATAAGAAGTTGGGTGATCTCTAGATGCAGTTGGTTTAGTTCATGATGTCTACATTACTAAGAAGACTGCATTAATGAAGACTGCTGGGAACCAAGGTTTATATTCAAAAGTTGTTAGACACATAAGGATAGGCCACTATAGTCATTAGTAAGTATCCTGTGATTGCACAGGTGTTTACTAATACTTGGGAAATGTTCAGCTGATGCACAACAAACACCCATATGCTTCATAACACTGAATTAAGAGATTTACTTTGTTTACTGGGTTAATTAACTTTTCAGATTAGGGCAGCCTTCAAGATTACATTGAAAACAGAGCCACTGTAAACAGACATACTTTACAGCATAAATCCTACAGCAGCACTATCATCATGGAAAACCATCACAAGAACAATGTCTAGGCTGTATGTAATGCCTTTCTGGGGTCTCAACATACAGTATGAACCATTTTCTGTTAAGGGGAAGAAAGACACACTGATCTGTCTTCCCTGACAAAATAACTCAGGTATGCCACTTCACATCCTCTGCCATTTTTTGTTGCTAGAAATGTAACGGTGTCATCTACCATGCTGTACAAGTAATATATGTTAGTTAAATGGATTTTTCTTTTTCAATTATCTAGCAACATTTTGTCAATTATCTAGCTGCTCAGATTGGCAAGACTTGTCATAAACTTCATAGATCTGTCAGATTCCTATAATGATGGAACATATGTTAAGAAGAGCCCCAAATCCCTTAAAAAAAAAAAAAAAAGGAAAAATCAAACATGTGGCCTAGACCAAAAGATATTTAATGCATGTACAATGAAAGGAATCTAGTGATTTTTGAATTCACTGGTCACAATGTCACTCTCTCTTTCATGTTCTTGCAAGTAGTTCCTCTACTTTTAAAGCTAAAAGGCCATCTTCTCTCCTATTAGCTTTTGTTTTAACACAGTCCTTTCATTTCCCCAGCAGAACACATCTTTTCCCATGATCCAACTGCCAAGAGAAATTTTCTTTAACTACCTGTCTCTCAAAGCCACCCCAAACCTTGATATTATCCTCAAGAAACGTCTGACAATTTGGGGATTTTTTTCAGATTTTGATAAGACATACTATTCGACACATTTTTCAAGATATTCAAAATAGATTTTATAAAATCTTCTAATTAGCCGTAAATAAATAACTTCTGAATGCTAAAGCAATAAACAGACATTACCAATTTGGTAGAGGCAGTCTTAACACAGTTTTGGAGCAAGTTTTAAAGAGATAATATACCACTAAGCATACTAGTTTCTTCATTAGTTTTATAAAATACTTCTTCTTCTACCTGTTCACTAATAAAAAGAGTCATACTCAGAAATGTGATCTACAAAAAGACAAAAAAATCATAAATATAGTAATAATTTTATACTGGTGATATCCTTTGTGGCTGAATGGAAGTAATGTGAAAGTGAACTTTTATATTACCTTTAATCATTCAAACAACCAATTGCCATTGCACCCACAAAACCTCTACTGCACAAAATGAAATGAAACCTTACCTAGATAAATATGGTTAAACCCTTGTCATCCGTGTCTTTTCTGGTACTGACAACAAATTACCATGAATTTTCTGGCATATGACTACTTCATAATTCAATGCAGAATACAAGAAACAACATGTTAAAATAATTTAGCAAAGCAGACAATACTTCATGAACTCATGAGTAAAAAGTGATAAAAAAATTGTAACTGTACCAATGCAGTTAGGTAGATGATGTCAAATGTTCATACTCAGACAGAATACGTCTGAGGTAGCAGAAAGACGTCTGAAAGGAGACATTCTGTTCATCACACAGATCTTGGCAACCAGCCTCAGCAGCTCAAAACAGAGGGTCAATAGAAGCTGCTTTTGACTCCTTTCCCAAGGAGATACAGCATGGCCAAAGAGAGATACGCAGGTGAGAAAGCCTTGTCAGTCATCCATCTGCATTCTTTCTTTTCCACAGGGATAATTTTAAGTATGAGGTAAATAAAGTGAAAAAATACAACAATTTATCTAGCTGGGATAAAAAGTCTGGCATTTTCATATGCTGTATCACAATCTTTTTTGCTTGTTTTAATTAAATTAACTTTTTCATATACCAAAATCATAACTTTGAGACAATCCTATTGCAACAGAATGAAATGCTTTAGTAGGTGCCACCACTCAACACAAAAATTAGCAGATGATCTTAATTTTGAATACTGTACATATGTTTTACAATTTTTATCACAACAAGCAATGTTACAATTTATATTCAGTGTTATTTCTTTCAAGAAGGACAAATTATTTCATAGAGGTCTGATCAAAGTGACCTCTTCATTCTTTATATTCAAACAGTTCTTTTGGTACAATATAAGCAGGAAATTAATACATTGGAAAATTGAAAAGCATATCTGTTGCAGCCACATATCATGATTTCTTCCCTCCAATAGATGTCTGTAATGCAGAAATTTTTCTTTGCTTTTTATGTTAATGCTGATCTGACACTTACTTTAAAATACAGGTTATTGCAAAGTAATTGAAGAATATGCTGTCTTACTTTGTTAGCATTTACACCCAGTTAGAACTTGGTGCTCATCAAAGTTTTACAAACCTGGACACATCTATAAATAAACAGAGTGACATCATCACAGTGATATTTGAAGCATATCTTTGTGTCTCACTATAGAAAAGGCTTCCTAAGCTGAAAATATTAAAAAGTAAAAGTGTATATCCTAATGAATGGATATCTAAATAACTATCCCTGTATATTTTGGCAATTTTATAGCTGAAAAGCATTGTCAGTATATATGAGACTAACCATAAAGATTTTTACCTGTAGAAAATGATAGTTTAATAAATTGTTTCAGACAGAGCTAGATTAATCAACTCCATCACCCCAATTAATTATACAGCAATTATTTTCTGATGTTTTAAATGTCTTCTGATTACGTCTTGCTCAGTAATTCTCAAGGTGTCTACATCTTAATATTATTTCCGATGTTACAACAAAAATTGCTGATTGTTTCTTACTAGCATAACTTTTTCAAGCTCTAAAGACTTAATCATCCATTTTATCTGTTCTTAGGTAATGGTTTTAAACATCCCCAGGCTGGCAAAGAATATTTTTAACAGAATAAATATAAAAACTCGAGTAATGAATAATTTTTTTCCATACCACCTAGAGAAAATGGCCACCTATGAGAAATGTTTTACTGACTGTAGAAGGTCATAGAAATACGAGACCACTTGCACTCTGTAAAGGTTTTTGCCATTATTTCTATAGGCGTGTGAGCCATTTGGGATTCAGAGGTCCTAAATTTTCGACTAATTTTTCATAAGAAAATAAAGAAAATAGAGTTGAAATCAAATGAAACATGAAGTAGGAGGTCAGTAAGGAAAAACTAAATACTTCAGAAAGAAAATTACATCCCCAACTATATCTGAAGTCCAGGTAAATGGTCTGGAGGGGGGGCTTTCTAGCAGATACTAGGAGCTAAGTACTATTGCCTTTATTTTATTTTCAACACGAATTTACAATTTAACATGTGCCCCCTTCTTGATCATCAAGGGGTTAAGCAGGTCTGTAAAGAAGAGATGAACATACTGGGACTCCACCTGAAGCAGCCAAAAAGATCATTTACAAACTTCAGAGGAAAAGGCAGGGAACGTTCATCAGAAAAAGTAATGAGAGGATCAATTCCAGTGTACTCTTTTCTAGTAGGGGTGAAAGTTCCTCTGTGTTTTCACTTGACAGTGCTGATTTTGCCCATGGGTGGCTGTTCTGAGGTTCTTTCCAAAAAGTAAGTCCCCAGGAGAGAACTCTTATTTCTAAGAATGAACTAGGAGCCTCTAGGATAGGACTTACAGGGTCAGCTAAGCCTATGACTGAGTGAATAAAACAGATGAAAATAAAACTAATTACATACTGACTGCCACATACATACAGTATAAAATTGCACTTCTTAACCTTGCATTCAGCAACCAAGCCCTTAGATTTTAGCAAATGAACTTTAGATCATAAATTCTTAGATTTTTTAGAGTGCAAGGTCTAGACAAGCCCCTGAGCAACCTGATCCAATTAGACCTGCTTTGAGCAGAGAGGGTTGGTCTAGATGACCTTTGGAGGTCTCTTCCAACCTAAATTATCTTTGGGCCTCTGATTCTTCAAGCAGGAAATGTCCATTTGATCTGTGTTTATAAAGCACCTAGTGTCCAAGACCTTTGGGTGTTACCACAGAAAAAATAAATAATAATCACTAACTGCCAATTTGTTCATACAGTTGATATGAAATAATGCAAGGAATGGTTTGGTCAGCCTCAGATTATTTACTGGATTCTGAAATTACTGGGGTTTTTGTAAGGATATCACTTTTTTTCTTGACTATAACAGACACACAAGAAAGAAAAACAAAAGATACACAAATATAATCTGTAATCTCTTGCAAATGCATTACTGCTCTAGTCCATATTTTGAATAAAGGTTTCTTACTGGTTGGCAGCTGAATCCCCTGAAAACCATAAGCTAGTCTTTCTGGTAAAATGAATTTATTTAACTAGTATCCAGAGTTTTCATTATATAGTAACACACATAGAAAGTATTTACAAGTTCCACTGAGGATGTGCAAAACAGAGTAAAAAAATTCAGCTCAAGCCTGTAATTTTACTATTTCTGCAGTACTAAAAGCTATTGAAAGTTATTCTAAGTGTAAAGATGTGTCTGAATGCTGAAGGAGGATGATGGGACAATGCCTGAGCCCCACACAGTGGATCTTTAAAATTGTTCAATTAGCCTCATGCAGATTTCTACAGCATGGAATGCAATGCCAAGGGGAAAACAAAGCCAACATGGGGACTTTAAGCTGTGCCTTCTCAATATCAGGGAAAGAAGCACAGCCAGAAAATGTATTACCTGCAGGAGCCACCCACTGGGGCTCTAGATAGGTAGCACAATTTAGTGCTATCAGAAATCACAACGTATACAATAAGTGCTGAAATTTGTACCTACTTGAAATTTGCAATTAAGTATATACCTCTGCTTCACTGCTATTTTTCTGATGTCAGATTTCAAGGACTTTTGATGGTAATAAAAACCCTCCCACTGACACATATGAAAGATAAGCAGTGTGTTTGTAACCCTGTCGCCTGGAAATAGTAGGTCCAGAAATAGTTGGCGCTAAACTTTAAATAAAATTATAGAACTCTTTCAACCTTTCTACTCTCACTGTGTAAATGTGAAAGTAGTGTAAATCTTGTTGACAGTTATTGCCATATCTATTGGCACACACTCAGCAGCAGTTTGAGAAGTGTTGTGCAGCATGGCTAGTGCCCATTACCTGTCTCCCCATATTTTCTTACAATTTATTTTCACCCCAGCAGGCAGCACCTCACAATGCCATTAATTTGTTGGGCAGCTCATTCTTTCCAACACAAACTATTTTACAATGTGCTCTCATAAACAACCTGGTGGTTCACTGGCAATGCTCAACAGTGTCAAGAGGGAGGTTATGATTTAAAGGCAGCAGGTAAAAAATTGCACAGGTCACAGAGATGACATCGTTTGACCAAACCTCCTCTCCTCTAAACTTTACTTCATCAGCACAAGTGCCAGATTTACACTTGGTCTCCACACTATGTGACTGAAACAATGCCACTATCACACAGCTCTTTTTGTTGGTGCTTTTCCTCTACAGCATTCTGCTAATAATATATTTGGTAGCTGACTACAGTTACAAGAAAACAAATGGAAAAATAAGGAGAAAGAAGAAATCTTTAAATTGATTTTAACAGCAAGTATGGAAAACCCCACCCAAAACCTCATCTCCTTGCAGAGTAATTAGGCACTAGTAAAACACTTGCATGACTCCAATATATATTTATAGCTACTTGCATTTGACTGCTTTGGTTAATACAAGCCTTTGCAGAGTGAAGGAGAAAACCCCACCACTAAGAGAAAAGATTCAGTCTTTTTAATACAACAAACTGAATCTCTCATTTCTGTCTTATTACACTCTAAACACTAATTTCCTCTTGTAAATTCTACTTCTACCTCTAGTAAGCAATGCAAATGTATATACACACAACCTGAGGTCTTACCAGGTTCTTAATATCATCAACATTTTTAGAATATTTTACATATATTTTTATCAGTAATACTAATGTGTGCATTAACTGAAGCTGTCTCTCCTGTTGTTACTCAAAATTAAATTGCTGTCAATCTGACACCTTTTGCAGACACTCAAGGAACTTGAAATTTTCTATTAGCAAGTAATAGAAAACTAGAATGGATCAGAGGATATGATTATGTGTTACAGCAGCCAAAAATGATCTGCTAGGCTATTCTATTTTTATTTCTGTATCTTTAATCTAAAGATTCCGGCACCTGGGGCAGGGTTAAATGAGCAAACAATCTGAGTAATATGCTATCAGTATTCCTAAGGAATGCTTGTCTGCCATTACACAAATTGAATACTGCAAAATGGTTATTGAAGCTTTTCATACCAAGGTCACAATATAAAAACATATCTTTGGCATCAAAAATTTCTTACTGTTAAACTAAGGCATAAATGCAACTATGCAAGGATCAATCACACGTAAAGAGAGCCTGAAGGGGTTAAGCCTGTGTCAGTCTTAAATTCATGGAACCTTTCTACTTAATTTTAAACATTTTCCATGTGCTTGCAATGTTTTATAATAACAGGCCAATTCCTTAACTCACACAGGAATCTAAATCACAATAATCATATGCATTCCTTCCCCCAAGAAAGGAAACACCTGTTGTAGTTGGTTAATTGCTGACTTTTTATAAGCTTTCAGAAGAAAACTAACATTTACAGATGATTTATACCTGAAAAACTACAGAAATAGAGAAACACATAAATTTTAAAACAGATATGAAATTCATATGCTGAGATAGTAAGAGATGTTTTCACTTTGTTAATTAAAGAAAAACTCTATCATAGTATCATAATGGGATACAGTTATTT
This sequence comes from Passer montanus, assembly GCF_014805655.1. NCBI lineage: Eukaryota > Metazoa > Chordata > Aves > Passeriformes > Passeridae > Passer > Passer montanus. Next base: position 16,278,744 of record NW_024356505.1, on the reverse strand, counting down.
TATAACTAAGATGGGGCTACTTTCTGGGGTTCCATTTCACTTCTGCAATAATTGTTATTCATGCCAGTATACAGCATGAGAAAATAAAAATTAAGCCCCAATAAGAATGAGAATTAAAAAAAAGAGTATGTGTACATACATCAATATACAATGTAGAAGACGTATTCAATGAGGATTTTAAGACTCATTGACTTGTTTTTATGGAATTATTGGTGAATTTGAGAAAAAGGCACATATTTACACTATTACAAATCTCAAAGGGTCATTTAAACCTATCTTTTAAAAAAATACCTACACATGCAGTCATACTAGTAGATGTGGCTTTAATCTGAGACTTGTTAATTATTTCCAGCCTCATTCTAATATAAAAAAAAAAAAAAAAAGAGTGAAATTCTGCCCTTAGCTGTGGTACTTTATTTTCATGCACATAAATCCGGTCATTTCAGTGGAATTACACTCAAAAGGAGCAAAAGGAGTTATGCTTGTGCTAATGCTCTTATACAAATATCTGTATTTGAGGCATGACATGATACTTTTAAATAACACTGCCCATCTGCTATATCTGCTGTTATGCCACTAAGCTGGACAGGCTGGTTGAAACATGGTAGCAAAAGTATAGTCAGAGCAAGATCAGCATGGAGGAAAGACTCTGAGAAAGAGCTCAGGAAAAGCAAACTTCTACTTCTCCTGTCATGTACAAATGAGATAGTTACAGAGCTTCACATCCTGCAAGGTATATTTTAAAATGACAGCCAAGTCTTTCCAGAGATAAATAGCAGGATAACTATTGCCTTCAGTATCAGAAATGGAGAATCAACTATAAAAAGCTGATCAGGTTTTGCTAAAACAAAAATGGTATGCATTACTAAGTCTGCAGCAGATAAGGGAAAAAAACCTCCAACAAAATATCTGGATATTGCACTCATATCCCTTATCATTTATGTCTTAAATAATGGCTGTCATACAGGTAAGTGTTCATTTACCCAGGTTAATGAGGTGCAAGGCTTAGGAAGGGCTCCCAGCAAAGCCAAGTTAAGCACTGGGAATACTGTGGAACAGGTCATCTGAGCCTTCTGCAGACACCTGTGCTAAGCTCTGTGCCACATTAAGGCACACCCCTTGTTCCAGGTCAGCCAGACCCGGGCTAAATTCACCTTGAGTGCTGCAGAGGAGCCTGAGCTGCTCTAAGCAGCAGGCCCAATATGAGAATGCACATCAGCAAGGTGATGTTTCCACTCCAGCAGCTGAAGTGAGCCCCAGCAGAATAACGTAGTAATGCTGATAGCAGAGAACTTGGTGTGATTATTTGGATGCCACATTATAGGTGTATCCTGAAACAATAAGTTACTTCCTACTTCTTGCTGCAACTTAACATACCATCCCTCCCACCCTTACCTTTTTCTCTGTAGGAACCAATTTACTGTGATTTTTTTTTATACAATAGCTAATTTCACCTACTGCATTTAATGTCACAGGAGTTATACATGTAAAGCCCTGTACTTAGAGATAAGATAGTCCTTTATGCCATTTTAATCAATCTTTGTCACGGGTATGTTACTTAATAGCTCTGTCTTCCTATAGAAAATGAGCAACTTAAGGGAAATGAAACTTTTCAAAGATACATTTTCCTTCTGGCAGACTGTGAAATACACCATAATTATCCTCTTTCAATGAATAACGTTTGAAAGAAAATGAACATTCTGTGCACCAAAAAGTATAATACAATGACAATCTCAACTGCCTTGTAAATAAAAGGAAATTGTTTTTCTACTATGATCTATATTGCACAGAAACATATATACATGCTTGATAAATATAAAACCAAAACAGACTATCAAGCCATTTTTAAGGTCCTATTAATTTCTAATAACAATAAACTCAGTGTTTCACAGCCAAAAGGCATTGGATGTATATTTCTGAAAGATTAAAATTGTGTTATGAATTATGGGCTCCATCCTGCACACTGATGGAACTACTTGTATGAGTAAAGCATGGACTGAACACAGCCTCTTTTAAAGCAAAGAGAGAGAAAGACAATGGCCCCCCAAAACTTTACTGCTGGGGATTGGGACATAGGGGTTAGTGGGGGTGGAAGAGAAAACAGGAAAAGGCATTTTTAATAGCATAATAAAATCATGACATTCCAGCCCACATTTTCATATTAGGAAAACTGTACTATCCTTAACAGTTTGGTAAATGTTTGAACAGAGATCTTACAAACTAATGGTGCTATGCACAATTTAACTAAACAGGACAAAATGTCATTTAGCCCTTTTTGATATCTGAATAGGTCATTCCAGTAAATATGAGCATGAAGCAAAAATAAGAAGCCAAGGTCACACAATCTTCATTAGCTAGTATGAAACAAAAGCATTTGAATACCAACATTTCCCTCAGTCAGCCAAAATCCAAGTTTTGAGTTAGGAAAATTACAGCTCTACCATGAAGAAATTTGTTCCTATGGGAAAACAGTGATGTTTGTGTCTTCCATCCTTTGGTCTTTACTTTTTTTCCCCTTCTCCCTTTCCCTCCCTCCTCCCCCCCCCACCACCTCTGGAAAACACTGCCTCCAGAGAGAAGATGCTACTTCTTAGTGGTAACACATCACAGTTCAAGTATTTGATGAACTGTCACCACAAGCAGACCATACAGAAATTCATCTCACCATCCAGCTGGCAGGAAGGAACATGTCCAACCCAACTTAATCCTCAGGTTCCTACTTAACTGGAAAGAGAGTCACCTACACTGAGCATTTTATTCTGCCTACCTTAGATACTTACTTGAATGCAGGATAAACACTCTTTTCCTGAGGTGACTCTATCTACTGGCTATAGGGTTGATTTTTTAGACACTGAAGTTAATGCCACACTAACTTTAATAGCCCCCACAATTATTTCATTTACTGTAAACAACATACACCCCCAAAAATACTAACAAAATTTAGACACAGAAATATTTTCCCTTAAGTTTCAGAATAGATGTGGAACTTTCATGGACAAGAAAAAGAAATACTGTTTAAATAAATGTATAATTTTTTCTAATGCTTAGACTAATGTTTAAAGTTTAATATCTTAACACAGACTAGCTAAGAAATAGCTCTAATTACCTTTTTTTTTCCTGTGGTAAGGTGTTAATGTCTATGTTGCAAAAAGCTGTCTCAACAAGATACAAAGTAAAGGCTATTACCTTATGTAGCCATGACATTGTCAATAACATTTAATAAAAATATTATTATAGTGAGTTCATTATACATGTCTTACCACATCAAAAATAGCCCAAAGTCTACCAACAATGAATATACCCTGTGCATATTTAGTGTATATATTACACAGAGTGTGTATATAGTACACAGTTTCTACTTTTCAACAAGGCAAGGTCACCTAGCCAGAGTACAGGTTATGAAAGACCTCCATAAATTAAATTAGACAGCTAGCTCACGAAGTTATAAGCTGTTTAGGGAACATCTCAGGAATCCCCTATCTATAGGGAAGCTTCTCTCTCCCTGTAGAGTGGAATTTGACACCTAATAAGAAAGGCATTTTCTATTCTCTTAATATTTATGGATATTTTGAAGTGTTTTAAGGCCTTCACAGTCTCTGCATGTCTTGAACTGCTTTTAACTCAGTGAAGTGCCTGCATACACATTATTCCATTTCCAAAGCTTTTGCATTTCCATTCAGAAAGTCATAATGCAGTTATTAAAAGAGATTTCCACACAGAGTTATTGAATCATATTGGTAAGCTTGGTTTATGCCTAGGTGCTGTGATATGAATGCACATTGTCTTGAATTCATCTAATATTCAGTGGAGTGACAGCTCCCTGTAGCTCTTAACAAGGTGCACAGATCAACTTGGTAAGGACTTGGTTAAGTATCAGTGTGCCTGGTGATGTACAAAATAAATATGAAAAAAGTATTTCATTGAAATGTTTATAGTCTAAAGGTTTCATCACATATATTGTCCTCAACCATGAGTCCACTGAGGTGAGTGGAACCACTCGTGCAAAAACAAGCTACATATATTTCTGCCATTAAATCTGAAGAGACTTTAAAAGAGATCCCATTTCAGAATAGGGCTCTGACTGAACTTGAACAATGAAATCAAAGCATAACGACTTCCACCCCAAGGGAAACTTCATTTAGCACAAAGTTTACTGGAGAGATTAAAAAAAAAACCCCAAACCTCCTTTTTGTCACAAAGGTTTTAAAATTTTATTTAGAATTTCTGTGAGGAAGAAAACTGTTTAAGACTTGACATAAGGGCTATATATTTTTCATGTAAGACATGTTGTCATAATTTAACTTGTTTTAGATGCAATTTACAACCAAGTACTGCACTTATTTGCATTTATGTTTCTCAACTCAGTTTTGTTTCTATGCAGTATGTTAACCTTTTCAAACTACTGATTTTTGGCATGTATCTGTGAATATCCAAAAAGAAGTCCTATCTAAATAATGGGTAGTTCACAATAACATCTAAAATCTGTAATTGTCCTGTGGATAGATGTATCATAAATATGTACATACTAGAAGATTTTAAATAAAACAACAACTGGAGACATTGCAAGTGTGAGATTCATAATGTCAAAACACCAAATCATCTACTTTCACAAACTGTCACATATACCTGTAGTTATATTTTTTTCCAAATGCACTGACATTTTACAATAGAAATTGTACTGATAAATTAGAAATTAAAATGAAATTAAATCATAAAACTCACACGATTTTTACCCTAATAAAATGTGATGAAAGACCCTCTCTACTTATGCACAGGAGCTGAAATGAAACCTGTAGTACTTTTTCCACTAACAAGGATTATGATAGTACTTAGTATGCTACAGCTAAATATGTTTGTTTTTTTCCAATTAGTTATAAGCTAATCAGACAAATACATTTTCATACATGTTTTATATTAAAATGTTATTAGTTAGACAGAAATGCAATACACAGGCACACATATGCTATGACTGCTGAATGGTTTTTTTTTAGCATACATGCACAAACCCCTAATAAGATAAGCACAGAATGTTTTTAAATAGTGCACATTCTAAACCACTCAATTTCAATACATTGTTTTTCAGACAACATGCACATAATCAGATTGTGCTCTAAGCAGACATCCATTTGATTACTTAAAGTGCAAATTGTGGTCTGGCTATTATGTGTGCAAAGTAGGATAATTGGAAGGGCAAAGAAAAGACAAGCCTTTTTACATCAACAGGTGAACTTGCTAAACAGGAACGAAAAGAAAGAGGGGAGTGGGCTGAGAGAAATATACCTTCCCTGCATTGTGCAGATACCAAAGAGAGAAAAAAGATTTGGCAGAAATTTGACCCTTTTTCCTGCAGTGATGATCATGTTGCATGTACGTGGCTTGCACATGAGAGCGTGTGAAGACAGCAGCAGGACCTCATAGAGGTTTCTTGGGCAGTTTGAGAAGTTCTCCTTGGGACTGCTCAACATGCTCCAGGGCAACAAACTACCCAGAGGGAGGAGACAGCTTCCAATCATCCATGCAAGTACCCCACCTAAGAGCTCAGAGTCCTAGCCTTCAATTCATCTATATATGGTCAAGTTATAAAACCAGAAAAGCAGAGACAAGAATACAAATTGATACACAGCTGAAAAACCCACAGTTGTACTGTAATTGAAAAAGTCTAAAAGTAAATGTGCATGCTATTCAGAAGTCCCATACAAAAACATTAGCTTTATAAAAACCAAACAAAATTCAACACCAAAATCTGATACCTATACATATATAGACACACACACACACACACATATATATATATATATGTATCCGTAGGAAAACCTGAGGATTGATTGCTCTCTCCTAGGAAGTGCAGTGCTTAGTTGTCAAGTGATTAGAGGCTTTATTTGAACATAAAAATAACTACAAGAATGTTTATTCAGAATAAGTTAATAAACAGAAGTTAACAAGGAGGTATGTATTTATCATGGTTCTCAAGACAGCAATAACTATCTCTGCAGAAGGTATTAATAGCTTGCAAAATGTTTTCTTCAAACTAAAAAGTACAATGTGCCAAAAATACATAGTGCCTAAGAAAATAATCAGCTAGTGAAAAAATCATAATGTTTTCAAGTGAGAGTCAGTTATTTCCCCAGTGAGTAGATTCAGATTTATCAAAACTGTTTGAGAAGCGTAGACATAAAATTGATTGAATTCCATTATTCAGCAATAAGCTTGAATTCTGAGTTGAAGAAGCACATTCAGCCTAAGAATCTATCTTAGCTAGTAGAATTAAGTGGCTGTTCTTTGCAGTATAAGATAGGAGTGTGTCCATTAAGCTAATCAGATGATTCTGAAATGTTCACGTTCATTTTTGAGTTTTCACTATCTTCATTTTTGAGTTTTATTTTGAGTTGTTTTAACCTAGTTTCATGGGCTAAACACGCACTTGCAGTAGAGCACGTAGCTCCCATCCCCACACACCCCACACCTTTAAAAGGAACCCACTTTGCATGCTCAAGACTGCTCAGTGTTGCAAACTGGAAAAAAATAAATATAGACCACTCTGAAATCCAAGAAGGATACTGCTCAGCAGTGGAATGCTAGTGAAGATGCAAACAATAATACTATCTATGTACTCAGTGATCTGAGAGGTGATCTAGTTTTGGATATTGAGAAGTCAACCTCTGCTTTAAAATTGCCTTTGGATGAAGCTACTTCCATCCATGGGGCGTACAAAGTGATTAAAAAATAAGTAATGAGAACAGTTTTTCTAAACTAAGGTGCTTAATGTCTGCGTTATGAACACTCGACACATAACATGGGAAATTCTGTTCAGTCTTTAATACTTTTATTGTAATTTTATTTTATCCTGTCCAGGAAAATGGAAATTGAGTGTTGCAATGCCCTTTTAATACATCAATTATAGTCAGTAGATTGAAATCACTGTTAAATATGTATCAAAGATGCACATAATTTCAATAATTAAAGAAATGATAATGTCTGTTTCACTACTATCAAGAGGACAAATGTCCTGTCTCCCTGTGTTCAAGAGCAAAACAAAAGGAAAAAAATTGTTGAGCCCTTTACCCTGCAGCCTCCAGCTCTTGAACATCAGGGCATAACACTGAATTGTAGCATATGCAGAAGCTTAGTGCCTGGTGAGCTTTGGCTGACAGAGTGTATTGGTAAGTCACACTGAGATACTGAGAATATAAGTAAAATTGCTAGAGCTCACAGAAATTGAACGCTAGTTCTTATTGCAGCCTCTAAGCCATAAAAAATTACTTTATTCCTAAACTTCTGTCATCCAGATAATTTAGCTGAATTAAAATAAAAACACATAATAATGAACAATGTTATAACTAGTGACTTAAAAATTACTGCTGATGAAATGTAAAAATAGGATATTCAAAACTAGGGGAAGGATCCCAACAGCATAAGACATTGAAGTCATGATCTTTATAAAGTCAGAATAATGAGGAGAAGCAAGAAGATACTCTGAAACAAAAGACAATCCTTTTTGTAGGATAGAGAAAAACAAACAAACAAACCCCAAACTGTTCATTCCTTTGGTGTGAAGAGAATGATGGCTTATAATTACTCGGGCTTGTGATGTGTAGTCAAGTGTTACAATGCATAGTATTCAGATTCTCAGAGAAGAACAGCAATTGTTATTTATTACTGGTTTTGTCAAGAGTTATGTTTAATAATAAAATTTATTGAGTAAGTGCATCTAATCACCAGGAAAGTATATGAACCCTGAAAAAAATTATCATGCCTATGCAAGCCACCTACAGCATATGTATTCAAGGATTCATACAGTGTTACCACATAGTAACATAAAATCTATAGATAGCTTGCTCTTTTTACTCTGATTTCCCTCGCCTCTGGCCAAAGCTTGTTAGAATGAGGGCACAACTATCCCCAAGTATTATGCACACTGACATTAAGAAACATTATAAATGCTCAGAAAGCACCTTCCAACTCCAAAATCTTCAGCTACTTCTAGACTGAATGCCCTAGTAGCCAACAGTGCCACAGGGTGTGATTAGTCTGCTTATCAGGTAATACCTGAGGCAGGTTTGCAAGTATAGAGACTGCAATTGGCAGTACATCTTTGTTTGTGCCCTTCTGGCAGTGTTTCCCACCAGAACAGCTAAATGCACAGGAAAGGAAATATCTAAGAACTGTCTGTCCTTTTTCTTGACAAGGTCATTTATATAACCAAGTTGACAGTATGGAGCCAGATAGCCTGTATCAATCTTTAAGCTTACCTTGGCACACAAACTTCAATTCCTTGGCATCTATAACGGTGGTTCTTTTATCTGACCTCTTCTTTTCTGTCCGACGGTGGCTGCGTCTTTTCTTTGTCTCTCCCCAAAGATTCGATCCACCATGCATGCTTGGGATATTTAGAATGGCAATTCCTTCCAGAGAGATATTGATTAAGTCCAGCTGAATTCCATCACACTGATTAGAAAGGAAGGGGAAAAAAGGAAAAAAAAGAAAAAAGAGAGAAAGCAGTAAGAAAGAAAGAAAAATCTGAATGTTCTTTTTCTCAGATATTTTTCTTCAGCAATTTATCATTCTTAACACTGCTAATAGTTTATTCAGTGTTTACACCTAAGAGATATACTTGTACCTGAAAAGGAGGTATGAGATAAGAACAGATCATCAATCAGAAGGTAAAATAAGATTGCTATTCAGCTTTTGATTGACTAAGTGTGGGACCATATGGTGATGTCTTGTTATCTGATACCTATTCACTGACCCAAGTGAAATATATTTCTAGCTTCGCTACAGATATTAGCAGAAAAACATTTATGCTGCCAAAATTTACCAATAATTGGAGTTTTTGTTGCCTTTTCCACCTAAATTTTCTGCCTTATGATTTTGCAGTGATACTTGTAACTCTTGTAACTGAGTCCCTTCCACAACAGATGGAATACAAAGCCCCTGCAGGCAGAGAATACACAGACTTATGGAAAAGGGGCTAAGCAAGCCCCAGGAGCACAGAACAGCACACAGGTACTCATTTCAATCCAAAGACACAACAAGCATATCAGCATAGGGCTATGGCTGACTAGCAATACTAAAATCAGTAGAAATGGGTACAACAATTCCTTATGCAGCTGCAGCAATTCTTACCCCAGAACCTTCATCAACGAGTTCTCCGAAATATGCATCACTGCTAAAGGAAAACATAGCATGTGGAGCTATAGAAGAGGCATCAGTGATCTAAAACCTTTCCAAGACTTACAGGACACATGGAAGTAATCTTAGTCTATGGGATAGTTCCTTCAGTAATGGAATTATACCCATCTTGTGTCACTGGTGTGTGTTTCTCATGCTTCCTATAGCAAACCTGGACATGAAGACATTTTATACAAGCACATTTCTATGCTAAATCTGGCTTCCAATTATATCTTATAAAGGGACCATATTTTTCACTTCTGGAGAATGGCTCAGGGATCCTAACATATCAGACTGCCCAGCAATAAACTGCAGCATTTTCTCAGGTGGTTGAACACAAACATTTGCAAATACAGTTCACCTGAGATACACTGGATGAGATGAACCTAGCTTGATAGCATACACCTAGCCTTCATTTGGCAATAATTTACTCAAGCTCAGTCCTCCTCCTTGGCAACATTAGGAAGTTTTTAACTCATATAAAATGTAGCAAAATACTGAAGAACCTCCACAGGAGAAAATAAATCACAACTTCATGTTGCTACAGTGGAACCTGCAGCTGGAAAGCAAAGCACCCTCTTCGACTCATTAGTTCACTGAACCAGCCAGAGTTGCCCAGGATTCATGTAAGCTTCATTCCTCACAACATAGATAGAGTGTATCGACATCCTGGCAAGTCATATGGACCACAGTGTAGAGCAGCGTATTTTTAAAACATTTCATCCTACTCCTGCAATGTTCTGCAGGCTTGTAGAGGACCAGTCATCCATTTCAAATTGATTAAGGGTATTATTTTGCAATTCCAACACACAATAATCAGGGAGAAAACTGGAAAAATAATTAAGCATGCCTCAGTAGTAGTCCACTGACATCTTGCAGCTTGCTGCTCTGTGGGTCACTGGCACTTCTTCCTCTCTGCCTAAAACTTTATTGTAGCTTTGAAGAAGAAAAGCCAAGTACAACGCAAGAATAACTGTGAATAATTGTCTATCCTGAAACTTTCTGAGATCATAAAAAGAACTGTATTATAATGCACACACATCTTAATTCTTCTAAGAAGAGCATAAATCTGGACAGAGAACAATTTTGACACTAAGATTTCCATTTCATATTTGCTCTTCAAGAATCAGTAGATCATATTCATACAGGGAAAACTTTAAAGTCAAAAGGCATATCTGAAAGTGAATTGGCAGTTGTGGCAACTACTGTAATTGAAAGTGTAACTTTTTAATAACACTTTTCTTACAAGAATAAAGGCCTAGGCTTTCACTGTCATTTTTGGAAGCAAAATTGTGGTTTTCCCCAGTATTTTATATGTATTAAATACTAAGATGATTTATTTTGCTAAAAATTCTGCTCATGTGTATGCTCACTTACTGCTATACATTCTAGATAAACAGATATTAATTTCATAATTAAAAGTAATCTTGTGTAAATACCCTGCAGGCCTCAATGAATCAAACACATACTGTGTGTCAGGCCTCCCACTGTCTTCAAGTGGAATGTACTGGCTGGATAATTAGATAGTACATATTTTTTAACCTTATTTGCATGCATATTATATCTTTTGCACACTGACAAGCAGCAGTAACAACAAAAGTCAGATTACCACAGGGAATTCCCACAAAGAAGTCTTCATTTCTTATAATTTGCAGCCTAAATTAAAATAATTTGATCTTTGACAAGGATGAAATGTCAAGCAGAAGGGGGTCCTCTACAAGCCACGGCCTGTGGCTTCTGAAATCTGCCTAATTTATGTCAGTCACTTCTTAATACATATTTAAGTATTACACGAGAAAGATGATAAATATGCAATCTGACACCTTTGGTATTTCCCTGCTGTTAATTTATAAAGGTCTGGCGTCCCCCAAACTGACTGGAATTATTTAAATAAAAGAAGAATTGTGAAATAGGACGGTGCGGGGTCTAGCTTCCATTTTCACTCAATATTGAGCACAGCAGGTAGTACACTAAGACAATTATGTGAGGAGGCCTCAGAGTCCCCCAGTGATGAGCAACTTTCTGAATTAGGAAAGGAGCATTTCTTTTGTTCGTACACAGACAAAAAGTTTGCCCTACAGGTAGCTCTGCATAGTTCTAGCACATTCATATGTGTTAGAACAAAACAAAACACACGTGTTCTCCTCCTTTTCTTTTTTCTTTTTATTTCAAATAATGTAATGATGCTGTTAAAAACAAAAGCATACTTTTAAAATGTGGAGTATGCTTATGTAGACAAAAAAGATACACTAGCTCTTCTAACTCTTTTTTTGCCTTCTTTCCTGGCCTAATTTACTTCTTGGGTATTATTGTTTATACCTTATTTATCATATCAATTTTTTTCAGATCATCTCTCTTTTGAGAAAATACATATCTATGCCTAAAAAGAGCTGATATTAAGGCTTTGCTGTGAAACCACGGGCAATATCAGGCAAGTGTACAGGAATGTTTTAAACTCCTTTCTATTACCCATTAACACCAGGTGGTCTAGAAGGCTTACACTGCTCCCATTATGCTTTAACAGCATTGCAGGTATGGTCCATGCCATCCCTACTTATACCACATCTATACCTACTCTCATTAAATATCTTTCACATACCTTTCTTTTTTTTTCTGAAGTGGAAATAAACTTTAAGTTCTCTAAATTGTAAAATCTTCAGCCTTGTTTACTGACATATTATTATTGAAAATAAATACTTAATTTTGTTCTAGTTTTTGTTTGTTGGTTTGTTTCATTTTGGTTTCTTTCCCTTTAGAACCTCTCCTCAACTTCTTACATCCGATTTTGAAAACAAAAATACATCTTATTCTGGATAATATAAAAATGCTATCCAACTTTGTTCTGCATCTCCCACTCACACAGAAGAAAACATACAGAATATGAGTCAAGAATGTATGTCAGAAAAACCAAGCTTAATTAGGTTAGAAATCAAATACAAGGCTAAACAAATATTTGCCCAGAGAACATTTGATCACCATTTAAGTCAAAGATACAGTTCCTTAATCTTCTCAGGCTTTGTTCATTCAAAATTTGGCTGTAGAGCAAGCACATTCTTTGTGCATTTTATCTGGAGTGAAATGTGGTCTCATGCATCAACCTCCCATTTACAGTGACATCCCCAAGAGACATCAAGTTAAAAATCAGACTAAAATGCTGATAATGTTCAAACAAGAAACATTAGATACAAGCATACCAGCAAGTATTGTAATTTACTCATTGTCAATAAATATACAAATAACCACTTAATAAAAGTTCTTGTAAATTTTGGAAACTATGCTTTTTGTTTCTAACTGTATGACTAATGGTAATGACTAGGATAGATGAAGTGAGTATTAACAAACATGCCACATATACTGCCAATGTAACACTTTCTTGGTAATAATAGTTACTGACATGAATACGTAGTAATTACACAACTGATAGCAGCAGCACCACAAACTTGTATACCTACTTGTTTGCTTTGTGATGTTAACATTTAATCATTCATTGAATGGTTAAAATTATTAAGTTCACATCTTAGTATATATCAGGATATGTATGACTTTCCCTAGATATCAGTATTTTATTGGGAAAGCCAGCTCTTCAAATTGTATTTAATCAAAAGGTACATTTAACTTGCAGTTTATTCAAACCTAATCAAACCAGGTAAGCATTTCTTCTAATAACTAATAAAATATTTTTCATGTACATTTCCCTAAACTCATGTGTGTGAAGCACTCTCTTGGGAAGCAAGGGTGATTTTTTTGTTAAGTTTTTTTTCCTAAGGCTTTCAGTGGAGTTTTTTTAAATTTTTTATTATATTTTAATCTAACACAAGAGGAGCAGGTTTTCACTTCAAAGAGAAACATAACAGCATAACAGGCAAGTGTGGTACTGACGGTCTTACAGTTTCAGTCTCAGTATTTTCTGCTACTGTTCTGCTATGGTTCCTTCAGATAATTCAGAATTCACCCTTCAGGAGGCTTTGACTGGACTCTCATAGCTCCCACCAGACCTCTCTGAGTGCCTCATGCTACTATACAAATACTCCATTGACACATGCAGTTTCTCATTACTACTGGAAAGGAAAAGCACCATAATCCTCTTGAGAAATGATTTCATTATTTAACCTAAATTCTCAGGTTTGTATCTTCACTCATTTCTCATTTTTTCATGTACTTATTCATAAACATCAGATGCTTAAACAGTTTATGTAATTCAGCCACTTATTCTAGCAACCATCAAAGTAGCAGTGGCACATTATTTTAAATTCCCATTTTGTCTGTAAGTGTCCTGTGTCTTTTTAGTTAATGTTCAATGTATAATGGAAAGATGACCCCTTGTGCAGAGAGAAAAGCTATTTAATGAAGGGGAATAATTCAAAAAATACATATATTCTTTAACCTTTATTCAGGAAAGTACGTACAATTTTAGGGAATTGAGTTTTAAAGGTTATAAAACCTTGGGACCTAGAAATAATAAGATTATTTTTTTATTATTTTAATCCTGCAGCAGCTCTCACTCTCTCCAACAGTCTTTCATTTTTCCACCTGACCTAGCCACACTCCCTATTGATTTCTAATGTTATATTTCACCTCTTGACCTTGTCTACTGTATTAAGACTTCACTAATCATCAAACTGAACTTTGTTCCAGTGTGCAGGGCTACACTACAAATAGACATGATAAAAATAATATTTTGGAATATAGGGTCGAAAGGATGTGCACTGCTTTGCCTTGTTGGATTCAGGCACTCTGCGCCCTTGCTCCCTGCATTTCAGCCAAACTAGTGACATTTCAAGGATAAAGGCAACAATTAGTTTCTTACTTCTATTTCTACAGATTCATGCAGCTTCTTACAGGTGGCTGAGAAAGTTTCCGAAGTGCCAAATTCAAAATACCAAAATTTGTTCTTCATTCTGAAACAAGAAAAAAAAAAAGAAAAGAAAAAAAGAAAGATCTTATTCACTATCAATATGTGACAAAAGTGATCATCCTGTCTTCCACTATAAGTAATGGCAAAGGCTTGGGAACATGTGACATCCCATTTGAAATAGATGAGCTCATAATTTTCAAAGCTTAAATGTTGGTGTCAAGTTGTATGATATCCCCTAAAGGGATAACAGGAATATGTTGAACTGACAGGTTCAAATGTACCTTTGACTTTTCTTTTTCAGTCACTATCAGAATATTTTCTGTCACTTAACCAGTGACATGCCTCAGAAAAATGTATCGATTTTATTTCATGTCTTACACCTACTATATGATTTCTGATTCACAGTTAACATCTTTATCCTGCAGAGTAGTAGAATGTGCAAGCAGGGCAATCCCATCATGAAGAAGAGCCAAAAAATGTAGCTTGCCTTAAGCTAGTTAAAAGTAAAGACAAATGCCTATTGCAGATGATGACAGATGAGATACCAGAAGAAAATAAAAATTCCAGATCTAACAATCTTTAGATATTTTGCATAAGGAGAGCTGTATTACCAGGTAATTCACTCATAGACACATTTTAAATGGCAATGAGACCTGCATCTTGAAGTTCATTAACAGGTTCCAGAGGAAAATAAAACTGGATTAAATGCCAGTAAATGCTTAGTTTATCATGACAGCAGGCAGAATTTACACTTTTTTCTTTGTAAATACATAAAGACTGAACTTCTGTTTTACCAGATTTATTGCATACTGTTAAATACAATCAGGACGCCAACAGCACCATTTCAAATAAGTATGTGACTTTTTGTGAACTCCCATGAGTAATTATTATTATTATTCTGTAACAAAAAAAAAAGGCAAAAAAAAAGGCAAAAAAAAGCTAAACAACCACAACAAAAGTCACTGAATTAGAATTCATTATTCCCACTTAGGAATCAGATATGAACACTTGTATAAACTGTTCTCTGACACAGGCACAGCACACTGTGCTTCTAACTTCAAAACAATGGAGTCTGCATGAGCTAAAGTAGAGAAGAATGAAACAAAAATGTAGATGACTATAAAACATGTCAAAAGTACAAATCCTACTTTTAATTACTTCAAATTACATATAGGAGACTACTTAATTGTTGTTAAAATTTACTTAATGACTCTTAAAATCACAAAGAAGAGGTATTGCAGTACTGGCCATTCCAGAAACCTGTTTGCATAAGAGCCAGCAATTCCTGGTGCAGCATCAGAGAGCTGTAAAGATGTCCAACCTGGCAGCCTACACAGAGTTGGGAAGAGTAATAAGGAAATGACATGCTTCCGATGGAAAAATTTACAGGAATTTCCAAAGCTTTTTACACAGAAAATCTGGAAATATTTGGAAACTATTTTTGAGAACCCTCTCTCAGATAAACCACATCTTCTCAAAGGAGCTCTAACAACCAGAAGGGTTCTGGCCTGATTCAGATCCAGATTTCTTGAATCTAGAATGGAAATTATCTGATATACCTGCAGTTATACCTTCTGCACCTCCAGTTTAGCCAGCACACTGCCATACTGACCTGGGATCAAGTCAGGCTCTGCTTATACCAACACACATGAAAAATTTAGAAACCTTTTGGTCCCAAAGAAATGTGAACTAAGTCTTGAATTTCCATTGTGTGCCTTTGGAAGATATGAATGCATCCATTTTCCCACTACTTTCCACATAGGGATGATCCATAACAAAAAACAACCAACCAAACAAAAACCCCACAACCAACCAAACCACAAAAAACCCCAAAACAACCCAAAACTCCCAAACAAACAAAAAAAACTGGAAAAAAACCCAAGAAGACCAACAAAACCTTGATGTAAATACTCATAAAAATAATTAGTAATGTCTTTTGAGCCTATTATTCAGATAAAAAAGCCTATGTGTCTTCTCTTTTGATAGCCTTTCCTTTTGCTATTCAGTTACTTTTACCCCAAATGAAGAATCTTTTCTTCTTCTTTATTTAAAAGACTGCTTTAAATAGACTCATTTATTAGCACTCTACATAAACTCTGACTTACACGAAGTTAAAATAGACATATATTTTTGAGTCATTCAGAATACTCTGTGGCAAATTCAGGTATTTTGAACTCAGTCACACAAAACCCAGCATTGTCAATGCACTCAAGGATTACTAGAAAATTTCGATCTATAAATTTTGTAGAATCTTATAACTGAAGATTAAGTAAATATTTCAGGTGAGGTTTTGATTTCTGGTAATTTAAATATAACCTATAAGAGTCTACCAGGCTGAAAAATGTATTGTGAGCCTGTTCTCCATTCTCTAGTAAACTGTCTGTTTTAATCATAGAAAGATAACTTACTTGACAGCTTTTCAAATGCAAAGATAAATGTAGATACAAATAATTTTATGCTTCATTTTCAAATGATTTACCAATTTCCTTTACAAGCCATGAAATAGATTAAATTTTGTGGCTTTATTCAAATGCACTATATATTTTATTGAACAGAGGATTGTATTACTTTTCATAGAGATACAAAATGGAGTTAAACAAAGAACTCCAGAGAAATTATACTGAAATTTTTGTAAACAAGACAAGTCTTATTATTCTAGTAAATATTACAATTTTTCTAATAATTAAAAAACCCCAACCTCTAGTTCATATCTTCCACTTGCATTCCTGTTTCAAAGAGGTAAAGCTCATCTGCTTATTAACACAGCAGCAACAGAAGATTAATGAACTTCTTCTAATTTCTTCCACAATTTAAGTAAATTTTAGATTACTAAACAAATACATATTTAATGACAATTTTGCCACATTAAAAAATTGTATGAAACTGAATCACAGGCTGCTGTCATGTATATTTTCTCTCTCCCAGAGGAAATGATTTAGACTTTTCTCAGCTTTTAATAAGAGATGACCAAAAATAAGTTTGAAGTCTGCTCCTTCTTTCCAACACTGGTTTGGTTGGAATAGGAAAGGGAATAGATTATTCTACAGGAAACAGTTTGTTTTTTTTGGTTTTTTTTCACATGCTTTGAACTAAACTCTGAAAGACTTGACAATATAAATAGAATATCAATCATTATTAAAGGCTGACCTATGTTGCTATTGTTATTACAGTATGTCAAAATATACAGACTACAGGCGTAGGAATGACAAAACAAAACTGTAGTTCAAGAACCTAAACACTTTTTATGCTGGCAGTGTTCCACATTTTCAAGTATTGGTCAATCTTCTGATAAGTGGAATGATCCTTAACAGTGATGAAATAAATTCGCACAACAGATGTGGGAGACTGAAATGTTAATGGTTAATGACTCATGCAACTGGCCATTTGCAAAAGCAGCAGGAGCTTTGCTGAGGCCAGGTTTGCATCCCCCAGCCAAAGGGGAGGATGAGGAGAAGTTTTGGGTGTGTAGTGGCTAAACCTAAGAACAGAACAGGTGCAGAGGGGGTGAGCACTAGAGGAGGACCACAACAAACCAGTCTGTTCAGCAACAAGCTGGGGTTTGAGCCAAGTGAGGGAAGAGGCTGGTAAGATCTTTCTATATGGGATAATGCTTTTTATCACGCCAATATCCTCAGCTACGTAACTTGCTCAGGCATAAACCTCTGGTTGTGGGGAAGCACCAGGACAGGCCTGAAGGTTTTCATCCCTTCTGATAGGGAATAACTGGCTAAACCAAGCGAATGTGAGAACGAGATGTAATGTCTTAGAAGATGTCATAAACCATCAAAGATCCCCAAAGTGCCCCAGACTAATTTCTGGGGCCTTCCACCAGAGGACTGAACATGATCCACAACGTTTCTATAGACAGTGTCAAACTCCCACCCCAGGGGCGGTACCTTGGGATCCTAGCTAAAACTGAACATACATCAACACACTGAACTCTATGTTTCAGGGGCTTCCTTACCCCTGACAGATCAAGACTGTGACCATCACTTCAACAAAGCAACAATCAAATCTCATCACTGGATCCACGGGTGGTGGCACCTGTGTACAAATAAACACTGGTCATTCCATGTCATTTCACTCGGATCTACCCAAGTGATCTGCTAACAAGTACCTCAGTTACTCTCACCTTCAGGGGCAGGTCCTAACAACATTATAAAAGGGCTAATACTGCCATTTCTTACAGCATTTCTGTACTGTGGATAAATATCAGACTTAAAAACTTAGACATCTTTCTTGGAAAAGTTCAGACTAATATTTGGTAATCAAGGCAAAATAATCAAAATAGTCTGTGATATGGGTTTGCTCCATTATCAGTTAATCAGAAACCCCCCTACTGCTAAAACTATTTTATATAACCTTTCTGATTAAGCAATTACAAGGCATGTCATTGAAAAATTGTCCTGTATCTAAATATGGAAATAGTAAATACTGTATTCAACACCTGAAGAGCATCTATACTTCACAGCAGTATGAACACTCTGTCAGAACATGTGGAACAATAGACCAGTTATGGGCTGCTAATAAAAGGTCACAATAAAAGGAGTAACTTTTACTTCATTAACAAATTCTTATTCTGGCATTTACAGTCTTCACTTGGGGCAAGAGCTTGTTGCTACATTTGCAAGTTGGTCACACTTTCTACCACATCCTATTTACACTTCTTATATTTACTGTTTATATTTATTATATTTATTTACACTTTATGCAGTGTCAAGCTTCAATGACTTCAGCTAAAATTTCTGCATCAGAAAATGTCTGTCGTTTTTGTAGAATGTCAGCTGAAATACTTTGACCATTTTTGAAAACAACTGGATTAAAAACATGTATAATTGCTTATATTAAGAGTGTTTGATAACATACACTTTGAAATGTCTTAATACAGCTACACTTTCTGAGCAGAGATTTAAAATTTAGCATGAGAATGGCCTTGCATCAAGAATATTCCTCTAGCCATCTGCATGAAAATAAATACATAATTTAATCATATTATGACCACTTGGAAATAGACTTTTGGAAGGCTTTATTTGCCATATTCATTGGCAGAGAAACAACTAATTTTTGTCTCCAGTTCTGTCAACTTTTATCCTTTAATCTATAATAGAGAATTTTTTACCCAGGAAAGTACTAGAATTCTTCAGTCTTCCAAGGTAAATTCCTTGAAAAGTCCAC
Source organism: Passer montanus (assembly GCF_014805655.1). Taxonomy (NCBI): domain Eukaryota; kingdom Metazoa; phylum Chordata; class Aves; order Passeriformes; family Passeridae; genus Passer; species Passer montanus. Next base: position 16,259,546 of record NW_024356505.1, on the reverse strand, counting down.
TGCCAGGAAGCAAGCTCTAATACAAATCTCTGTAAGGATGTCTGCTCATGGACAAGCAAAACTTTAATTCCTCCAGAAAGTATATTGTTCCTCAAAATGTAATCTCTTAGCTCTGCTTTCTGAAAATACCTTTTTAAAGACTATTCCAGCTTTGTTGCAGAAGTACTGTTTCTTTGTCAGTGAGTGTCAAGAGTTGATCTCAATCTGTATCATAAACTCATAGAATTTTCAGCATAAAGCTCCCATTCTAAGAGCAGCATTCATGAACAACAATGTACAGAATGTAATGAATTTAAAAAAGAAAATTCTATGGCAGGAAAAAAAAAGTAGCAAAGAAACCATAAAGAGTAGATGCTTATCATCTCATCCACCACAAGTCTCGAAGGTGCTCAGAGACATAGATTCATGCTATGTATTTAAAAGGAACAGGTCTCTTTACCTTCTTTTTCTCCCCTGTTCACTCTTTTGTTCCAACCAAATGTGGAATAATGTGTAGAATCACCTCTGCAGGGAACCAAAAATACCAGAAAAGTGTGTTGAAATGGAGGTATATTTCCACAGAGGAGAAACTGTGAGCAGTACAAAGGGAAAAAAGCAGAGGAATGAGGAGAAGATAGGAACTTAATTTTGAAATGCATTGAAGTTCTGCAGCACTGAAAAAGGTATGATGATAAAGTACAGAAGAGAAGAAAAATAAAATAATCCTAAAGGAGACCTACATAAAAAACATATTTCTTAAGGATGACAATACAGATAATAAGGTCTAAAAATGAAACTAGCAGTATAGAAAACATCATGATAGGCAGAAAAGCTGAACATCTCTTCCAATATTCTGTCACTGACATTGGTTATTATTACCAAACACAACAGAGGATAGCATAAAATTCCATGTAGTATACAGCTGGGAATAATCTAGCTCTATGGAAGGTTTATTATTATTTATAATTCTATCAAATTGAAAAACACTACATTCAGATTAGACATAAAGAAGAATTCTTTTATGATGAGGGTGGTGAGACACTAGAACAGGTGGCACAGAGAATCTGTGGATCCCTCCCTCCTGGAGGTGTTCAAGGCCAGGTTGGATGGGGCTTTGAGCAACTGGTCTACTGGAAGGTATCCCTGCCCATGGCAGCAGGGTCAGAACAAGATGACCTTTAAAGGTCCCTTCCGATCCCAAACATTCTATGATTTTAATTCAATTTGTGGACACTTATACCATAAAGCAAAATGAAAGTGACTCCCAATGTATGGGAGAAAAAAAAAAGTCTCTTCGGGAAAAACAAGCTTACTAAGGTGTGTCTGAAGTTGCTACTTTTGGTTTAATGAGTCCCAGCCTGAAAGACATACATTCAACAGCAAGTGACAGACACACTCTTCTCTAGCTGACTGAATGGCAGGGCCCAGAGACTGATGGCAAATGGTGCCACATTCAGCCAACATCCCATCACTAGTGATGTTCCCCAGGGATCAGCATTGGGCCCAGACCTGCCTACTATCTTTATTGATTTGGATGAGGGGCTTGAGAGTACCATTAGTAAATCTGCAGACATTTGGGGTTGGTGTTCTGATCTGCTGGAGTGCAGGAAGGCTCTGCAGAGGGACCTGGACAGACTGGATTGATGGGCCAAGACCAACAGTGTGACGTTCAACAAGACCAAGAGCCAGGTCCTGCACCTTGGCCACAACAACCCCACGCAGCGCTACAGCCTTGCAGGAAGGCAGCTGGAAAATGGCCCAGCAGAAAAGGACCTGGGGCTGCTGGTCAAGAGCTGCTGAACAAGTGTGGCTGAATGCAGCTGCTGAATGTGCCTTGCCAAGACAGCCAAGAAAGCCAAAGGCATCTTGCCTGTACCAGGAACAGCGCGGCCAGCAGGACCAGGGATGAAATTCCTGCCCTGTGCTCAGCACTGCTGAGGCCACACCTCAAATGCTGTGTCCAGCTCTGGGCCCTTCAATTCAGGAAGGACATTGAGGAGCACATCCAGGGACAGGCAACGAAGTTGTAAAAGGTTTGGAACACAGGTTCTGAGAGGAGAGGCTGAGGGAGCTGGGGTTGTTTAGCCTGGAGAAAAGGAGGCTCAGGGGAACCTGTCTCACTCTCTGCACTGCCTGAAAGGAGGGAGTAGCCGGGGGGTGGGGGGGGAAGTGAGTGTCAGTGTCTTTTCCCAGGCAACAAGTAACAGGACAAGACGACCTGTGTCAAGCTGTTGGACATTAGGGAGAACTTCTTCACAGAATGAGTGATTCGATATTGGAATGGGCTGCCCAGGGAAGTGGTGCTCACCATCCCTGGAGGTGTTTAAGGAATGACTGGACATGGCATTTACTACCATGTCCTAGTTTGGTCATAGGTTAGACTCGATAATCTGATGATCTCAGAGGTATTTTACAAATTAATTCATTCTGTGAAGTAAAAATTTACAGCATATTATATGTCATAGAGATTGTAATTTGTATGTCTGGTGATAGAAATATCTGTATACATTGCATATTATCTAATTAAATACTCAATACTGTATAAAATAAATAGAATTTCAGTTGCTAAAAAATATTCAGTGTTTTCTACAATTAAATACAAAGAATATTTTTACCAGGTCTCTCACAGTAGTTTTCAACAGACAACATATTTTCCATCTTTTCTTACAGTTCATAAATCTATTATCTAGGTAATTTTATACTTAGGTAAAAATGATTTCATTGCAGCACATAATATATATTAATAAGAATGTATGACTTTTTCTAATGTTCTTTTCTTTCTACTTCTGTCTTAACAATCATATAATTCCTGTTCTTCTTTATAATGAATCATGCGCAAAGGTAAGGAAATAGCCAGTGGAGATGCACATCCATAAGAGATTTATGTGTGACTGGCATGATTTTAATAGAGACATCTTTGTCAATTTTTTCCTTTTTCCATTACCAACTGTACTTCTGGCAAATCTAATTGTTAATCTCCTATGGCACAGAGCATAAGTAGAGGCCATATAGATAACTGCAGAAGAGCTAAAATCCTCATGGACAAGTTCTAGTTTTAAACAATAAATAACATTTTCACATATCATAAAATGATGCCACCCATGGTTGAAAAGCTACCCCGTAAGTACTTATACCACTAAGTAATACTGTGAGATCATTTTCCCTGACATTTGTCAATTCTACTGCTGCAAAGCTGACTCTGACTCCATTTTATGTTATGCTTTATAATAGTTTTGCACTGTAGCTCACAGTTGTCCATGCAGTTGGGCTGCAACCTCCACTGCCCACCTGCCTGTACCCCTCTTTCCAGTTCTTTGCCCAATTTTCTCAAAACTCTCTGCAGCTCCTTCCAGCTGTAATTTTCATCCTTTGCCCTCGACTATGCAGTTCTAGACCTACCTTCAACTCTGCTCTCACATCTGGCCAAGAAACCATTCCTGGACACCTTGCTCTGACCATTTTCAGTAGTAAATGTAAGTAATGAAAAGTTGCAAAAGTACTTAGTTGCAGTACTAAGTGATGGGGGTATGAAACTGTAGATAATATTTAATGTGGATAAATTTCAAGTGATGCATAGAGAAAAATAAAATATTTCTAATTTTACAGACACGAATTAGTTCTCAGTGACAAAGTCTTAGGTTTATAAATAGCTGAATTAAACTTTCTCAACAGGGAATTAATGATGGGGGAGAAAGGAAACCACTTCTTATGTCGGGTTCCAACTATCCATTTGGATTGAAATATTTGTACAGACAGTTCACTTTTGAATACCAATCAATTCACACACTTCAGACAGGTACTGATATTCTCAAATATCATCTGTTTTCTGTGTATTTACAGACAAAAGGTGCAATGAATTCACTGGAGGACTGTGCACTGTTTCCTGATTTTGTTGAGCTACAGATCAGAATGCAATTTGTTCAGGTTTCTGAGAGAAACAGTAGACAGACTGGAAGTGCTCACTCTGCTAGGGCTACCACAAAAAAAAAAAACCAACACAAGAGCATCACCAGGTTGATAATCACACCCACAAGCCACAATCTTATGTGCCGTAAAGTCTGTTCTTTTTTAATTATGACGCCTTTCTTGCACACTCTCCTTACACTTTAGACTCCAGCAGAGAACCTACTACTAACATCTATATGGAGGAAAAATTTATCCTAAATTACAAGTAAAAATTGCCATATGGAAGTATAAACAACACACCCTAAAATTTTTAAGATCTTTGGGGCATGTGCTAGGTGCTATAATACAGGAGGAACTTTTGAGTTGTGCCTCAAGTTGCTTTGCGGCAATATGCAACAGGATGTTAATGAGGAAAATAAAAAGTATTTTTCTCCAGAGTTACTGAAAAGTGGCTTACTCAACTGAGATTAATTACTGGAGGTTAACCTACAGCAACTCTTATGAAACCTGACTGATATAGTTTACAAGATATTTCTCCATGAAAGAGGGTACTGTTTCTGGTCTGTGACAGTAATATCTGTTTTAAATATGGATTTCTGATGCTTGCTTTTGAATATATTGTTTTAACAAATTGATTGGTAAGCCCAAAATACAGTTGTTTCTCAAATATTCACCTAAAAATTGTCTTAATTACAGCTGTGATTTAATCTGTCATTTTGCTCCCCTAAATAAACATTTCTGCTACATTTTTTAAATCCTTCATGTCCATTCACCATCATGAAGATTTCTGCTCTTAACATTTTACTTATTTTTATGCATATATTTGTCTTCAGTTTCTTTCCCAAATTCCCCAGTCTTGGGAGCAGATGCTGAGGCACCAGTGACTCATTAATCTCAAGAGCTTTTTATCATGAACAAAAATAAAGTCTATGAACAGTTCCACATTTACCAGCCTTGGTCATACCAGAGAACCAACAAAGCTCATTAAACAAAAGTAAAAAAAAAAATTAAAAAAAAAAATGAAGCCCTTTCTGTATATAGTAGAATAGACCTACTATCTCACAAGGAACAGACCTCCACATTTTATCTTTTTATTACATCACAGGAAAAGAACACTATTCCTTTCCCTCACCCACTCATATGGATATGTCAAAACAGACATGACACTAGATACACATAGTATGTGTAAGATATTTCAGAGGTTCAGGGACAGGTTTGAAGGAGGAACTCCTCACTGGCTGCTTCACACACAAAACTGTAACATTGTTTCAGAAAGCTAGCAAACTAAATATCATATAAACTAGTTTTGTTCCCCTGTAAAGCAGGGGATGGTATGTAATTAAATAACCTTTTTCTCTAGCCTATACTTTAACTCACTGAAAAGCTGAAGTATCTCAATACCTTCTATTCAATTCCTACCAAAAAAATCCTTCCATTACCATAAAGTACTTGAAACACCATGCTTTATACTATCCCAAGTAGGAAACAATGAGAAGACCAGGTGAAAAGAAAAAGAAGTAAACCACCAAATGCTGTAAGGCAAACAATGAGCATCTCTTCTGTGACCACACAGGAGACAATCAGATTGTGTAGAAGATCTTTGACTAAATCTTCCTCCTTTTAAATTTAAAAATTTCCTCCAGAAATATTTAAACCTTACAGGTTTAAACCTTTATAGCCCAGACTCTGCCTCTTTGACTGGGATTCAGAGGAGTTAAAAATTTATTTTTCTACTGAAGGGCTGGTTTATGAGTTTAGGAAGCCTCACCCATTTCAAGTATTATCTCCTGATTCCACCTCTATGAGAACTCCACCTCTAAGGAGGAGGTGGCTTGCCTGGGATTTAGTTTAACAGCACACTTCAGCACGTCAATGCATTTAAATGCCTGTGAAGTAGGAAGACAGTATTTCCCTCCAACAAGACACAAGATATCTACTAATGAAACTGAAGGTGTGATTGACCAGGCCTAAGTAAGCAGAGTTTCTCTCCAGGCTTCATTGAGAGAAATAACAGGTTCTTCACTGACTATAGTGAGAGCACTGACATCTAATTCATATGTAGGTAGACACTCTTGAATCCTATATTAAGCTCTCTAATGTGAACATGAAAACCTATCTTGTTTCAAAACACTTAATCTAGATAGAAGACAGTCCTCCCAAGCCCTTCAACATAAAAGAAGTGCCATTATTTCTCACTTTACTTGCTAAAATAGAATTTACAAAACATATTTCAAAGTATTTCAAAGTATCTAAGTCCTCCTATAGCCATGGATTTTCCACAGAACCACAGAAGGATCCAAGATCTGAACCTAACCCACCTGTGTTCCCTGTAGCACATTCAATTCAAAAGGTAACATAAGCTGTCTTTTCTCTCTAGTATCACTTTCAAGGAATTTTAAAACAGGCATGGAACCTTTCTCTTGGGAAAATGCATGGACACTCTGCTACCTGCTTTTCTACTGAAGGGTTAAAGCACAGCTGCTGGATCTCAGGTGCAGGAGAGAACAGGGAGGCAAAACATGTGGGACAAGCTTCATGCGCTTTGTGGAAAAAAAAGTTCATAGTTGTTAAATAATTGTACGTTACTTTCTATTTTGTAGAGTAGGATTGGGATGAGTTTTGCTTTTAAAAGGCCACTGATTTTTTAAAAACCTGAAAATATTATGATTAATGCTATATTTGTGAGTCTATATTTTTAGGCTACTTTTTTCCCTTGAAGATTGAACGCAGTCATCAGCTGTGGTTAAAAATGCTGTTCTGTAAATGTGCAGAGACTTCAGAATGCATTTTTAGTGTGACAGAAGGTCTTTACTTAGTAGAAATCAGGACTTAGCATTGAAAATGCACATGGTAGCTGTATAAATAATAAATTCTACTACTATAATTACTTACCATCTTATCCTTCACAATAAAAATTTAGAAAACTTTCTACATTGAACAGCACCTTAAAGGACAAGGCAGGTTGCCAGGCAGAGAGTAAAGCTAAAAGAGTACAGTGGTTTTGTTCCTCTGTACAAAGCTGTATGACCAAGGATCATTCCTCTAAAAACTCTGTTGGATTATCAGCAAATAACATTTATATATCCAGCATGCAATCATTTAACTTATTAGATGGCCATAGTGAGACCACTTATTCTTTATTCCTGTGCTCCATTAAAATTCAAAATATATGAAAACAAGCAGAAAGAAATTCATTTTTCTAAAGCATATTTAAAATAAATCTGTAAAATATTTCCTTATGTGACTTTCATGGAATGTCCTTGTGATTATATACATTTATCTTTGAAGAAGTCTACACGGACCCTTTTGACAGGAATATACACAAATATCACTTAAAAAATGTACCTTTCTAATTTTTTATAGTCATATGCTACAAAAATCATAAATTTAGCACCAATGTCTACTAGAATTCTTTTCTGCACTCAGAGAATTGGTGAGGAATCAACCTTTATGGGTGATAATTCTAAGCTCTCAAGACTAGTAATTAGACCTGTGCTTCTGCCTAAATTATATTTGTCTAGTTCAGTGCCTTTGATTTTACTTTTTACACTACAGCTCCATATTGCATTTCTAATCATTACTTCACCCCAGCTTTTAAAAATCTCTCACAGCTCCATGCTACCAGCTGTTGTTTTCTTTCCTAATGCACTTCACTTGCAAAGAAGAAAAAAAATCTAAACCCAACAAAAACCTCCCAGATTTAGATTTCTTTGAACCTCATCCTTACTCACTGCTTTTCATCTCCTGAAATAAAGTGAAGTAATCATTCTGTGCTTTAAATTCAGTAATACTTTAGGACTTAAACTTGTTAAGGAAATTGAACACGGGGAAATGACAATACTGTCATTTGGGGGCATTGATCTGATTTCTTCCAATTTGCATAATTTGGACTCTATTTCAGTATAAAATTTCATCTTTTTAACTGAGATAGTACTTTTCTAGTTAACTAGCTAAACCATATCAACCGACTCTTAAATAAAAGTTAAAATATGTCTAATCTATAAGTCATTCTAGTACAATCATTCTATAAATTTAATTTAAAAAGTAACAACAAAAAACAACTCCCAATGACAAAATAAACAGAAAAGCTTATATTAAACTGGTATATTTTTTTAATCACTTCATGTTATTTGACATAAGGAAACCATCAGCTGCACAACTTCTGCTCAAATATACATGCACAGCCTTTTTTGAACCATAAATACTCAATAACTAATTTCAAATTATCACCACATAAAATGCTGTATCATAGCTTGCTGTAGTTACAGGAGAACTGTAGCTAACACTTCCACTCACACTTGTATAAAGTCACAGAAGCTGGCTTGCAGGCTTGTCTTTCTTTCAAAAAACCCAAATTTTAAGAGTGCATTAAAGCCTAAAAGCCTAGCATCTCAGGTCTGCAAAATGTATTCCGCCATAAACTTATTAAGGCTGAAGAAAAGTAAAAGGCAAGTGAACTTTTTCGAATCTTAACAAACAAAAAAGCCTAAAGAAACCATATATGAAGAAGTCTGTAAAATTTTCTGCTTGGGACTTCACAAAACCATGTACTAAATTCTTATATTAGAGCTTAGTGTGCTGACTACAGAACACATACTTAAAATAAAAAATAAGTTCTATCAAACTTTTTCAGTTTTTCAACAGGGAACACACATTAAGCCACCATTTTTCATTTTTATGTACATTGCAGAACTAGGATGAAGTACACACTGAAATTCTTAGCTTTTCCATAGTTCTTGGGAATCAGTTCACAAGCACAGAGGTAGTAAAAATTATTATCTTGGTGCAAAGTCATAATGACCTCTACCTCACAGTAATGCTATTTTTCTGTTGTTGAGGTTTTCCCAGAGAATGGGAAGATTGAATATTTCTTCTTGCCATCAGTTTTCAGCTGTGTAACATGGTGTGAAGGCTGGATCAGATATCTCAGCATAGAGTTAAGGACTAGCAGGTAGGAGAGGTAGCATAAAACACATGTAGGATTTGAAATGTAGCTTCCAGATTTAAAAGATACCTCTTTCCACATTTTTGTGAGATCCCTAGAGCTGACTGTAATTCTAGTTTTCAAATAAGAGGTACATGTTTCTGCGTTACAATATAAGAAGCTTATTAACCAGGTCTAACTCCCTTCAGAGAAGGGAGTGGAGACAAGGAAAAAAGCCAAGCCTGTTCAGTTATAACAGTACTGTTTCAAATAAACAGAGACTATTCTCTTAAAGCAGAACCAAGCAATGTTTTCTAAGGAAAGGTCTTAACTTTGCAAGTGGACTTCAAAAAAATGTTCTGGCACAATTTTCCTAAGTAGTAGCTACAGATGAAGTGTTGGGAATTAATATAAAATTATGGCTTTATCTCTAAACAGGAGTATTATCAACATATCAGCTCCGCTCTTGTAAGTTTAATGAGAACATTCTAAAGAATGTGTTTGGCACCATATTTGGTACAATTACAGCCCTAAAACACCTGACAGACATTTTTATAAACTTATGACTTTTTCCAGACTGGTTATCTCTAGGAAATAAAGATAATATAATTATTTTCTTTAGATGTGTCTCTATATGTGGCAGTAGGCTCAGGAACATTTCTTTATGCTTGCCTGATTTTGAAAATACTTAATCTCAGCATCCTAGCTTGCTTTTTCTCCGAGTTGTTTCTTAGAATTAGAGCTCAATTTGCTCTGAGTACGAAGTATCATGGGCAATTGTCACATGATAAATTACTGTTTTCATCCATCAAATATTAAAGCTGCTCACTACTGACCTTGAACACCACTTACACTGCCAGAGCCATGGCCCTTTTCTAAGTCAGCAGGGTACAGCTGGCACAAATTCAGCCAAGCAATCAGATTCATACCCCTTCACAAAGTTAAGTCTTTTAAAAATGCTGTGTCTCACACAGCACAACCAGAGGCTTGACCACGCTTGAGAAAGGTGTCCAACACCTGACTGCTCCTATCAAGGAGTATTACCTGCTCACATTGATTTGCAGCAAAGTATTTCTCAGTAAGCATTTCCACTTAACATTTACTCTCATGGAACCTGTGTAGTGGGAGATATTTACGAGTTGCTTTCAGCTTAAAAATAAATCACCTCTAATTCCTCTAAGCGAAATCAATCAAAAGTCTTTAAAAAATGGACTGGTTGTTTGGTCGATTCTGGCAGAAAAGTAAACAGCACTTCAGCTTTTCTCCACCATTAAGGTCTAAATGGCCTAGAAAGTAAATCAATATCTCCAGTCAGCCCTCTGGCTATTGTTTAGCCAGTAGATATGGATTTTCTCTAGCTTACTGCACTCCTTTGGGACTAACCTGTAATCCTCAGAGAGTAATAATAAGTTCATTATCTAGTTCAGCTCTCTGTTGTACATTTAAATGGACCACATCCATCAGCAGCACTTGTTAAAGGACAATGACATTCCATTCACCCTATTTCACAATGAAATACTTGCAATACCTGATGCAGAAAATTATTATAAAAACCTGATTTGTTGTCAGGTTATTAAAAATGAAATATCACAAAGGAGTTAAACAGTAAATAAGGATTTTTCCTTATGTAACACTGTTTCTTTGTTAATGAGCTAAATTGTGGTAAAATTTATTTGTGTCATACATCATGCAATCTTTCATTATTCATATCAATCTGTTTCAAATATTTCTGGTTAAATACCACTACGAAGCAGGCAGCTGTCAGAACCAATCAGCACTTTTTTATTATTCTTGAGCTACCAGATGTTTGCTGGACTAAAAGGATTTTCCTTCCCTTTACCTAAAAGTGCACAAGAAATCTCTCATTTTTAAACACTGAAGTTTTAAAAGGCTCCACTCTCAGATCACAGGAGCCATGCTCTGCTCTCAGCCAGGAAGAGTTACAGCCTCGGATCTGAGCATTCTGTTTTACTGTGTATGCACATTTCATCTGATAACCATATACATTCCATCACAGCATGACAAATAAAACATTAATTTTACAGCTTTTACATGGAACATTAAAAAAAACAAAACAAAACAAAACAAAACAAAAAAAACTAGCAACTCTTATGTAGATGATCTGAGTATTAAAAAAAACAGTTACTACTTACTAGTTGCTATGACTAGTTCTGTACTGTAAATTATGCACATGAAGATTGTTGTCTGCTGGGGAATGTACTGCTTTTTATCTACAGCCTCATACTAAGGAATATTCATAAAAAGCACAGCCACAATAGTCACGGGTTCTTTTCTCTAATTCAAGAATTATTAGGAAGAATGAAACACAAAAAGGATGGGGACTATTATTCAGACAAGGGGTTTGAAGAGCAATAATTTCTATAATACGTAACCATGCCTTTTTTCTTTCAGAATTGCCTACCTGGATTTCACCCACATTTAGGTGAGTGACAGTCTCCATATCAAAAGGAGAGCTGACAGAGTCCTAAATAAAGATTAAGAAATTGATCTTTAAAATGGAACTTCTAAATTTGGAGGTTAAGTTCACACAGCAATGCTACACAGAAGGACAAATGGAACTTTGTGACACTGGAAATTCCCAAGATGCAGCTTTAGTCCTCAGTGAGCTGCTGTTGGTACTGGGATCACCACTAGGTGACAGCTGGGGAGCACCCAGAGTTCCCCAGCTCTGGGGACAACTCTGCTCTATTCTAAAGCAATTCACTTGGTTTGGTGAAGTTTTTAGACCTCTCCACACAGCACTATAGTGAAAACCAATAGAATTTGAGTTCGTAAGTACACGTTACTCTGAAAGTATCTGTTAATATTGTGTAAAATAATGCTTATACACTCTAAAAATGGAGCTTTAAGGTCTTCTGAATGTCACTAATCTTTGGCAGAGAAAAAGGTCTGGTGGAAAGACAAGTCAAAGAGATCAAAGCCATAGAATGGAGTGCCTGAAAAAGCATCCCAAAAGACATCTTTCCAGAATTCTTCACAAATGTTGGTTCTTGTACTCACTAATTTAGTATGCAAGTCATAAATCAAAAAGAAATTTACTTTTTCATAGGACTTGGGGGTTCACATTATCCTCAAGTGATGCAACTGATATTCTAGGAGGGTTTATTTGTTTGCTTTTGGTATTGTTAGTGTGGGATTCTGTTCCCCTCGTTATGATTGTTCTCATGGAACTGTAATGGCATTGACTTGAGAGACAATGCTTTCACCAGCTCATTACGTTGACTGACAAGCATTTGTATTCTTCATTCCTAGATCAAATCTACCTACTTGTAGCTTCTGTGTCTTCAAATACCTTTATCTACTAAAACAAACAAACCTTTACAATTTTTACAAATGAGTAAATCTCATGGAGATACTTGCTATGGTCATCTCATAATTTAATCTTCTCCTTTTTATGATGAATTACTAGTATTCAACTGTTTTGTGTGTTTTCCTTTAACAATTTCTTTCTTTAAATATTTTTGCAGCTTTTTCAGAAACCTTTGCAATTTCAATGTTCTTTTAAAGACTGGCCATTAGGATTACGTAAAACAGCACTATTCTCATGAACACCACATGAATTTTAAAGAATCACCTTCCTACATCTCCCTGCCCTGTTCATAAAGCCAAAGCCCTTACCTCATCTTCAAATTACAGAATCACTCTCAAAAGCTCCTGTTCAGCTCATTATCAGGCATGACTGTCTAGTACTTTCCTAAGTAATTTTTCCTTAAAATAAAAGTTTATCATTCTCCACATGACCTACCTCTGTGTTTTCTAGATATTTGACCCTCCATTTAGCTATTTTTAAAACAATTCACCCACACAATTGTTGACATTTCTCCAGCATTACTTAACATTCTTTTTTCTTTATGTATTTTCTTACAGCTCTCTGACAGACACATTATGTTCCGCTGTAAGAAATAACTAAAGTCAGTATAAACTGGGCATAAAAATATGTAAGAGCAATTATTTCTATGAATTAGCTTGTGTAGACTTATATTAAATAACACACCTAAAAGAAAATACTAGAAACAAGATAAAATTAATTTTGTCTTTCATGTAGCATATTACAGACTCCTTCCAGCCAATATACTTTTAATCACCTGTTACGTTAAAAAGTGCTGAAACACAAATCCTGTTCAAGAAAATAAAACCTTCTTCTGTGTTCAGTTCTATATCCTTATCACACACTTATTTAATACTAGTTTTCTGCAGGATCTAAATCCTCTACAAAATTTGTGTAATTTAATAATTATTTTGTGTAATTTTAATACATTCATATCCTAATAATTAGTATGGAACCTTACACTCTAACATCTTGTATCTGGAATGAAATCTGACCCTGCTAATTCAAAAATCAAATTTGCGCCAGTTTCAATGTGGTCAGGGTCTCAGTCTTGATCTTTCATGGCACTAGCATGATGCACTCTTGAATCTGATTTTAGCATTCTTCTTTCCTTTGCATAATGCACATTTGTAAAACCCTTTTTTCCCTTTGGTTTTAGCCAGAGAGCAAATTAAAAAATAAATCAATTTGGTTATTTTTAAATGTTAAGAAACTGAGCTGTGTATAAACATTCTCTTATTTCTTCACTTATCTGTTCCTGCAGTCATTCAGGTCTACGGCAAAATGTTTTACCCAAGTTCCAAGACTCCGGAACACAACATCTTTTCAAAACTTTGCTGATGAGGTGTCACAAGACACCCAAAGTCACCCATGGCTAGAAGTTCAAATAAAGGATTGACTGTTCAGAGCCAATCAGCATTTTCGGTTGATCAATATATGAGTATAAATTTTGTGTTACAGATAAAAGAGAAAATCAGGACTCTCACCTGAAAGCACAGAAACACCATGAACAGAAAGCACCATGGCATCAACAGAACAGGAGCATTACAAGAGCTAAAAGTTATCAGAAGCAGTGACAACAAATCATCCTGATGGAAATTTTTTAAAAGTAGACACATTTCCCAGTGCAAAGACTCACAGGTAGCCCAACTTCAAGATGCACCTGTTTTCCTTTGCTGCATGTAGAAAATTTGGGAGAGTGGCATTTACTCTATGAGACCAGCAGTGTGCTCCTAGGGGGCTGGCTAGAGCTGCAAAACCATTCCTGACAGCCTTAAAGCACCAAGGGATATGTAGCCAGGAGAGGCGATTTTAACATGGGGGAAATGTGACAAAAGCACCTAAACTGCAACTCTTTTGTGATTCAGCACTCGGAAATATGCTGTTGAACTTGACAGACTTCCTAATTTGCTAACATTGCTCCTCTGAAAGAATTTTTCAATTACATGACATGGCCTTGGAATAAGGTGCTTGTGCAGGTCATGTGGCAGGCTTTTGCTTTCCGAGTGACTAAAGAAGTTTTCATAGCTGGGAACATGACTTTCTTTTGGCATTAAGGGCTCTACTGAATGCAATGCAGTGTCCTGGCCTCATACTCCCCCTGGGACACTGTGTGTCAAAGTTTGATCAGTCATGGGCACAAGGAGTTCTGTTTTATGTTACCTGAATGAAGGCTCATCAAATAAATATAAAGAGCTGGTAAGGAGCAATGGGAGAAAAGGATCCAAGTAACGTCATCTGTGAAGAAGAGAGCAGAGGCAGTCCTACCATCAAAGGATAAGTTGTTCAGGGTGTCCAGCAGAGGCCACCAAGGTGGCTGGGGCTGGTGCATTTGTTCTTTGTGAACAGATGTAGAGGGTGCTGGGCTTGGTTCAGCCTGGAGAAGATGAAGGGAAAGAAGTAACAGCCCGCTGGTGCCCACAGAACTGATCCAGACTCTTCACAATGGTATATGATGCAAAGAAAAATAGAACATAAATTGAAATAAGATCTGATAGGACATATGATTTTTTTTTTTCCAATGGACAGCCAAAGGCATAAGACCAGTTTGCCTACAAAGGTTGTACAATTTTCATCCTCTCATATTTTCAAGGCCAGACTGCAAAAAACCTGGGAAAAGTTGTTGCCTTGCAGGTGACCCTAGCATCCGGGCATGGACATGGGAGAGACCTGAAGTCCAGGATATTTAACAGCTCTGTCCCTATGAGCAGAATTGGGAATCAAGACTGCAAGGCCCTGTGTAAATCTAAAAATCTACACACATGCCTAAGAGAATCCATCAATATCAAACAAGAGTAGAATCAGCTACTTGGGGAAAACAGAATTACCAGGAGGTATCCATGACCTTCAACCTCTACAGGTCGTACAACAGGAAAACCTAACAGCACGATAACCATCCAACATTGCAGAAAACAATCTGCTAATCAACGTGTTATTGATCCCTTGTTTTTGTCAAGGTCATTTAACGTTCTAAAAAATGATCTCACACTAAATCTTTATAGAAAAAGTGGGCTAATTTGATTTACAAAGTAAAGTGCTATTAATTATGGAAGACAGTCAATAAAAAAGCTGATTCCTCTAAACACAAGGCAGATCTTATGGCCTATGATTTATGATGATGATTATAATGGCAAAATATTTGCAGTTCTCACTATCATCTAACTTGGATTAGCTGCAAACAAAAGACTCCGATAAGATATAATCAAGCATCAATACAAAGAGCAGAAGGAGTGAAACAACCTTTAGAGCAGGAAAAGTAAACATCTGGATTAAGAACAGTTTGAATAAAATGACAATGTGACTTATTGTTCCTTTTCCAACATAGGCACACAAATCTCTGCTTTTTAATATCAGAGCCAGACTTCTGTCTTGCTGCTGCTGTTTCCTTTGAATTACAGTCCCTAAATGTCTATGTTACGTAACCAGACATCACAAAGGTGCACAGCATTCATCTAAAAGGACATACTCATCACAAGTTTTCCCATTCTGGATTATTAGTATGTCAATAAAACCTGGCAACTTCTGTGAAAACTAAGGCAGGCCTTGGATTTTCCTAAAATGCCTAATGAGACATAAAAATATTCCAAGGCCTGATTCCTTTTTAACAAATATATATCATTTAAACCTTAACTTAAGGATTAGAAACAGAGATTTTAATTTATAATATGTAACTTTAAATATGTCATAAAGCAGAAATAAAAATATAAAAGATAAGCCTGGAAAGAAAAATAAGAAAAACAAAAATGATTTACAGAAGAAAATCAATTTTAGATTAAAGAGTAGAAAAATGGAGAACTTGGAAAATGCATATGCATCACAATGAATACAGTTTTCCTTTCTCATGGTTTTTAGTTTTCAAAGTGAAAATAGGATAATTCACACTGCAAATAATTGTTTCAAGCTGCTAACAGACAAAGAAAGAAATAGTATTGCTTATGCCAGGCCACGTTTTCAAACTTTTTTCTCATAGCCACAAGATTTAAAGTATATTTCAGTTACTGACACAATCAAAGAGCTTCAAAAGTCAACATCCACAGCTTGCTCTTTTAATGTATGTGTCTTAATTCAGCCTGGATTTTACAGCCATTTCTTTAACATAGCTATTTATCCTGCAGGATTTAGAGAAAAGAAAAGCAAATTTTGTTGAACTTCAGCCTACCAAAATAATCTTCTTCCTTTATGCGAATAGCTGTTTGAAGAAAATATCATTAATGTATAGTTGCAAGACACTGGAAAAATAGTCTGAAGTAAACCAGTGCCTATCGCTAAAAGCTTTCTTCGTGTTTGCTTTGTTTTCATGTGAAGAACATGGCACTTAATTTTGACAACCTGTCATTTTTCTAGCACGTTCAGAAAGTGGTTGGACAGAGCAGTACTTTTATGTTTTCCATCAAAAACCTTACGATGCAGAACTGCTTGTCTTTTACTAGAGTCCTTGTCAAGCCCAGTGAGCTGTCTAGGCTGAGGGAGGACTATGTCATATTGTTTCAAGCTCACGTGTCAGCAAAGAGAGATATAGATCTGGTGGTTTCTATCAGCATTAATGCTTGCTTGTGCATTCATATACAGCAGATATCTTTGTTTGCAAGTTGCAGTTGGATACTGCTGTAGTGCCAGTACAAACTATCTATAAAAGCCTCCATTTTCAAGGTAAGGAGGGGCTATCTGGCATATTCTCCACCAGCCTGCTCTCCTGGAGCAGCTGTTTGTGTCTGTAAAAACATAGGGACAAACAAGGGGTACAATACTGCAAAGTCCAAACACTAAGTTGATAGAGAGTTGTGAAATCACTTGTGGAATGTTATTCATCAGCTCTTATTTTTAAGTCAAACAGAAAGCTGTATTTTTCCATAGATTCAATTTTTTTTGGTTTTTCAGTAACTATGAATGTCAGATAATTTCTGAGAACTTTCCCAGTAAATGTATCTGCAGTTTGTTTGCAACTTTATAAAAGCTGTAAAGTTGTAAAGTGTCTCCTTAGGGAAAGTTACAGACAGTTTCTTCTTAGGGAAACAAACAGACAAACAAAATACACTTTACTGTTTCATTAAAAAAGAAAAAAAAATGTTAAAAACTCACTCATTATAGACTGAGCACAAGAGGGACTAAGGACACCCAAAATATTCCTCTATTATTAGCAAGAGACCTGAAAGCATGTAATGATTTTGCACTATATATTTAAATAAATACAGAAAGTTATTTTCTGCCAAGTATGTAACCTCTTTTGGCTTTCTACCAGAAATAATGTTAATTTGAAATTCATGCATCATTCTTTCTGGTGTTAAACCTCTGCACAAATGATACTTTAAACAAACTTAAAAACAGAAAGATGACATAACTTCTTGATTTAAATCTTTGTGAACAAGAGCTCTAAAGTTACCTACCATTCTTTGATGTCTTCTTGAAGTGCAAAATAATCAGTTTAAATTAATTACACAAAATTACGGAAGATATAATGTTAAAGATGAATTGATGTAACTTACATCAATCAAACTGCCATATGTTCCTAAGATCTAAGTGACTTCTAACTGCACAATAGTCTGTGCTTACATCAATAGCATCTCTTGCATGTGAGCTCAATCCCAAACTCAAGCCCAGACCTGCCTTGTTTCCAAACTGTTGCACAAAGACTTCTGTGGGAGAGCTCAAGGGAAAGCTGTGGCTGTTTCCTGTTTCTGGAGTCACAAATAACTCACCAGATGCCTTCTCAGAACGGCTGAGATTTGACTAAACTTACAGGAGCACAGAGTAGTAGAAGGATGTGTACAGGACATAGTACAGCACAGCCCATGGCAGGATTTGTGCTCTACAGCACACTGTACACAGTATAGTCCCAGATGGCAAACTAGCACTGCTAGTGCACACCAGCTCCTCAGGGCTGCATGGTAAAGCTGTGCACACATCAGGCTTGCCTGATACATCATGTAGTCTGTTGCTACATTCTCAAAACATAACAGAAGTTTGAAGTCCCTCTCAAACTGGAGTACTACTCAGCCATGCTCTGCATCCCACAGGCTGGAAACAATTTCATAACTACCTAGGTATACACCTTCCAAACAAATGCAGTGACTTTGAAGAGAGCTGTCTTACAGAGATCAGGTACTCCAGGTACTCCAAGACTTCAACTAGGCTTATTTAAAGTTATTTATTAACATAATTTTAAGAATGCATTTTCCGAAGTCGAAGTGCAACTGACTAGATGGTCACATCAACAAAAAAATTCTAATTTTTACAGAAACATTTTTGTTGTCATTACTGTTGTCATTATTTTGCATTGCTATTGTCATTATTTTGCTGTCATTATTTCGCATTGGTGTAGGAATCTACAGCAATGTGAAACTTCTGTCATGGAACAAGATACCATTGTGCCAGAAACACAAAACAAAAAGATGGTCTATGAATCAGAAATGCCTTACATTTAATGGAAATGTAGGGTTTGGTTTTTTTACACATTATTGATCAGATAAGAGGTTTCTATTCTCTGGAAGGATAAAAGATTTTTGAGAGAATACCAATATTATTATTTCCTATTTAATAGTGCATACCAATTTGAAACAGCAGTACTGCCAACTTTAATATTGAAAAAATCATGCACTGGAGTTCAAAAAGCATGAGATTGGAAAAAAAATGCATTTGGGTGTTTTATATTTGTCCTTCACTACTTTACCTAAGGGAGCATTCAAACCATAGCATTAAAAATTCTCTACCACAAAAAGACAAAACTTTCACATTTGAAACTGGAAGTAAGCTTTTCTGATAAGGAATTTAGGATTGAGAGCAGAAATATTCAAACATGCCAACATTTTAAAGAAAAAAATTAATACTATTTGCCAATACCATAATCAAAAAGCCTGTATTCAATGAGTCACTTTTAACTCAAGGACAGTCTTGTAAAGTCCTTGCGTAAGATTTCTGTTTGAATGGGGAGCTTTTGCAAGGAGCAGGTCATGGTTCATACTAAAAAAAGGGAAGAACACCATGGACTAAGGGTGAAAACAAGACTATTTGACAGGATAGCACTTTCCTCCCATTTGCATTTACTTCACATTTATTTCTCCGTTTATTTTTAAATGGTTGGACATGACTGTCTAATGGAACATGCTGTTTAGAAAAGAGATTTAGGAAGCCAAGGTGAAGGAGGCAGAGGAAGATTAGAAAAGAAGATATGGCATCTGGACAGATTCAAACCACACCTGCAAAGATAAAATGCCAGTCAGGTACTACTTTGAATAGTACCTGATAGAAGTGAAGGATATGGCTAGAAGTGAATAGTACGTGATAGAAATGAAGGAAAGAGGTGGTATTTCTTTTTATGATCAAAGATTAGGTAGAGACATAGCCAGCCAAGACAAAAGCCAGTATTAG
The DNA here is from genome assembly GCF_014805655.1 of Passer montanus. Taxonomy (NCBI): domain Eukaryota; kingdom Metazoa; phylum Chordata; class Aves; order Passeriformes; family Passeridae; genus Passer; species Passer montanus. The sequence continues at coordinate 16,240,023 of NW_024356505.1, read as the reverse complement.
TTTCCTGTGCCTCATGTGGAACGTGTTTCATTATTTGCCTAAATTAACCATGAAAAACAACCTGCAGTTTTTTAACATCAATGCCAAACATCCCTGAGAAGGAAGACACCTAGGATATCAGCCAAAGAACCCAGCATTTTCGCCAAAAATGATCTTTAGCCACGACCATCCATGTTTGAAGCTCCATTCACTGCAGTGGAGAGAGGGAGGAAGGGAAAGAGGGAGGAGAGGAGGCAGGAAAGAAGGAAGGCAAGAAGGAAGGAAAGATGTTCTGAGGCCTTTTGCCATACCTAACCTCAAGATTATTTTTCTTTCTTTTTAACATGAGTTTTACCAGTAAAATTATTATTTTGTAGATAAGGTTAATATTCACTAGCAATAATATATTGTTAAGAGTAAAGGAGAGAATTTTGTCTAGTTGAAACACCTTCAAAAACCAGTCAGCTTTTGAAACTTCCTGAGATTCTGCCATTAGACATTTCTAAAATATTATGATGTGACCTACAGTCCTGTATGTCAAAAAAAGGGAAAAAAAAGCATCATCAGATTACAGCAAAGACTTACACCAAGGATCTGTGGATGAAAATAAGGAGAGGCCCAACAGCTTCACAGCAAATAAAAACAGAATCATGCTGCATGCACTGCCTGGCATTCATTCAGATCACTGTAGCTGAAAAATAGCTGTGAGCATCTATGTTCCATTAACACTATGTTAATTATTATCATTGTCTCATCAGTAGTTTGTTTACGACAGCTCTGGGTGACAAGGATACTGAGATGCTCTGTTAAAGCCATCACCTGATGAGATTTTTATTGGCACAAGATCTTTCTTTCCCTTAGTCAGCTACATACAAAAATCACTGTTTCATTAAATGCAAATACTATTGCCTGCCTTTGGCTTTTTATAATAACCCTGATCTGGCACTGCATTAACTGGTTTCTTCACTAAGTGAGGATAAGCTAATCTGTATTTTTTCTGAAGAAATTCATGTTATAATAGTAAACTATCAAATAGACATGTTGAAGCTTGCTTAATAGATTTTTATTTCTGATTCTCCCATATATGAAAGATCTAAAATAAAACACTATGTTCTAAGCAAAAGCAAATTATATAGAAAGGTTAGCACTAAAAGAAATAGCAAATGCTTAATTATTCTTCAGTTGCATTACTGAATACTTAGGCATTCAGTTTAGATTATTAGTTTTAAGTCTTTGCTTATGAAAATAATCGGGAGCTTTTCCTACTTTCCTTTCCTAATTGTCCATTCTAACATCTCATCCAAAACAGATGTTCTAGCAAGGTAAATGATCCAGAGCCAAATGTATAAAGGAGACTAATTCTTTTGTTTTGCTGGATGTTTCAGAAAGTGCTATGCATTTTACTGAGACTTTTATACTTAACTAAAATCTATTTAAACAGATCTTAGATATGCTAATTTTAGAAGGGTGAAGACCACCTCACATGAGTTACTGGGCACTATATACTTCAGCATTGAGATAAATGTACTAGAGTAGATAGCATGAATCTATCTATTCTATCTTCAGCTTCAATCTTCCTCTTTGCCAGACACAATACATGATGGATTTAAAATAATTGGTCCATCTTCTCCCACTATTTTTTTGAAGCTGAAAACTTGATACCTCTAGAAAAAAATGAATTCAATTAGTATTTGAGGTTGTGAATAACAACATGAACAAATGCTGCTTTATTAAATTGTATTGTACTAACTACTGGGCTATTTCCATACTTCATCTTATTATCTTTCACATTTATCTAACAGTTTTTCTTCTGGCAATTTTAATTATCTTTGTTATTAAAGAGTTACATTGTGTTATGCCAAACTGGGAACTGGCATTACTGTGGGAAAAACATCATGTAACTCTACTTAAGAAACAATTCTTTTACAAAATATTCCTCCAACCTGATTTTTATTTCTCATTTTGTAATGTCTGTCTTCATAGAATCATTTAGGTTGAGAAAGAACTTTAAGTTTGTTGAGTCCAGTTGTTAACCCATCACTGCCAAGCCCATCATATGTTTTAAATACTTCCAGTGATGATGACTCCCCTGTTACCTGGGCAGCCTGTTCCAGTATTTGACATCCCATTCCACGAAGAATTTTTTCCTAATCCAATCAAAACCTTCCCTGGCACATCTTGAAGCCATTTCCTATTGTTTGCCTTGCAATTTAAGAGAAGAGACTGACCCAAACTGTGTTACAACCTCCTTACATATAATTTTAAGAGCAATGAGCCTTCTTTTTTCCAGGCTAAAGAATCCCATATCCCTCAGCCACTCTCCATAAGCGTTGCGTTCCAGACCCTTCATCAACTTTGTTGCCCTTCCCTGGACATGCTCCAGCACCTCACTGTCTTTCGTGCAGTGGCCCAAAACTGTAGAGACAGCACTCAAGGTGTGGCCTCACCAGTGCTGAGTACAGGGAGATAATCACTGCCCAGTCCTTCTGGCCACACTACTGCTGATACAAGCCAGGATACCATTGGCCTTCTTGGCCACCGGGGCATACTGACAGCTCATGTTCAGCTGGCAGTCATCCAAAACCCCCAGGCCTTTTTCCACTGGGCAGCTTTTCAGCCACTTCTTCCCATTCCTGTAGCATTACGTGGAGTTGTTGTGACCCAAAGTGCAAGACCCAGCACTTGGCCCTGGCACATCTCATACAATCAGCCTCAGCCCATGGATTCAGCCTGTCCAAACCCCTCTGCAGAGACTTCTTATCCTCCAGCAGATCAACCCTCCCACCCAACTTCGTGCTGCCTGGACAGTGACTGAGGGTGCACTTGATCCCCTACTCCAGATCACTATCATTCTGCTACATTACTAACTTGAGATGCAGTTATAGAAAGGAAAAGCCACACTGTGACTCCGGTATGAACTTCATCTTATTAGTGTTTAGCTATTAAGTGAAATCATCCTGTGTTATCATTCAGCCAAACATGTATTTTCCTTCATATCTCTTGGGCTAGCATTTCAAATGTACATAATGTCAACCCACTCTATCTATATCTGATAGTGTTACTTATCATCATTCAAAAATTGACCTCAACAAGCCTTTCCAGACTGGAACTGTTTGACAAGCTACGTATGAGATTAAACAATAATATTTTTGCATCACACAGTTGTTTACCTTTCCAGTGTTTATCTTTCTAATATCATACTTGATTCACATTAGAAGAAATTCTCATATTAATTACTGAAGGAGACTTATTTTTCAAAAATATACTGTGAATATCAGATCAGTCCTTACCACATAGTCACAAGGAGATCAGTCAGCATAAACAAAAAGATCATAAAAAGAAGTCTGAAAGCACCAGAGTCTGTTTCATGCAACAGATTTTAGTATGCCTTAATCACGGCATATCCTTTAAATAGTCATGGACCATTAGCATGGAAGTTCGTAAGAAACAATGTGTAAATAAACATATAAAGATTCACAGTAATAATGTTCAAAATGTTAAACTTTAAAATGGTAAATAAAGAAATAAAGATAAGGAGTAATTACATCCAAAGAGGGAAAAAAAAAAAAAAGACATCACAATGGAGCTGAATACATAATAGAATTCCTTGTCTTCTCCAAAGGCATGTTTCCAGACACTGGACTTTGAGATTAACAGTACTTAGATCAACCATTTTCAAAGCAGGAGACAGATAAGCATCTAATTCCATATATTACTGGTTTTGCTCACATTAGTGATGCTTCAAATTTTGTCCTTTTTTTCTTTCTAAGTGATTTGTCTCCATTTATGATCCAAGTAGTCTGTCAACTAATCTAAAGAAAAATATTTTGCATCATGGCCTCGAGGACTTTTGTCAGAATTTGCTTGGCTTATTTATGGCTAAAATTAATTTAATTATTTAGTAGTTACTTCAGTGAATGCAAGATCACACCTCAGAAAAACAGTTCATGTAAAAATAGCCAGTGATTTCCCAAAAGAATTCACATGTGCTTGAAATGATTTTTCACCTTTGCATCCAGAATAAAAACAAAGAGAAATAATTTTTTTTATACTGATAGTCGGGATGTGCCTATGCCACCATTTGTTACATAACAAAGCTTATCTCAACTAGGATACATTGCTTTGCTGTTATGAATATGTATTTTTATTTAGTTCACTTTTGCAGATAAAAATGGAGATACTAACACTCTAGATTTCAATGGAATGCATATGATCATGACTTCCACTGAGCTAGGACTAGGAAGAAGGCAAGGAAATGAAAGTAGCAAGAAAGGTCTGAAGATGCATTGGACCAACAACTTGGCCTAGAATTGATTAAGTTCTGGGGCAGGTCTTAGGACCTCAGGCTCCCTCCACTGATGGAGCCAGAACTTGATGGTTCACTCCCCATGACTTTTCTCTCTTTGGATGGAATTGGAAAAGTATCTACTGAAGCCAAACGTACACTTCTAAAAGAGGAGATTCTGCTTAGCTTTGAACTATGATTAAAGGGTACAAGTCAAATGGACAACAGAGTGAGATTGTGTGTGTGTTTTGGCATGCTTGTACTGAAAACATACCTTTCTATCATCCTTTAATCTATTTATTACTTACCCAGAGGACTTTCCTAGCCTTTTATGATGTCAAGTTTCAGTAAGGAATGACTTTTTATGACCCTATTATAAACCCATAAAAATGAAGTTTTACAATGGAAAAACTAACAGATGTTTATTTCTAGCTTTAAAAGAAGTAGTTTTGGACTCCAGAGTTAACATTGTTTTTACTTAAAAATAGTCAGTCTTCCCAGCTATTTGACATTCTTTCCTGGAACTCTATATACTGTTTCCTACAGTTTTTGCAGCTAGATCTATCACTCTTAAAGCAATATTATTTGTCCAGGTACACTGCAGTCTGCCTTTCCTTTATCAACAAATTCCTATTCTTAGCTCTTCAAAATATGTTCTACATTTAAACTTGTCATTGAAAGTTGGGCTAGGAATGAAATTGGTTACAGAATTTAATAATAAAAAATATGTATTTATATTTGAGTTTTAAATGCAAATGTAAGAATGAATAACTTAAAGCTTAAAAATTGATTTTTAAATGGGTTCTTAGAAGCAAAGTATTTTTAAACGGTATTAACTGATTTGTTATTTTGTGAAAAAAAAAGAAACAGGACAAATCCATTGTTAAGAATAGGTCAGGGTTTTCAATGACGATTGCATAAAATCATCTGATGGAATACTAACCCCTCACTGCATTACTGTGTTAGCACCTATAGAAAAAAAGATTGAGTGATTATCTAATTTTGAAATTTAGCAATATAATTAATATCTAACAAATCAAAAACTAAGCAACAATTTCTACATATTACATCATTTTTAATTCTTAACTAAATCCTTAATTTGATTGAATTTGCAGGACTTTGCAGGATATATTTTCACCACAGTAAACAATAAGCTTGGACTCTAAGCAGTTATGAAGTAAACATACATAGACCTATAAAGCTGGTACTTCGCCTGCTAAATGTAGTTCAAAACACGTGCCTTGAATTCTGTCTGTAAAATCCTGAGATGTTTGGTAATAGAGGAATACCTATAAGACTTAAAAAGACTTAAAACACACACAAATGCAACAGTGTAGCATATCTGGTGCATACAGTACAAGGAAAATTGATGGTGTACTACAACATAAGCCCAGCATTATTCATTTGCAGATGTATTTTAAACAGTCATTTCCTATAATCTCTCTGTATTTCCTCCCTTGCTTTGCTGACTTTCTCTATAATGACTAGATTAAAAGGAATGCACTCTGTCAACAGCAAAGAAAATGGGCCTAATTCATTCTCTACAAATGCAAAAACTTCTTACAATTTGGAAAAAGTCTTTTTTCTATAGTTTTTTTTGTGGTTACACTGTAAAACACCTCTATAACAGGAGTCTGAAATTATTATGGCTGCTTAAAACTGATTAGATCTAATCACAAGTGTGAAACTTCACACAGAAAACAATTATAGTTTTACTATTGTACGACCCTGATGTACAGTGTCTGATCTGTCTATTCTTTTAAATTACCATTATTCATAAGGTTTCACAGAATGGAATCTACCCAATTTTGATGATGCTCTCTTGAAAATTTGAAAGGTGATTAGAAACACACCATGTTGCAGGAAAGGAGGAGAACAGAGGACTGCAAAGCTACAGAATCCTTAGCTTGATAAACAGATCCTATCCACACCTATCTACTCAACTGTACTAAAAGAAAACATTATATATAGGAGTATATGAGGAGAACAAAACATTACAGAATAGATTACACGAAGTACAACCCAAACAAACTTTTTTGGTAATCACCATCATTTTCATCAGAACCTTCCTGAAAGCCATGACTATTTGAATCTTCAAAATATGAAACAGAATCTCATTGCATTGGTGCATGTACTAATACTTTTTTATACATATATTGTGTATATATACATATACACACATATGTGTGTGTGTGTGTATATGTATAATTGATATGCATTTCTATAAATCATGTAAATATAATAAAAAATAATATAACTGAAACAGAATTTTTTCAGACCAGCCACACAATTTATTCAGTTTGGTTCTATCAAAGTAGTTGATGATCTGGGGCATCAAAAGATAACCTTTGATCAAAGGATAAAAGAATACAAATTCCCTATGATGACAAATGTCAAAGGAAACAAGGAATAACTTAGGAAATCACTGAAATCTTTCAGTTAGGACATTAAACATACTTAGGAGGAAAAGAGTTATGTTGCAAGATAGTGTCTTATAAAATGGTTAGTAAATTAAATTAGAACTAAACCAAATCAAATTGAGAAAATTCTATTTTATATCATAGGATGTTAGGATTATTTCTTCCTTCTCTCTCAGGCAATGTTATTTCCTTTTTAATGCACCCATGGATCTACTTATTTTATAAAAGTTTTAAGTGCCCCCACATTCACAAAAGGACTTTAGGTTAAATGCACGCTATAGACAGGTTGGTGTGCCCATGTGAGAGGTTCCATAGGTATGTTTGGAACCAAAGAAGCACTCCAAGGAACACACAGTCCACACACTGATGTACACCTATCTGGACATGAGGGACTATAGGCACAGGCACAAATGAGGGCTTAACAAGGTAACAACATTTTAAGAAGGAGGAAATGTTTCTTGACCACAGTTTTTATTAATCAGTTATGACCCACACTAGGTGAATGATTAATTGATGAAGCTTATTCCTTCAAATCTTCAAATGATTTATTAAAATCTAACAAAATTTATAGATTAACTTATATGGCGTAAGACCACATGTTTCTTGTAGGGGTTTGGAAATAACCTGCATTGTGCTCTTTCTAAGGTTGTGTTTCTCGAAGGTTATCCTGAGGGCAATTTAGATGACAGTTTCTGGAAAGGAACACAAACAGCTGCATCCTTGGTTGTGCTGAGAGGAAAGGACAGCCAGCAGAACTTTAGTAAGTGGGATAATGGGGAGCACAGGCAATAAAATTAAGAAATACTGAAAATGGTCACTCCTGTGTGGGCATGCACTGCGATGAAGCTCAGTGAGGGGGATAAGTTAGGAGTCAGAGACAAGACAACATTAGGATAGATGTCATGCATGTTAAGAGAAAGAGATCTGAAGCATTAACATCCTGATTTTTTTTTCTATACAATTATCAGTTGCAATTACACATCAAAAGAAACAAATCTACCCCCAGTTGCGATGGATGAACATCTGCACTTTCCAGACGTTCTTTTCCACAGGATTTCTTTGCAATAGCATAGAACAACCAATCAGTCATTTAATGACAGCATTATAACCCATTATGTTCAAGAGTCAATTACTCTAAGACCTTACAGTTTTATCACATACAATATGTCTAAATTGGATGCAACACTGTGGATCAATCAAACTCAAAATTTTACTTGAATCTGATTGTAAAAGGCTACAAATGATTTATACTAGGGAGAGGGGACAAGGAAGAACAGTCAAAATTACACAAACACCAAATAGTTGATGAACCCTTAAAGAATTAACTACTTCTTTCATTGATACATGACCTGTACACAAACAAGATAATTGCAGTTTAAAGAAAGTGTCTGGCACTTTTTCCATTTGTAACAAAGCCCAGAAATCAGCAAATACTGATTGGTTAATCACAAACACAGAGCACAGAGCAGCATGTGGAACTAAGACCATATGTGAAAATGGGATTGTCACAGCAAGGACACTCAGGGTCACAGGACATACATCTGTAGGAAATCAGTCTTCATTAGTCTGGCTGCCCATGGAACAGTTTGTTAGTATTCTGTTAATGTATGGATGTGCAACTATTAATAATATAGAACTATAAGTTATTTTTCAGAAATGGAATACAGTACATGTCTAGTCTGCCCAAGGGATGAAGAAATGCACATCAGATGTATTATTTACAAATGTTATATTTCGCAGCATCTTGACATTTGCCTGTTTGTAAAGGCTATAGCTGATATATCTTGGTGAAAAATGAAAAAAACAAAATTCCTGGACTACTGGAAAAGAGGCTATGCTCCATCTGACAGTCAAAACAGTTACAAATTCGGTACTGGAAAATAAGATCTTCACTTAAGAGAGCATTACTCCATCAAAATCAATAGTGTTGATTGACTGTAACAGGGGAAGTGTCAGAAACATGTATCAAAATACCATTATATTTTTCTTTTAATTTTTGTTTAATAATAATCCATATATCAAATCAGTTCCACAAAGAGTTCTGTGTGTCTTTAATGGAAAAACCTGGATTTCAGTCAAATTACATGAAAGGAGGCATTTCTTAAAACATGGGCCAAAAGATGAGCCCTAGTGCAAACATTTAGGTTTTCAGCAGCAGTAGGCAGGTGCTGTAAGAAGCACCAGAGGATGGGAAAGAATACTTGGATATTGAAACAGCGTGAAAGAAGCTGGGTTTATGAACATGTGATCACATATGAAAAGCCACCTGTTTCAGGCAAGTTAACAGTACAACATAAAATACATGGCAAAATATTCTACAAATTCAGAATATTGATATATTCTGTGATATTCTATCATTAGGCTAGTTTGGATTCTAGATAATTGAAACTGACAATATTTTAAGACATTAAATTAAATTCAGTTATGGTTCTGTTTAATAGCATTTAATAAAATCATGCTGCCTTTCTCTTATCATGAAAAGTTATCCACTGCCTTCAGTTTTGAGTGTATCATCACTTAACAAAATAAACAGCTTCAATAAAAGACTCTTTCAAATTTCTTCAAGAAAATTCAACTTCTAACATGAGTGAAACATTTGCATAAATTCAAAGTAACAGGATAGATGAAACCGTGATTTGATTACTTAAAAAACTAAAAAGTTAATATTAAACACAGTAATATGTGATATAAGGATATTATTTTTAAAATATGCTTACAACAAACAAAGAGGTTTCTTTTATGAACATTGTTTTGTCTCCTTGACACACTTGTAACCCTGTTCAGAGGAAGAGTTGCTTCTTCTCTCTTTTTAAACTATGGATTGGCCATAAATAAATAAATAGATTAGGTATTTGCCAGCACTCCAGCACCACTCTTGTTCACATTACCAAGCCAGTTACTAATGTGGGAAATTTTACTCTACACCAGCTGGGACTTTCTTACTAACTTAGTCCAGGGTCTGCATTCTGGGTTCACTTGGAAGGGTTCGGATTTTTTATCCTCAGCTTTCTGTTGTGTGGTTTTTAAAAATTCTTCATATTGTAGGTATGTAGGGCTGCTCGTGTCTGTGATCATATCTCTATTCTTTCCCTTACACAATACGATTTTGGGTTTATCATTATTTATCATTAATTTCTGGTAGCAGTTAGACAAGTATACAACGGTTTGGGGATCTGACGATCCATGGACATTTTGAAATAATTTTATTGCATCATCATCTTTGACAGCGAAAAATTCAATCTGGTGTCCCAGATGCTTACTTCAGTTCTTATCTTCACAGAGAACAAAAATACAGGGCAAAAATTCCCTTCTAGATTTTTACCTCTACTTTCTGTACTAGAAACTGCAACCAACTGTATTGTTTAATAGCTCTTCATCTACACCTTCCATCCCTTTGCTTAAATGCTACGTCATTCTGTGCATTGGCAATTCTAAGTCAGGAGGGTTTGAACTACTCCCTCAGGTTATTCTTTCCGTCTTTTTCATTAAAAATATGTTTTTGTTACTAGAGTAAAAATAAATTGAAAGCTAATAGATTTGACTTTTCTATCCACAATAAACCTGTGGACGGATAGTTAATAAGAATGTGTATATCTGGGATAATCAAACAAAGCCGATTTCTAACCAACGCAGGTTAGCGACACAGGAAATCCTACATTTCTTACTCAGACACAATTTCCATAAAAAGAGAAGTTTTTGTTATACTATAATGTAGTCAACTTACATCTGTGTCAAAGGTTACAAGATGCACGTTCCTTCTGACTCTATATGATAACTCTCTCCTGTCACTTTCAGTATCAAAGCTCACATTGCAACTTTAGCAGTTTCATGAGGATTCCTACTGTATGTTTACAAGGAACTAGCTTTCTCTAGTCAAATAAGCATTAAATTCTGTTAATAATGCTATTAGGAAAGATGGGTAATCCAGATTACAGATTTGTCTGACACCAAAATAGTGCATATTCTAAGCTGCCACTTGAACCAAAATTAATAGGATGGTTAATAACAGTTTTTTTAAAAAAAAACACTCAAAACTCAAGTCATAAAGTACCACACATAAAAAAAAAAAAAGAGAGAAGAAAAAAAAAAAGAAGGAAAAAAATACCCCTCAAAACAGGTGCCACAACAGAATATTCACTGTATTTACATGGCTCTTCTGGTACAGCTTAAAATTTTTGCTGGGAAATTAATGACAAATTTAATTCATTACACTTTCATTATATTTTCAAATTCCTTTATGACTCTCTGCAAGGCATAAAGGAATAGACTGACACCCATATATAAAGCAGAGTCATGGCATCACTGCTGCACAGTGTGCAAATCTAAAGGGATGTTCTTGTCCCTATGGCTACCTGGGAGCCACTAAGAAGAGTCTTTGCTTGCTTTAGCATCATCTGAAGATGAACTCCTGTGTGATTAATTGCAATAAATATGTACTTGCTCCCGCTCTAAGAAACATTTACTCTGCATTTCAGACTGGGGATTGTGAAGGATGAAGTTGAGCCCATGCATCTGCTGTTTGCTGAGTGCTCACTCAACTCCCCCCATCCTGCTGTCCCACATAATTATTCTGTGGTGTGTGAGTGAGGAGAAAGACCTGGTATTATGCATTGCTGTTTTTCTTCTCCAGACGTAGTTTACACCATTTATGGAATTGTTGTCTGTTTATCTCCTACTTGCTGTAAAAACCAAAGAACACTCACTTTTACAATGGCATAAAATTTAACCTATGTACAACTTCAGTTAAAAATTACACTAAACAAAACTTGTCAAATTTCTTATTAGGAAATATTTTTTATTTACCAAATGTGATTGCACATACAAGCTTTATTTAACTAGTTTATTATTTTGATTGCATATCTCCAAAATATGTTTTCAACTAACATAATTGTGTTAATTTGCATCTTGAAAGGGCACCTTTGCAAAACTGAGCATTTTATCAAGGTTATTTCTTTCTGAATCAAATGAAATCCACACACAGAGTTGTAATAATTACCTTCAATATTTAGCACTGACTAGGGAATGAGAAAAACCAAAATGTTAAAATCTTTTTACCATAATACAATTTTAAAAATTTAATATAAAATGGATTTTCATTGAAATAAACATAAAAATAAATTATTTCTGGTTGTCAGAAAATTCTTAAAAACAAGACCTGAAAAACAGGATGTGATAGAGACAGAACCCTTTCCCTTATTCTAGAGATGGCAACAGATAAAGTGTCTGGTTAAGAGCTGATCAAGCAGTGGCTGCTCAATAGAAAGCTTAACAATGCATTGCAGAGCCCTTGCCTTGATTTTACTCACAGGTGATTCTGTATCCTTTTACTTAAATAAGTGGCTATGCCTGTATTGCATTTTTTTTTCTAGGAGGGTTTTTTTTGCAAGTGAGAACATAAAGGCTTCCTTTGTTTCAATGCAAATGCATTTAATGCAATTTGTTTTTTCTTTTTCAAATTAGAACATACTACCTCAAGGCAAACTGATTTTTCATCAGTAAAATTAAGATTTTAGCTCATATAACTTTCAATTACTAGAAAATAGAATAAACAGTTAAATTCAAGTGTCTTTTTAACCTACACAACTGTCCTAGGGTGACAACAACTCTGAAAGACTTCTGATGAGTGACTGCAGCCAGCTAACCCACTATCCACAATTTTGCTCCCCTGAGCTTCAGGCACTCACGAAAAGAGCAAACATCACATCGTGTGTATGATCTCTTCTCATGCCTTGTTCATACACATGCCTCTGTGTAAGAGAACCACATCACTTACTCTCCTTTTTGAGTCTCTAGACTCTACAGAACTGAGGCAGGAGAAGAATGTGGTATAGGGGGTAATACTGGCATATCTCCTCATTTGCTGGCCGCTACAAAAGAGAGAGGAGGCATGCTTAAACTAGAAATAATATTGTAGGCACTCATCCAATAATATGCAGATTAAATAATCTTTTTTAGGCAAAAATGGAACGAAATACCCAGATTAACAGCATTGAAAGATCCCTTTGGATATATTCACAGGTGACTAGTTTAATTATGTGGAATCTCATAAATTAATTACATTATTCCAAACCTGATGAGTTGTGTCACAGTAATGCTGGTATAGTCAAGATTAAAAAAATGAGGATGTAACAGCCTGCCTTGTTATCACTGTGTGTGTTGTCACAGCTTCGCAGTGAACTGTGACTGAGATGTATTAGCAGGTCAAAAGGGCAAAGCTTTTCAATTTTTAAAAATTCTAGAAAATGGATGACATTCAAAGAAAAGCTTACTCTTAGTGGGGAACCAAACAAAGTGCTGTTTTTTAATATATATTTTTAAAGAGGGGTAAAAGAAAGCAAAAAAAATGCAGACACTTACTAAAAGGCTCTACTTCATGCCAGGCTTCTTCTATAAGTTTATTGTGTACAATTTACTGCTTAAATCCCCTATAAAGCTCACACAATGACTTGGATAGAACCAGAAAGAAAACTGCTATATCTCTTTCTTCCTAGAGTGGCAGAGGTTGGGCCACAGGTGAGATTTCAATGAATTACATTCATAAGTGCCTATCAATTATTGATGCATTATTTTATCTCAAATTAGAGCCTTACAACTGTGTATTCACAGGAGCTCACTCCAGCAGCTTTATGCAAGTGTTGGCAGATGAATGAGGCTGGACCTGACTACACCTTCTTTAAAGAAACAGGTAATTAAGTATCTCCCAATCATCGGCCCTCTCCTTTTTTCCTCCCCTCTCCTTTTCAAAAGGTTAACACTTGAATGCTTTAAAAATCTGAGTAATAAGAAAAAGAGTGTGACGACCTGCTAAAATTTCTAACCTTTTTAACTCTCAAAGACATTTTTAGCATTTAATGTCCCACAAGAATTTTGCTAATGTTCAATATTTTTACATTTAGGAAAGCCCAGTCTGCTTGCCCCCTGTGGCAATATGAAGACTTGGGTTAGTAATGTAATCAATAAACACTCCAATAATTAGTGAGATTAGTATATTTCTTGCAAAGGGGGAAAGGAACAAAGCTCACTACATATTTCTGCTTCAAAACATCTTTCCTCAAATTATATAAAATTTTTGCTAATGCATATGTTTCTAGCATGCATAAAAGGGATGACATATCCTTTGGCAGTCAATGCCTTGGGCTGAATTTCAGGGGATATCAGTTTGGTTCTAGTCTCCCTGGAAAACCTATACATATCCTTACACACCTGTTTCACTATCCTTGAAGGCTTTATCTGAGCTCTTATATATTCATGGACCTGAGAGAGCAATTGTAAACACACATAGAGCTTATGAGGTAGTTATAATGAAAATTTAAATTCTCTTCCTTAATTTTCCAATTATTTCTAGGGCGTTAAAGCATAAATTATTATTTTAAAGACAAAGCCAGGCCTCTTAAGACAACATTAAAACTAGAGATCAAGTAGGACATCATGGATCTGTAAGCACTTCCTCTTTTAATTTGGAGTTGAAGTTGGGTAGTCTATAAACCATCCACTTTCAACATGGCAATATTTCCTACGTAAGGAAGGCCAGTACACAGACCTGCAACAGGATTTCTACACTTCCAACTATAGGTCCTTTTTGAAACTTTGAAACTCTTGCCATTTATAGAGAGGCGTTCAGCCTGCAAACTGATGAGAGACCATCATGTTTCTTCATTAACATTGCAGTTATGGCATTTTACAGGTGGTGTTTTGTTAAGAATACATTGGAGAGGATTTGACATAATAAACCTCCTGTCTTTAGACTGTTTGCTTACCTATAAAAGGCAAAAGTCCTAAGAGGAAAGGTTGCCATTCACTTTACCAAGCTATAGATTCTGGAAATGAAGGATAAAACATATACTCAGAACATCCCACCTACATCACCTTTTCCTTTACCACAATGTAAACCAAAGGAATTATACCTAATAACTGCTGCCTTGAAGACTTACATAGTTTTATGACACTTAAAAAAATTCTATTTTTTCCGGGATGCTTTATGAACATGCCTTGTTCAACCAAAAATATCTAGAATTGTTACGTAAATTGTCATTCAAACTAGCTATTTACCATGATGATTGTTGGGAATCATCTATTTAGAAAGAGAGAAGTGGGGTCAATTGTTTGTAAATTGTTGGTCTATAGATGTATAGAGATGATGTTGATAAATTTCTGGGTAAGAGTACTGGTTAATCTTTGTCATATGATTTACTTTACATGGTAAGATAATTTTGCTAATATCCACCAATGATAAAAAAAGACTTAATAATATTAAAAATATATTTTATAAATCCCTTCATGACTGAGTCTACAATAGGAATCTACTGCTGTTAAATCAGTCAGTATTGCATTCCTTTTTGTAAATGACTGAATATTTTTCCTTTTCTGTATGTATATTTAGCACACTACAAAAAATATTCTTTTACTTCTTTCATAATGGTAATAAAAAGAATCTGATTACTTTTTACTTGTCCATAAAACATGTCCCCACAACAACCTGAAGCTGATTAGGCCAGTATATCAAATATACATATTAAACTATGCACACAAAGTAAGGCTTACTGGAATGTATGTACAAATTAGATTATTGCAATATTTAATAATGTAACATTTTTTTTCTACATTCAGTTGTTTGAAATGGAAGTGATTTCTAGCCAGAACATGCTGGGTTTTTAGTGTTTAAATCAGCTATCCTTTATCAACACACTGGTCATAACTGTTGTAATGAAACATCTTGGACCTTGAAAGTTTGAACACAGTGATGAAATACTGAGAAAACAGTTTTCATTCTTTAGCATAGGATTATTTTCAAGGTTCTTGTGAAAAAAAAAAACAAAAACAACATACACTTTCCTTTCTTCCCTAGAATACGACTTCATTAAACTATAGAAAAAAAAAACCTTAATCTTATTAAAAGTGAAGGAATTGGAACACTTAAAGACACTTTAAATGATCTTAGGCCATGCACTTTCCACCTTGGGTTTAGGCCAGGAAGTTAGTTTTAAGAAGTACTGAATACTACACAAATCCTAAGCAAAGGAAATTGGCTTCAATGCTTTAAAACATAAGGTCACTGAATATTACTCTGATTCAATGTGATAGACACAAGACTTGATAGTTCAGATGTGAACCACTCATTCCACATTCATTGCTATTTCTCCACTGCCTTTATTGGAGTCTAGAATCACCAAAAAAAAAAAACCACTCTGTGTGCACTCTACCTCAATTGCAACTGCATTTAGTTTTGCTTAAAATAGAGAATTAATCACTGCCAGTGTATTTTTTTTCTCTGACAGTGCTTAAAGTTTGCAGTGAAATTAGAAAACGATTGTTAATTTACACATACAAGATAATTTTATGTGACTTAAGAAAGATTAAATGGAACAATCAGGAGTGACAGTGGAAGAAATTAAATCAGGATATGAATGAGCGCTGTTTTATACTGTAGGTGTTCCTGCAAAACCTAATGCTAATACTTAAACTCACCAGTTAATCACTTCCCATACTCTTTTTCAAATACTAACCTTTTAAAAAGTTGAATTAGCTTAAGAATAACTTGATATATTATTAGGACTCATTTATAAAGTCCCCACCGAAAAAGAATAGTTCTCTTTTTGAACAGTTTTTAATTATTATGAGGCTTATATGAAGAGGAAAATATATTTTAACAAGCATCCACACAAGTGGTCTGATTATGTTATTCTAATCTGCAAACCTAATTATCACCTTCTTATGGAGTACAAGGAACAGCTTTAGAAGAAAATTAATGTATCCTATCAGTGGGACAGTTTGTCACTTTATTAAATAATCATCTTCTTCGCAAATAAAATTGTTAGAAGCTTCATTGTATTAAGGAAAAAAATAAACCCCCTCACACCATTACATATTAAAATTAACTTCCCACCGTTTCTTTAATGGTCTATTAAGCCTTCACTGTGGTGGATTATGAAGTACAAATGAGGGTAGCAACTGTTTCTAAAATGGTAAGAAACAAATATATTCTATGTGCATTTTTTATTAAGGTGAGCTATTATATCTTAGCAAACATGTAAACTATTTTCACTAGTTTCCAACGTAGAAAGTGTACATTAAACACAAAGTAGATAATGTAATTTATTTTTCCTCTTTTTGATCTTCATCATAAGCAGTGGGACAAAACTAATATCTCTGTATCTCTAGCTCTTTTTCTGTAAAACTGAAAATTAGTATTCTATTGCAACCTAGAAGATAAAATCAAGATAAACATAATCTGAAGTGCTACCAAAGATGTCCCTGGAATAAATCTTTAGACAGACCTATGCTAAAAAATTAGAAATCTTGACAGAAATACTTAATACATCATTATTTAAAATATCAATCTACCTAAGACTGAAATTTCACCTCCATACCTTCAAAGAATTTCTGTGAAGTAGTTGCAGAATGTCAGAGCTTGTAAATACATACAGGAACCCATCTTGTAAGCCAACACAGGGTCATATTGTCTGCCCTGTATGAAGAAATCCTATTGGGCTCACAGTAAATAAAGACTTTATTTCACTGGCCATTTCAGTAAAAAAATACAGCGCAGGTTGTTACCTTTGGGTTTTTCCCCTCTCAGGATACATATTATGTCTTCCATGTAGAGCTAAACTAGATTATTTTTAGCTGTGTTTGATTAGGCTGTATTATGCAGTGAAACCAAAAAAATCCCCTACACATAATGAAGCCAATTTTAATGGAATTTTCATCTAGAAAGAGATGTTAGCTAACAGATGGAATATCAGCTTAAAGCCACATTTAAAAGCACACTTAACTACCCTTTATTATTTGTCTCTGGTGAGTCAATGTATATCACCTGCGACTTAGGAGACACAGTTTGTGTATACCACATTTGCATTAAAGGCATAAATTAATAACCAACATCTCAGGCAACTGCTCTTACCTTTGCAATTCTAGCCACAGTTTTCATTGTTACCTGCTGGAGTTGTCACCCTGGTAGCAGGACAGCATAATCATCGTCCAAGTCCCTTGGATGAGCCTATACTGTTCAGGCACTCTGCTTCCTTTAAATAAACATTCACCATTTAACAAACAGAGAAGCAAAACCTCAAGCTGCCTGGCACAACGCAACTTGTACTTTACTTAAGCAGCACAGAGGGAGAAGGTGAGTCTTAACCAGGGGGTTACAGCTGGGACTGTCTTATTTCAAGCAAGCACTGTAGCTCTCAGTCTAGCAGCAACTGCAAGAGAGGCAAAGTTCTCTTTCTGTCATGAAGGAAGGTTCTTATTTTTTTCACATCAGGGAAACTACTTTCTGCTCATCACTATCTCCCAGCAATATTTACTAGTTACATACTTTTTCCTCCTTCCAGGAAGCAGGATGCTTTGCTCTCATGGGCAATCCAGAATTTCAGAAGGTTAAGAACTATAACTGATAGTTACTGACTTTCCTTAAGTATTATCTGATACAGTTAAAAGTACACCTCCTGTGACTTGTGGGTAAGATATATCCAGCCATAAAAATTGTTCAATATTCTGTGATATTATACACAGGACATTATCATTAGTCTATAAGATAAGATAATCAGTCTAAAATATTGGAGGTTACTTAATTTTAATGTACAAGACAGTACCTCAGTTAATGAAACAAGATCTGAAGTCATTGGTTTTATAGTAAACTCTGTCTCGCTGCACTTTTTAGCTTACAACTGTAAAGATCAAATGCATATCTTTGGAAAAAAAGTGAAAAATATAAAAACTCAGATCAGGATTTCAGTGATACAGTCTGACATTGCCAGGCAACAGGTCTGTGCTTATTTCCAAATCTAAATTCTTGGACAACAGAACAAAATAATATTCAGAGTCAGATATGTCAGAGTTTCAAAAAAACCCCAAAACCATAAAAGTAATTAATTCTACAAAAACTGGATAGCAATTAGTCTGCAGTGGCATTAATACTTTGCTTCATGCTTCTGAACAGACTTCCATGATGAAAATCCCTTCTCTACATCCTTTTAAAAGGGATTGCAGCTCCAGAAGCTCTCACAGACTTCTTACTGTGCATCAAAATCTTGGCACAGAAACTGAATATACCCTTTTCCAAGCTACAGGTTTTACTGTGCTACTAGTCCAGAGCATTAAATGGCCATACTTATGGTTTTATTACTTAAATTTACATTGTCAAAGAGTTTTCTGGCGTAAGTGTACACCACATGCAACTTTACACTTTACTTCACAGAGAAGAGAAGTGTTATGAAGAAAGTAGGCAATATACTATACAGGTCTCAGAAAAAACAAATAAATAATACAAAAAACAAAGCAGCATTTAAGACTTCAAGTAAGAGACATGGCTGAAAAGCACTTTCCTCTTACTCTATCAGCTTCTCCTGTTCCCTTTTTATTAAAATACTAAACCATGAGCATTAAGTAGCTCTTAATTTAGCTTTATAATAAAAATGGAAATCCTTCTTAACCAAGAGTATAGTTTTGTTGAAATCTGTACCCTTGATTATTTTATAAGGTGAAGGAGCAAAGTTAAGTCAAGAAAGGCAAGGAAAAAAGGAGTCAAATCAGAAAGAGAAACAAGTGAAGTCCTAAGAAGCCAGAGGAAGGAAAAGATGAGTGTGCCTTATAGCAAGAACAAATTTCTAAGTTAAAAATTAATCTCAAAGACTTCCTTAACTAGACACAGCTAAAATACATTTTGTAAGGAATAAGAAGCTGGTATAATAGGGAACTAGGGAACAGTATCTTATGATCCAGTGTACTCAACCAGTGCATACATTTTATCCAATACTTCTGCCACATCTCCATTTTATAATGGAGCATGCTTCCAGAATGGCAGAGCTAGTGCCAACTCAGATGGCTCTGGAAGTACAAGAAAAACAGCCACAGTGATATTGCCTTATCCTTTAGTAGTTTAAATCCACCCTAAACATCAGGAGAACATGTGGTCTTGTGCTTCATGCAGACCTTGCAGGGCCATCCAGCTTAGAAGTAGCTCATTACACAGGTCAACTGTGACTGTCCACAAATCATTTTGAGAAACTGTCAGATTTAGTGAAGGTTCAGAGTAGCCCTGACAGGCATCTTCTTCCTCTGTCTCTAAGCAGTGCTGTCTTTGGCAGTGTTTGCTGTGTCTAATATGTCTCTCTGACAGGGACTGTTCTGCACCATGCCTATATTCCCTCATTCTACAATTTTAGTGTCATTGGGCATTGGAGGTTGTTAAGCAAACTACCCAGTCTGACCATTCATGAGACTCTCTGGCAGTCACATTCCCAACACCAGCTACTGTCACTGCTGGGACCAAAGCCCCTTCAGAAAGGGCGGATCCAGCAAGCTGACAGGTGCCTACTTCTCTCCATACCCCACACCAGGTTTCCTCGCCAGTTCAGCTCTACATTTCCCTTAGCAGTGACTCAGATGTCTCGTTCTATAATGCAATTTATTCACAGTACAGTAACAGCAAAACAACTCAGGCTGGTTCCTTCGAGGAGGGACCCCCAACAAAGGACCCCTGGGCTTTCATACCCTTTCAGTTCAGGCACATAAAAATCTTTTCCTCCTGAATCTTTGTCTACTACTGTCTATTGTTTTGTCTGGCCCCCAGTGTCCACTCACCTAGATAGCACCACAGCTCTTCATGGCAGTTCATGGCTTATTGTCTCCTGCTGCTGCTCTCCTATTCCAGATTTAACAAAAGCACTTAGGAATCCCTCATTCTGGCATGCAGCTGCTAGTGTACAACACATAAACCACCACCTTTGCAGCAGAGGTGTCCAGGTTCCAGGATACTTATTTTGCTTATGTGACTAAAGTAGCGGATAAATATTTTTAGTAATTTGAGCAATATAGTAAAAACTCAGAATTTCCCCAGACTTTAAATAATGCAAAATTGCATCACCTCATGAAAGAGTCAAATTCTCAACTCTTTACTTGTTATCTGTGCTTCTGCTCTAGTAGTGAACCATGGACTTTGAATTTTCCTTGTAGTCCTGCTCCTATTTTATTTTTTAGTCACTAAAACAGTTTCTGAATAAGAGAGTGTATCTGATTGTTCCTTGTCAGAAGGGGAACTTGAGTTCCAACTCCCTCTGCCTGGCTGACTGCCCTATGATGCCAGTGGAAAACCAGTCCCATGGCTGCAATGTCCTCCTGGCTGCTGTGCAGCTCTCCTGCTGCAAGGCTCTTTTGGATAAGCCATACTTTAGTCAATCCACTCAGGTTTCATTTGGAAAGCTCAGAAAAACTTATCAATTAAATTTATGTTCCCAAATCATTTCCAGTAAGGATTTACACTACAATTCCCTGAGAAATCAAAGCAGCTAAACATATTGAAGATTTCATTCAGTGTGAATAGTCAGCTGCCTCGTATCAGCAAGAAGAACATATTTCTTTGATTAACACTTTTTTCTTTCTTTGAACATCAACAAAATCTTGATAAAAACCCTAGACTGACAATTTAACACAGCCTTCAAGGCTCTACTATCAAAATCCAAAACACTTAGGAAACTTCTGCTACTTCTGCTGTTACTATAGTTATTAATATATCACCATAAGTATAAGAAAAATCCAAGAAGAATTTTAGCTCATAAAAAAAAAAATCAATTCTGCCCTTGTTTTTTTTATATATTGTGAACACAGATATGCTAACCACAGAGAAAGTTCTCCAGCTGGCCATTATACTCCCAAATCACAAAGTTACTGTTCCAAAGAGCATTCGATGCCTTTAGACATCTTCATAATTGGCTCAGAAATAGCATGCTGCAAGAAAGGTTAGCAGACCTTGCTGTCCCTCATATGGACAAATCTTTATTAAAAACAGTGTAACTGAAAGGTTCTCAAGAATCAGGAAACCATATTACTTGCAGCTGTTCCCTAAGTCTAATTTGAACCAAAAAAAAAAAAAAAAGAAAAAAAAAAAGAAAAAATGGCGAAACTAGCAACTTTTTCCTCATACTATTAAATTAAACTCCTAGGTAGCTTTTACCACATCCACCTGTGTCACATGGATTCAAATGACACTCTGGTCCTGAATTTTAACTCATCTGGAAAAAAAAAACAACCTAAGTTCATTTTTATTTTTAAAATTAATATTAATTTATCAACTTAAGGAACAGTATTAATTTTTGCCATAACTAAGCTGATTTACAGGGGTTGAAATTGGATTTAACTCAGAACTTTGCAATCTTAATAAATTCCAAGTAACCACCAGACAACAGTTTTTATGTCCAACGATTTTCTCCTTTTCCTATTGTGGTCCATTTTATGCCATGGCATGCAAACATAAGAGAAACATCAAGCTCATTCTCACAATCCCTGATCAGTAATGAATTCAGAATTAACTAAGTAACTCCTAACTAATTAAGTAACCCCTGATCTTTAAAACTGAGAAACAATACCAAAATGACACTGTTCCCCACATGTTTCTTTGCCCATCTTGTATCCTGTTTTGGCAGTTTCCCCATGAAGTACTCCTTTAAAAGTACTCCATAAAGTACTGGAAGGAGGCAGGGGTATAGTGATCCCTTAGCCAACAATCTGCAATGTGCCTTGTTGATCTGAACACTTTTACCCAAACCAAAGCTGAACATTAGAGAGCACTCAAGACAGCGCATATATATATACAATGTGTATTTCTGAAAGGACAAATAGACGGCTAATTGAACATAAAGTATTTCTCTTTTAGCAATCTGCCAAATTTTTTAAAATTCCTACAATATCTCTGTGTGACAAAGGGAAGAGTTGAGAGTAAGATCTTAGTGTCAATGTCAATGGTGAGAGAGAAAATTGCCATCCGTTAATATTCTACTTCAGAAGCAGTTGTAGATCAATAGTTGCCAATCGTTCAGCAATAGAATTTTAAGAGAAGCCAGACAGGAATTCCTTCAGTGCCCTGACAGCACACAGAAATATCCTAAAATGAGTAAGCCCGTCTTAGGAATGGCAAGAACAGAAGAAATTATATGATTTATGTTCAAAGGCATAAATTACCAAAATAGTATTCCCAAATCACTTCTGTAAGGCAGTCTATGAAGTATCATGAGGGAAAGACAGACAACAGAACTTTAAACCACCTTTATCCCTTACACATACTTGGCTTCAATAGCAGTAGTGTCAAAAATCAGAAAAAGCAACAGCCAATCCCAATAAATCACCAAGTCAGCCAATACATTTTCTCAGATGTTTTTTGGTTTGTGCATTTTTCTAAAAATGTAATTTAAAACATACACATACATAGACAAAAATACTGAAAAAAAAATCAATATTTTGGCTATCATTACATAAAAAATATATAAAAAAGGAAAACAAATATGAAAGAATAGAAAATATAAGTTTGGTTATATCAATGCTAAAGACATCTTCAATAGTATGACAAATATCTCTCAATTTTGATTATATAATTGTGTCATTATCAGGTGAAATAAAAAGAAGCAGTAATTAATATTATTTTACAAGTAAAACCAAGCTCCAAAATTATTCTGAAGACAATGATAGCAACAATGCAGTTATAACAAAGGCAGTATTGTACAGCTGCATCTATCATTCAATTTTCATAGAAATGCATTATATTAATTTCTCTATTATATTTAAAACAAACATTTTCAAAATATTTTCTTTGGAAAAATATACCCTATGTCAATAAAATGAAGATATAAATCAGAAGAGAGTAAGAACTTTAACTGAGAGAGATCTGCTTGACTGATCTTCTTTTTCAAGACACACAAATTATACTTTACTTCATATTAGAAATTTGGAAATACCTCTAGCTTTGCCCATTTCTTAGAAAGGGCTACGTAACCTATTGCAATAAAAATAAGGCACTTGGAATCAGATCAGAAAACAGTCAGATTACTTAAATGAAAACACATAGGAATGGGCCAGGCAAACTACATTTAAATGGGATAAAGAGTGACATGAAAAATGTTATCTGAAATGATGGAGATGTTGACAGAGGTTCTTTATTTGATACATTAAGCACTTAAAATTACAATCAATGAAGATAAGAACTTTGATTACTTAATCAGGAACTGACATATTGGTTGAAAGCATTACTTTTAAGGTAATCTATTAAAAAATGAATTTTGAAGAGTAGTTCTAAGATAGTGTTAGGAGGACTGGCTAAATTACTCAATATTTTCTTTACAATTAACTAAGTTTGTCTAATATGATATAAACCAACTAGCAATTGCAGAGTGTAGAATTTAAACCTGGACTATATTAGTTCACAAGATTCAGGATCTGATGCAAATCTAGGACCCAATTTCTTGTGAGTTAAAGAACAAGAGAAGTAAAAGCACATGCTGTATATTCTGTCAGAATGTGGTGTACTAAAGGAGTATCTGGGTTTTCCTCATTATCTATGGGAACTGTAGCAGGGGCTTAATTACCGGAATTAAAGGATTAAAAAAGCACCATAAAGCACCCACAGTTCAGACTAAAGGTTTTCATGTTTCTGATTAAATTTTAATTTCTTTTTACTAAAGAGTAATGTGTTTATGTTTAATAAATAGGAAGTGTAAAAATTATCCCTTAACAATTCATTTCATTGCTTTTAATTGATTGGATATTGTCAATCATATTATATGTAAGTGTGTTGTGGCCACTTAGCAATCTTGACTGGATTTTGAAAGAAGGTTTTGTTGGGTTTGTGACATATATTAGAAAGAGCTGCTGCTTAACTGTTTATAAAACCTAGCATCTGTTGTAAACATGAATTATAGCCCTATCAAACTTATGTAAAGATTAGCCCTTTACTTCTGAGATTTGAAAATTAATTCATTCAAAATGAAGCTTGAAGCTGCAAATCCATGTTAATGTTCATTAGTTCTGATTATAAGCCCTCTCAAAAAAAAAAAACCAAAAACAAACCAGTATTTGATAAAACCCAATTTTATTACAAAGTACTTTATTTAGCATGTTCATGAAAAACCAAGGAAAATAACCTTATTGATTGGTATAGAATTACTTGACCATACTTCATCAACACAGAACAAAGAGCAGGGAGTAGTTTATGAGTTTTGTTACAGTTTTTTCATATCTACTATAGACTCCTCTCACATCTGAATTTACAACAATTTAAAGAAGTTAGAAAACTTATTTCTATCATTGTGTTTTTCACTGTTATTTCAAATGGCATGACTATACTATGGAAGAGACCAAGAATTAATTCCTATAGAGTTACATTTGCCTTTAAGACATTGTAATAAAAGGCAATAGCTTTTATTAATTAAAGAATGCGTAAAACATCCACTAGGCACTTCAATACATAGAAAAGGTTCAGTGACCTGCTCTCAGTAAGGAAACATCATCAGCCATAAAATTTTTAACCTGCCTGATGCAAGTTGAAGAAAATTAGATTTTACTGACCTTGGGCTGTAGTGTATGGATAGACCTTTTGTCAATCAACAGTTTGTTACTTCCACAACGCATGCTGGGCCAATCCCTCTGTATTATTCTGCTCCATAAACAGTCCTGTCTCCTAAAAATGCTATGATTTTAACCCTTTAACATTAACCCCAATACACTTTACTTAACAATTTCTAAAGAAACTCTTTTTTAAAAAAGCTGGGTATCACTGCTTATCTCATACACATATCACTTTCTTTAAAGAAAAAAAAGACAACATTCCCATATCTTGTAAGATTATATATGCCAGGCATTTGTTTTTAAAGGTACAGAATGGCAATCCTCTCAAATGGAAGTGCCCAACATGCCTGAGCTCAATTTAGTCCTGCAGTAGTGAATTTGATAGCTGCAGGCCCTGAGAATAAAAATATAAATTCACTGCTCTGCTTATGGTCTATACAGCACACTGCTTTCAGAGATGTACTTTGAAATCCCAGGGGATGCCTAGGACATAGGGATTCCTGCTTAACATACATTTTATACATCACACTGCCTCTCTCTTCATGACTCTAAACCTAAGGTTCCCCAGCCACCCAGACAGCTGCTATAGAAAAATATTTAAGAGAGTAAGAAGCCTCTCAAACACAGGGCCTCAGCCCATTAGCACTTTCTAGAGAAATGATAAAAGCATGAAATCTTGTATCAGAGAGAGATGCAGATACTGCAGATGCAAGCTTCTGTGATTTTGCTCTGTAGACAGCAGACACAGATAGGCTAAACCAGCTTTATGCTCCAACCATCTTCCTTTCTCCCAATTCAAGCACACATTATGTGTTTCAGGTATTATTTCCAAAGGTAGGCTACTACATGTCTGAGTCTGAAAAAAGAGTATACTAGTTGTTTTTTTTTATTTCTTTCTCTCTTATAAGCATTATAACCAAGAGCTAGGCAAAGTATGTTGTCTAACTATGAGCCATCTCTCACCTGTGGGAAAATATTTTGTGCTCTATTGCAAACATTTTCACCTTGCTTTGCTTCTTCTGATCCTACAGTTGTAATGCTGCCTGAGTTCAGAGGTACTGTTCCCTGGAGCCTTATCCTTTTTTGAAAAGGAACCATAGGTTCAGTGGGACAGGTAACAGATGTCTGCAATCTGGTCTCTCCATGGGGCCAGTGACTTCTTTTTAAATATTTCCATATTGGTCACAACCAGGAAGGGAGGAGTGGTTCAAGGAGAGGCTGAAGTGTCTGCAATTAAAGTTAGGAATTTTGTGCTGATGCTTAGCATATTTACTGAAAAGATGCTAAGATGTTGTTATTCAATCCAAGAGACTCCATCATCCAAACTGAAAAACTGCAAGAATAATGAAAATATCAAACCACTTTAGTTCTATCCAAAATGAAACACTTTGACTGCTCAATTCTAAGCTAAAGTAAGTTAACTTAAAACAAAGCTGAGTACAACTGAGAGTAAACAATTTAATTTACCCCATAATAACTGATTTTGCTCTTTCTTTAAACTGATTTTTTTTTCACTTTCAGTCACAAAACTTGAACTTGCCTTCAATTACAGTATTCAAGTGGAATGATTCTGTTCTGGCTTTTTTGCTGCCAGGAAGGACTAGACTTCTCTTACAATAAACCTTTGAATACAGCAACAGTGTAGGCATGACAGGATTTTTTTTTTCGATGTAAGTAAAGATATGATGCTGTAACTACATTGTATAGTGCAGTACCCAAGTCAGGACATCCAGAATAATGCTAAAGATTCAATGATCTGCCATTTCTCCTACCTTACTGTGGCCTTTCCTTATTCTCCTGGAGAACACCTGCACAAGGTTAATCAGTACTTTCTATTATTTAGAAACTTTATTAGAGATTAAATGTATAGGTATCAGCGCAAAAGAAAAGCATAATTAAACAAGTTGAAAGGGAAGCTCAAAAGTATATTGTCAGGAATATGATATAAATGAAGTTATTAGGAACTTTTTCTACTCTAGGTTTTCTTCATAAAAGATGGAAATAGATTGACATTTGGAAACTTCAAAGACAATGTACTTAATACTGTAAATATAATTTATAAATCCTACTTTAGTTTATTGAGAATAAAAAATATCTTTTATGCTATGGGATGCCAAAGTCAAATTAGTATGCCTAATTGAACGGAATATGATTTTAGAAAAGCTAACACCAACTTGAATTATTTTTTTGTTGAAAGTATTCTTTGTTTCCTTGTGTATATTCCAGTCACATAACTCATACATCTGTTATTCCCAGCATCAAGCCTATGATGTTTACACAGTTCTCCCTGTAGGGCATTTTGGCCAAACTGAATCATTATTTCAACAGAATGTCCTAGTTTAATGATACTTCTGCTTGAAATACTGCCTTTTGCAAGTTTTATCCCCACTGGCACTAACTCAGCCCTTCCACACTTACACTGGAAAATCTGACCCTACTCTTAAGCAGAAGATGCTGGGAAGGAAACTGATTTCTTCCAGCACAAGGTTGTGAGCACTTCAGACCTGTAGAGTGGGTAATATGACAGCTGAGATTTTGGGGTTTATGAACCTTATAAACACCTTTATAAGGTTTATAAATCTTAATGCAATGCCAATCCTGGTTTCTGATATAGTGTGCTAATGATCAAAAGATATAATTAAAATGGCAGATTAAGATTCACTATTTTGACAAGCTCAGGATGCTACTACTGTGTTCTCAGTTCCATTCTTTACTATTTGACCACCACCAGAATTCTTCTCCTCTAGACCTGGGTTCTGGAACAAGTAATGTGTATTTCAAAAATCACTGGCAGACATTTATGCTGAGCCTTATTTGGAAAACCATATGCAGCCTTTCTGTATCACAGCTTACTAGTATAACATTTTCAAGATATTAAGGCATGTATAAACTAATTTTTCATTGAAAATTAAGCTTCTGAAAACAGAATACCCTTTTCACAAAGGAACTTGATTTAAATTTCTTAAGAAACTCAAATAACTGGGTGCTTCATTACAAAGGAAACAATTGCTAGTGCGGATTTTTAATGCAAGAATATTTATACATACTTAAACTCAGATTTTCCAAAGACTTATGTCTAACTATCTCTAGACAATTTAGAAATCTAAAACTAAATTTATTACTTTTTATTTTTAGTAAGTCAGTAATACTAAATGCTGGTGTCCAAAATCTGTGAATGCTCTGGAATTTCAAAATATGACACAGTTTCCAAGGACTAGTGACCTAGTTCCAAAGAATGCCACAACATTGGCTAGTAGTCATTAAAAAAAGCCTTTCTAAGTCTTGAAATATTCTGTCATCTTCTGTCATTTTTGAGAAGATAAACAAGTACAAGAAGATTTTGCTTCTACACAAGTAGAATGTGTCAGTTTTCCTATTAATTTGCCCTATTTATACATAAACCTTGGGATCAGAGTGGCAAGGAATATCCTCAGGAATCTGAGGATCATTAACAGGATTTAATGTGAAAGATTCTCTAACTCCAAACTTTACCTAACTTACTTTACTGAAGCAAATGCAACACCTGTGTACTTCAAAAGAATTCTGCATATAATATAAACTTAAAGTTTCTCTTCAGTAAGGAAAATTTTTGCACATTCATTTTTCAAAGTAGAACCTCAATGGAAAGACTTGCTCTAACGATAGTTGTGAAAGTTAAAATTTTGGAAAATTAGGCAAGAGGAAACTAACATAAAAGCAAAAAAGAATCATTTTTTTAAAATCACAAGAGATATGCCCATATGACAGTATAGGATTTTCAAATGAGTAATGTAGGGTTTTCAAAGGAGCAGGTGCTGTTAACTATGGAGCCCAGTATGAATCAGATTTGAGTTGGACTTGCTGAGCCTAAATAATTTAGATTGCATAGAAAATTCTACATTCTGGTGAATTAAGATTTGAGGCTTAGCAGATAACCAAAAAAGGGGTTTCTTTTCATACCCTCCAGGAAAATGCTGCTGCAACATGTTATCGAATTATTTTGACACACAAATAAGTGGTAATGAAAAAAGTATTTGTGAACGAACATCATCTGGAAAACTCTACTGAACAAACATAGAAAACCCATTTTTTTCCCTCGCTATATAAAAAAACCCCACATTTTAAAATATCAGTTTCTATTATGCTTTGCTCAAGTTTTTATACTGTTTTTTAGAAAGGCATAACCTTTCTGAATAATTTTATAGACAATGTTCGCTTTTTCAAGCTTTTCAATATCGCAGTACCAAAGTACGTAGGGACTGGGACTATATATTTTTGTAACTGATTTCCTTAAGATAATGTTAGAAATATCAGGTTCCTTAAAATATAGATGAATTTCAAGGTGAGTCTGCTAGCAGATGTTATTAATGGCATATGATTTATTGTGACATGAAATCTGATCTGAAACTCATGTTATTAGCCAAGCTTTTTATAAATTATAATTGCCAACTGCTGAAAATATGCAGAAAGACCACTGATAAACTAGCTTCATCTTCAGGGCCTACAATATCGTCGTTTGCTAAAAGTCCAATATCTCTAGTCCTGTGGGAGGGTACAATACATTGGGATGCATAGAACAGGCTTGAGTTCAGGTCTTATCATAGTGTAATTCCTTCAGAATGAGAAGCACCAGAGCTAGGAAAAGGAGGTCACAGAAAACAACTATGTACAGATAAATACTATGTGACTTAAAAAGAAACAGATATTCGGGTTCACTGTATGCCACTGTATAGATGCTAAGCAAATTGAGTATTTGAGAAAACGAGGCCCCCATTCTGACTATTAGCTACAAAACATGTACTTTTAACAAAAAATAAAACCAACCAAACAGTAAGCAAGATAATTTTCAAACATATTTAAACATCATTCTGTACAGCTCTTAGATGAGAAAACAAACATCATATTTTATCATCCCAAGGTCTATGAAAATTTACATCTACAGGAGACTTTCCAGGTCACCCTGATGGAAAACTAAACACTCTATGCTTAGGTTCACAGTGACAAAACATTTGTCTTAATATTTACTTCTAGACATTCTCAGTTTATTCCAAATAATGTTGTATGTTACTCTTCTCTCTCAATGTGTCTTTAAATGTTAATTAAAGTTTCTGAAATGTTGCTTTTACCCACCACAACTTACTTGCTAAATTACCTAAATAAGAAAAAAAACATAAACATTGCATTATGAATGTTATCTACTCAACAAACCAGATATTGAATTTACAGTAAATGTAATGCATTTTTAATCTCCAGAAAAGCTCTGCAATAGCACTGAAGATTCAAAGAGCAACACAAGAAACAGATGCAAAGTCTCATCCTGACTTTTTTTTTATAGAAGCAATGTTTAATGATAAAAGCAGTTCTGTGTAAAATGGCATTCACTTGCCCTTACTAAGAGTATGTATGGAAGAGCCCCCTGTCAATGTACCAGTGCGAGTGTGGGAATGAAACATAAGGATCACCATCTGCAGCTGTCTACGAAGTGTTCTTCAGTGCCGAATGGCAAAGTGTCAGTTCAGGGATTCTCACAAACACAATGTTTCATCTTGTCCATACTAGTCTTAAAAGGCAAACATTTCACCTGTGAGAAGAGTTTATTTATATTGCTATTCATTTCAGTTGAAATACCAGATATCAAAAAGTTACACTACAAGTAGTCAGGAATATGCTTAATATAAAATGAACCAATTTCCTCTCTTTTATAAGAATCAATATTTTAGAAGATGTGTGAAACTTAACCCCTCACAGAACATATCTCAATAACATGGAAAAATACTTTTATATGCATATATTTTTCAATTCTTACCTACTGTTGAACTTCTCTGGATGTTTTTCTCTCATGATATGGAATCTGTGGGCAATTGAAGCATCCTAACAGGACAAAAAAAAAAAAAAGGCACCATAAATCTTTTGTGACAGGAAAATTGCAAAACACAAGACTCAACCTGTATACAATGTATAAGGTTTGTAAGGTGTTTTGTGAACTATCATTTTCAACAACAGCAATACTCTTATAACTTAGAAAGCTTACAGGTATACATTGTTCCCAGAATGTGATGTATCTGAACTTAATAATTGATTACTCTTGTTGCAGTCTCCATTCTTTTTACAAATCAGACATGATAATTTTGTGTAGTGAAAATGTCTTCAAATTTTGTACAGCAAATAATATCCAGATATGGTGAAGGCTTACTGTAAGAACTCTGATATAGTTCTGTCTTCCAAAAATACCAAATAAACTATTTGAAATCCAATTCTTTAGTAAAAGTGAGAGATAGATTCAGCAAAGTTACTTTATATGCGATACAAGTTGATATTTCATATGGCATTCAATAGCTTTCTGAAAAACTGGGTAGAAAATAGGAATAATTGCTAGAAGACACCACCCCTATTTGCTGTGTCAGGATGTGAAATCATGTGGAATAATTGCTAGAAGACACCCCCCCCCCATTTGCTGTGTCAGGATGTGAAATCATGCGGGGAAATACTGCTTAATATAAAAAAAGTTCATTTTTAATTAAATCAATTTTATCAATATTTTTAAATGAAGTAAATTATGTTAATAATATAATCAAATAACGTGTATGTGAAATGAAATAGCCATATGAAATATTTGTAAGTGTATAACATTTAGAAAATAATCAACCTATTGTGCTGGTGGGAGTTGTTGAAAATAGAGTATTGGGAACTGATGTGCTAGAATCTGTTTTCAAAGCATTTTTTTCTACCTTTGGAGGCATGAAGAGAATTTTTTCCTCAATCCAGATAATGTAATTTTTATTTCTCATACTGATTGCTAAAACTTTACAAACTGTGAATTAATCTTTAATTTTTCAATGTATGTATTAAATGCATTGTGAAAGTATGAAATCTACCAACTCTTGAGTCTTGCAGCAGATAGCAAACACAGACAAATCCATTTGCATCATGTCTTTGTAGTTATGTCTTAAAATTCTGGATATATATGAATGTAAATGTGAGAAGAGTTAGTCCAGTTAGGAAGAGATTTCAATGAATTCCAGTTTCCATGCAAATAGCATTTGATAAAAACTACAAATAAAACTGTCACTATAACCAACTACCAACCATCATACATATATGAACTTCCCCACCTACTATTTACCAACTTCAAAGTCTCTGGAACTATAAAGACTAAAAATTTGAGAGAAATGTTAAATTCAGTATAACCCTACATCTAGCAACATTTTAAATTATCTTCCAACAATGAGAATTAGAACTTGGAGGAAAAGCCCCCCAAATTAAATACTTAAATAATTTATTAATGATTCCAAACATGAATAAAACTTTTCTTCAAAATAATTTTTATTTAAACAAAGCAACGTTAATCTATTTCACAAATAAGCACGCATTTAATGCAGATATAAAGGTACCCAACTAATATAAACCATGGCTTCAACATTTTGTGTTTTAAAAAGTTTTGTATTTACTAGAATCTTAAGCAGGGCACACACCAGAGAACTGACTGGTCCAACCTTCAAAGTTTGGTTAACTAACTTACGAGTGCTTTGAAAAGATAAATGTTGAACTTTAATACCATTAAATTCAAAGGTAAAATTGTTCAGATAGATTGACAACATATAAATAAACTTTTAAAATTATGAATAAAAAGCAATGCATAATTCATAAAATTTTACACACGCTATCTACTTAAGGGAAAAACACAGTATAGAATTTTTAGGCAAAACTTCTGATCACTGATGAAATAAAATCTGTTAGTAGCAACATTAAATGTATTGACTCCATCAAGGTTCTCAGTTTTTTTTAATGAACTTGTTATGTAGTTTCTAAAGATGTACACAGTTTGGTGCTTTATGCACATCACATAATTATTCATGTATTTTTCTATTATATTTAAGAATGGATTTGCCATTTATCATTTCACTATTCTGCAAGGAAATGACAGCATAATTCCCAAGGGAATGGTGTTAGTCAACAAATGCCTTATTGTTCTGTCCTGTCATCTAAAATGTCACCTGAAACTTTCAGTGCTGTATTCTCAAACTGCACTCATTTTTAATTTAAATGTATTTTTATGTGCAATTTTATAAGGCAAATATCCACAAGTATCCAGGTGATCCCACAGTTCTTGGAGACGAATGAAATAAAGCTGACAGTAAACCCTGAGACAGCACACTTCTAAACAATGGCTGCTAGCTGAACTAAAATAATAACTCTGTTAACTTTAGAAAGACCCATCATTCATACTTTATCCCACATTAGATGCGCCAGCATTAGAAAAGTATATTTGTTAGCTAGTTTCATATGAAAAAGAAATGAAAGGACTACTGTAGTTAACTGTTCATTTTCTACACACTGAAGCATAAGACAGACGCAAGACAAAATGAATAAAAGAGTAGAAGCATTTTTGACAGAAACTAGGAAACACTAATCAAGAACTAACTGTCTAATGAATGAAATGAAAAGGCTAATGTGCTTACTCACGCAGAACAAACGCAAGGCACAAACAAGCTAGGGATCAATGCCCACTGCAGATGGCAAACAGGCAGTTGTTTCCATGCAAGGTTGATTTGATCAAAATTTTCCCCTCCCTGAACATTTTCTGACTCCAAAATGAATCAACTGACTTAATGAACAGAGAGGTAAAAAAAAGTAATACACCCAGCTAATTTTGACAGGCACAGCACAACCCAGACACACATCAGGTCAATTTCACAAAAAAAAAAATTGCTGAAGAGCTACTTTTAATGATGGAAACTGTAAACCAGAAAAGTAACTACACACAGATAAGCTTAAAAGTAGGGGAGCTGCTACGGCTTCCTTCAGCTCATACTGTCCAACTGTTCTTTTGAATCCAAAGTAGAGTCCTTAGATTCCCCAGCA
Organism: Passer montanus; assembly: GCF_014805655.1. Lineage (NCBI taxonomy): Eukaryota > Metazoa > Chordata > Aves > Passeriformes > Passeridae > Passer > Passer montanus. The sequence continues at coordinate 16,206,168 of NW_024356505.1, read as the reverse complement.
TCAGGGATCTCTTCTCAATCATAACTCTCCACTTTAAGGAAATCTGAAACCAGCCCATGCTGGCTGTGCATTTGGACAAACAAACCTCTGTTTTAGGGGAAAAAATATAAGAGAGGAAAAAAACCCAAAAACAAACAAAAACCACCACCCAAGAAACTGCACTGAATTTTCTGTTTTTCAAGTGTCTGTATTCTTGTACTTGTTAAGACAGTACCACATTGACTGGTACAAGCAAATTAAAAGCAATAGGAAGAATTTAAAGTAATAGGAACTTGACAGTGAGTAGGAACGTAAGTACTGTCTCCTAAGAGCTGCTGGAATTACCAGATACCATCCCTGAATTCTGAGGAACAACCATTAGAAGTTCCCTGGCTGAGGAGAACAAAGAGTCCTTAATTGTGAGATTTTTGGCTACATTTGTAACACAATTGATTTTAGCAGACTTCATTCAGTCATTTCAAGTAGGGGCATCTAGCCCAACTTGTTTATACACACAACTGTTGTTGGACCAATGGAGAAATTATTTTTTTGTATCAAAAGCTATACTAACATCACCTAATTAACTATACAGAAAGAGAGTAATGGTATGGTAAACCAAATATAGTTTGCAAAATATGCTGATCCTTCCTGGTACCTGATATTGCAAATGGTCAGGAAAATATGAGAAATTATTTTTTGTATTTTACTGTAAAACTGTGAATGTGAAAAAGAAAACCCAGGATTCAGCAAAGCAAACTCACATGCTTCATGATATTATTAAGAGAAGAGGATTTTTAAAGAATAATCATTTGACAGTCAGATACTGGTATATAATTAATATATCTCAGATTTACACATTAATTTTTATTAGTAAACTGATTTGCATTCTGGCCTGAAATACAATTTTCCAGCATTACTATATCTGAATCTAAATATTTTCCAGTTTTACAAGTAACACACCATAAGTAAATGCAAAGTTACCTAAAAATGCCAAAAATTTTATTATTAGTAATAATAATCTGAGGAGAAACAATGTTGTCAAGCCTTTTCCAAGATGAAAGGAGGAGTGAGATCTTATGGCATAACTTTAATATGAAACTATCTCCTTTCCCTTCATCCACGTTTCAGTCACAGAGCTCATTTTATACCTCTAATTGTAATATTTTTCACCAAACTATCCAAGAATTAAGACTTTTTTCCCAGGAGCAGTTTTGCATCAAAATCAATGTTGGGCACAAAGTAATGCTGAATACAGAGCATCTACAGCAGAACTAACCAGCCAATTAGGCAATTTTGTGTTTCTGAGACTATTATATGAATACTTGAGTTGTACAGTACTATTCTAAAATTCTGCATTTCTTTTTTAATACATACAATATTTTTAGTCATTCAGATGTCATATGACAATAGCCTACATGATAATTTTTCTTAACTAAATTCATAGAACCAATCAAATCTGAAAGAAACTGCCACATTGTGTGCACTTTTGTATGCCTTTCTTCTTTAGACTGTTTCCTACTATAGCATTTAGAAACAAGAGATGAAAAAATGGGTATTTGAAGAACAGAAAATGAAGTTTATGTCAGTTTAAATTCTACAAAAGTGTACAGACTCTTAAAAAACGTATCTTTACATCAAAAAAGTATTCAATCAGGACATTTATGCGATGGGCATGCAGACATACACACATATATGCACCCTTACATTTGAACCTGTTCAGGCTCTGAAGCAGCTGGGCTATCCTTATACCTCACTCAGGTTTGTTTTAAATCCTGACAGTGAAGATAAGATAGAGAACAGACAAAGCATATCTGAATCTACTCCTAGGAAATGGAAAAAATATTTTAATTGAACTAGGACATTTCTCAAAGTGACCTGCCAAGAAGAAAAGAAGCTTAAGTTGCTACACCTCTTTAATACCTTATGATTGACTTACACACATATATATTCATCTTTTTAATGGGTATTAGCATTACCGGAAAGCAATCTGAAGCAGTCTTTTCAGAGGAGTAACCTTATACATTGTGAATAACCTTATAGAAAGATTAATGCATTTAATATATGTCTGTCTATAAGTTTGCTGTGATTAAAATTTCCATTAAATAATAATTTTTATGCTGCTGAACAAACAAATGACCAGTGTGCATCTTCTTTGGATACAAATGGTCTGATTATTTTTTTTTCCTAAGATGCTTCTTTAATTAAGGCTTAATGGATCCACAAGGCTAGGAAGCTTAAGGGATAATTCAGCAACCTGTAATCTTTGGATCAGAATGCAAATCTAACCTGAGCAACCAGTTAGCTCACATCAGTTATTAATGTAGTATAGTACAGATGTACAAAAAATATCATTGAAGACAGCTGAAGAAAGTTTGCTGGGGTGGATTAAAATTTATTTCTAGATAATTATTTTCTAGAAATTATTTTCTAGATAAACAGAATCCTCACAATTCTGCATTCTACCTTCTGTACATATACATAAAATACAAAAAACAGAGGTACACCCTTCATTTTAGTATTTCCCACCCCATAATAAAAATCTTAAATAAATAAATTATATTGAACCATTGAATGACCAAGTCTAGAAAAAGGCAATCAAGAAGCTTAAGGCTCTGCCTTGTTTGAATCAAGCTGTCAGTTCACATTTGACTCCCAGGTTTTAGATTAAATTACATTAATTAACCTGGGAAGGAAAAGGGATTAAAAAATATTCATCAATACATTAGCTTTTGTTGAAACATTAGTTACTATAATTGTATTTCTACTGATATTTTGGGCCTGTATAGATGAGAAAGATGGTAGTTTGAAAATATCAGAGCAAGAAGAGATTACAAGCACTTCTTAAAACAGCTTTACTAAAAGATACCAATAATTCACTTTTTAAAGAAAAAAATATAAGAACAAAAATCTGAGAAATTTGTGTTCCTGGCTTTTCAAAAAGAACACAGAAACTATAATAGATAATGCTATTTATTTTGTCTGTAATATATTCTAATGGTCAAGTTTAAATACATTTCAGCAGTACATGTATTGCTAAGTCAAATGACAGTTCACACCATAAATACTCATTTTAACAGGCATTATTTCAAAACTCAGGATAGGACCTCAGAACCAGAGTATGTATAAATGATAGACAAAAGACCAGAGAATGGTCTGTCTGGAAATGTATCAAAAAATTTGAAACAGGCCTACAAAGGTAAGCATATTTCAACTTTTCATTTGAAGTCAGACCTCTGCTGAGTTTCTCATGATTCTACACAGACACAAAATGGAATCCATTTTGAAAAAAATACCCCATGTTTGTGCAAAAAAACCGTATCAAAAAATTTGAAACAGGTCTACAAAGGTAAGCATATTTCAACTTTTCATTTGAAGTCAGACCTCTGACCTTCTGCTGAGTTTCTCATGATTCTACACAGACACATAATGGAATCCATTTTGAAAAAATACCCCATGTTTGTGCAAAAAAATTTATGTTCTGCCTGTGCATAACTCTATAAATTGTGGCCATGTACAGCTATTGACTCTTTGGTATTTACTATAGATTACAGTTATATGGGGTGACCGCACGTTCCAGCTGTGTAGGGACCAGCCCTGTAAGATAAGCCTTTGTACCACTATCTGAAGGACTTTCTTTGAGGAGCTGTTTTGGGTTTTAGAAACTGACAATACATTCCTGTGTACCTGTATTTTTAAGTCATTTATCAAGTGCAAGACTGGGAGGTAAGACAAACTACTATCTGATCAGATGTGTCATGTGCACCACGCCTCAATGCAATGCAGAGGACATGTACCCTGCAGATGTAAGATGATCCCTGCTGAGGATACACTGTGCTACATCTTGCCTTTATATTTGGTCACCCTAAATTTACTGTAACTAGAGAAGGGTTCTTCTAGGTCCATGCTAAGTGTTTATGTGGTCACTAAAAAGAGAAGGAGCAAAGTGATCACATGGCAATTAGCCAACATAGCCATATAGACAGTGTATTAAGTATCTTGGATATTAAAAAGATCTCTGTGGTAAACCTTTAGTAGCATTTCTGATAACTGCTGATCGAGAACTATGTTGATATAGCCCCAAATTATCCTGCAAAATGAGTTTGAGCAGAACACAATCAAGGACATAGCTTAGGCTGAAAGACAATACAAGCAACAATATGCAATGCAATTGGTCCTTGCTTTAGCTGTTCTCCAGAGAAACACAGAAATGGCTCACAGGTGTCTTCAATAAAAAGCACAGAAACAAAGTTTACATTAAAAGCCCATCTAGCTTGAAACGAACACAAACTTTCATGCCCAGCACTTCTGCAGTTCTTAGGAGAGAAAAGTGAATAATTATCTCAATTACTAAGCTTTTTTTAAAATGAAATACTAATTAGTGTCATCATATTAAAACTTAGAGGGAAAAAAAGAAAATTTGGGATAAAGAATAACTGCTTGTGTAGTATCTTGAAAAATTACACTCTAATATGATTTTTCAAACACTCTCATAATTAAAAAAAATTCAAAACACCCCCAAAATCTCCCCAAAACCCCCAAACAAACATAAATCCCTTGGAGTATTTTTATTCTGAACACTGATTGTGTTTGCATTAGAGTAGTATCCCCAGAGGCAGAATGTAGGCTCTTAATTTAGGTGCCTGAACTGTCAGGGTGATTTCCCTATCCTCCCAGTACGCTTAAGAGTTAGAAGAAAGCCCTTTGACTTTCCTAAAGACCCTCCTAAAAGACATGTGGACATGTTTCTGCTCTAAACTGTTATTTCAAGATCTTTTGTTATTAATCACACAAGAAACTGAGCACACCTAGCTTCTCACGTTTATGAAGGTATGCCTGAAATGCAACAGTTTGAGCAGTCCTCTAAAATCCTTGATGGGGTTCAAGCCAAAGCCTGTATCACCACCCATTTTATACACTCATTTGCTTGATAGGGATCAAATAATAAATGTTCACCTGACTTCTCCCTAGCAACTTCCCATAACTTGTTAGTCAAAACCTTGGCAACAGAGTCTTATAATTTTAATACATATTTATGCTATTCATTTGTTTCCATAGCAGGTATTTATTTTTATAAGAAATATGCAAACCACTAAAACATCTCTCATTGATTTACACTCTGAAAGAATATTTTTCTCTTAATTGAAAAAGGTCACTGTTTTCCTCATTCATTATGTTTTCTATTTGAAATTTAAATTTTTGCATTACAATATTATTTATTATCTTTCCTATTGGACAAACAAATATTAATTTATAAAAACCCCCTCTAACACACTCATAAATTATGGCTAGATGTTGGATTATTTATCTACAGACATTCACTCCCTCTCTCTGCTGATTTACGACAAACTTTTTAAGGTTCTCTACCTTACATCTTTCATACAACCTATTTGTTCTGTCTCAAAGGCCCAGAAGCAAGTTTCCTAACTTTTGTTTAATACCTGCATTTGCTCTTGTGTTGCATCAATCAAAATATTTTCTGAATTCTTCTCTATTTTCTTGTTAAGATGTATAAGGTTTCTAATTCCTCCCTTTGTGGAGGCTCCTTCAATCTTACTCCCTCCTTCCTGCTCTACCAACACAGGCCACCTCCTTGTACCAGTAAGCACCAGAGATCCAGCTCAGACCCTAAGGATCTGTCAGTGTTATGCAGCTGTGAGAAGGCAACAATAACAAAATGGCAGAAGAGTTATATATCAAACTGAGACAAACCTATTTATTAGTAAGTCTGAAAATAACTGGCCAACTAAGAAGCCTCCAAGAAAGAGCTAGATTCACATGAGCTACTCATGCCAAGTTTACTCCCACCACAGTGGTTTTTCTGAACAGGCACTGCAGAAATAAAACGAAATTAAACCGTTCATAACAACATTAGACGGAAGAGATTACACCCTGGGAGATCATCTTGATCACATACTGGTTTTACTGCTACTGTTAATAAAATTTTTAATTTAAAAGGTTTCCATAAACAGTATAAGTGGTCATATTCTTTTTTGAAGTGCAAAACCCAGTCCCATGCTACATGTCAATTATCAATATTTTCATGAAAAACAAGGGGTTAATAATCTCTGAAATATGTGAACTCAGTGACTTAATATAAGTAGCTCACATGAACAGTGACCTAGACTTCATTTAACTTGCTCCCAAGTTAAATAAAGCCCAGGCTTTGCAGAAACAGCTATCTAAAACATGAAACAGACTAAAAAATGAGACTATATGCCATTTTACTGAGCATTTAAGGACACAAAAAAATATTCTCTATGAATAATAGGAACTTGCATTAAAAAACAACCTAAACATGCTACGGCTTAGAGAACAAAAAGCCTTTTCTGGACTTAATATTTGGATATATGGAAAAGTGTTAAAATATGTCAAAATACAAACACGTTTGTGGAAGATGAATTCAAATTCTAAAAAATTAATTCACATATATTTTCCTTCCAAAACAAATCAAGCTTTTTCTACAGCTGCTTTAAATAAGTAATTTAGATATGCAAAATATTTTACAGTGATGATATACCCAGAGCATAATGTACAAAGGTTATGCAGTAACTATTTTTGTAGACTCTGGGCATTAAAAGGCTTTGAGGTTAAATATATTTATTTACTCCACAGAGAGGTTCTATTATGTGCAATAAAGAAAATAAGTTACAGACTATTATCAGAATATTGATACTTAGGGACAACAAAAACCTTGTTCTTTATTGTATAAAGACACTAATAATTGAGAACGGTAAACTTTTTTAAACAAAATCAACATGGAGTTGTTGAAAATGGTGGACCAAAAATGGTTTCTACTGAAAAGGGAAAAACACCCAGCAACTTTAAAAACTACAAATTATGCATTTCACTCTTGGTTTAAGTAATCCTACAGCAAAATAAAAAACACCATTCTTGATGTAGTCAGAAACCCAGGAAACTGCACTAAAGCCCTTTGCTATGATTTATCATGTACAGAATTTTGAACCCAAGAAATAATGTCCAAATTGCTTTCAGTGTACTGAACTAATCTTTCATAGTGGGTCAAAGAAATGCTTTTGCTGCCTTTTCACATCCCAAGGATCCAAATGTGCAGAAGACTAGTGAAAAAGTCCACAGTAGTGTAGTGAAACCGAGAAATTCCTTAAATTTTCTACCAAAAAAATTCCCCCAAGAGTGAACTTGCATAATGCTGTTTGCCTAACCATCTGGACAGACTCAGTGCGTCATGGTTGTTTAGCAACTTAGGACTTTCATGGTAGCTTTGAATATATTATACCAGTATCCTATTCTCAGCCTCAAATTGTTTGGGAGGATTCTATATCTGCATAAAATCTCTTTGCATAAGACCCATTTACTCAGGATTTCCAATACATATGAGGTTTTCTAGAAGGCTAAGTTGTTTACACTAAATACTAGGGTATAATTCCCCAAATGAATGATCTACTGTACAGTCACTCCCAGGTGATCAAACTAAGGGTGCAGACACCTGCAGTGCAGAGGCAGGACAAGCAAGAGTAAGTTCAGGAGATAACTAAAGCACATGGCCAAAGTTATGTCCAAAAATTTTCACTGCAAACAACATGAATGGGGCAGTTTCTCTGAACTTTACGTCAGAGAGTTATGCTATAAATATACTTTACAGATGGAGAACCCCATTGTTTTTTGACAATAAATCAATTTGCGTCATGAGAAAGAAGATATTAAAAAAATAATCTTTGGTCTCAATGAAAGCATAGTCAAATCACCTTTCAATTTACCTTCAAAAACAATAATGCAGTATGCTGGAAGCTGCTCCTAGATTTTTATAAATTTGCAAATCAAAGAGCACCTGTTTGTAAAGTGCTGCTTTGCTCAACTACTTAAATAATGTAATCAATACTAAATGACAAGCTAGAATTCCCAAATTTGCAGCACAGTAAGCAGACACTTGTCTTGCTGATATTTGTAGCAAGTAATCCTTATAATGTTAGCCAAGACAAATGTTGTTAATATTAACTTTTACTCAAGCATAAATATCACATCCATATGACATCAGATATTATCTCAGAGTAAGATTATCTTAATGTTTGCAACTATTTTGTATAATAACAGCATTAATAAGGGCAATGTAAACCAGTTAAATCCTGCTTTTACTACTGGGAATTTTTTTGCTAATGAACAATCAAAACCTATAAAAAACATATTCAATTTAAAGATCAGTACAAACAAAATGTTTCCAAATATTTGCAAAAGCCTGGAACCAGAATTAGTCTTTCTTTTAGTTTCAGTTATGTACATTGTATTCAAAGCCACTTCCTAGCCAGAAGAAATGTACTATCAAGACACTGTTTTAAGGACGACGGATGTAACACACATTTCAGAATTACAATCACAGACTATTCTGAACTGGAAGGGACCTACAAGGATCATCAAGTCCAGCTCTTAAGTGAATGACCCATACAGGAATAGAACCAACAACCTTGGCATTATTAGCACCATGCTCTAAGTGACTGAGCTAATCCCAATTTCCTTCCAATAAAATGAAAACTGCCATTCAAACTGCCATTAATTTCCAAATAAATTAATCTATGTCAATGTTCCTCAAAGAGGCATTTGATAATGGCCTTTATGTATACATAATTTGTGACAACAATTCCATTTCTGGATTAAAAAGCTTTTTTTTCCTTAGATTTCTTTTAGTAAAAATACTTATACTGTTCAAAATTATTAAAGTATCATCTACATCAATTTCAGTGTTATTGCACAAATTGTAAATTATGCTTTCAGAATTACGGATGGAATTTTAAAAGGCTTCAATTTTTATAGTCCTTTGAAAGGACAAAGAAATCTATAAAAAAACTAAGATTACAATTTCAGCATTTAAAATCTACACAAAATAATTCAAACAAATGTTATGACATTTAAGATAATGAAACCCTTCATTTATGCCAATGTGTCCTACTTCACATGTAAGGAGTCAGAACAGATGTCCAAATATTGTAATGCCAGAGAAAAGTTAGGGCATATCTTGATTAATACTCTCAGAGCAGTCCGTGGTGTCTCTTTAAAACTGGCATGAGTTACTTCAAAATATCTATTCAAAATCCATTCTAGGAAACACAGCTAGACAAAGTGTTCCCAAGACAAAAGGAAAACAATAAAGCTCTGTATAAGCCTTTTAGCAATGTAAGCTGCATATTATCGACAGACCATTCATTGCAATCAACAAATGATTAATTGCAAATTTGTTGCTAAATTGACCACGAAAAAGACAAGCTTCAGGGTACTGTTAAAGAGGAAAAACTTATGTTAAAAATGATTGGAGACTTTTTGTAGTGAATTAATTCTAATCAATACTCTTGTTGACTGCACACGGGAATAATGACTTCCTTAAATAGCATATGTACCCATTATTGTAGACATTCAAATTAATATTTAACCTAATGCCTTCCCTTTTTTCCCTCCTTTAGAAACAGAATTTTCTAATTTCACCTTTAAGAACAAGAGTCTACGATAAACAAATTTTTTTGCAAAGTCTAATATCATTCAACTTGGGAGGCATAATACGCAGGCAAAAAAATAGAATACAAAAGTAATTATGTTTATTTAGAGTATTTACATGAAAGCCTTTTTAACTACAACTGGCATGGATGAAACAACAGCTGCCTTTAAGCATATCTACTTTAGAAACTTCTGAACAACTATGCAATCATTTTTTTTGGTGCAAAAGTATGATTTCAGAGTTTACTGCACGTCCCTTTTTCCTCCTTTTGTCGATGCAAACATATACCTAAAACTTAAACCTTTAATGATAAAGATAGTTTCATTCCTGGGATGGTCAATGTACTATCACAAAATAGGTATGCGTTACTGGGAGGGTATACTAATACTACTTTAAAAAGTGCTTTTCTTCTTCCATTTGACCAAAAGTCCAGTTTCAAATCTTCAAGACAAGAAATTTCCATGAATGTACAAACACTGCAATTGACAAAGTAATACTTTAATTATTTAAATAATTCACAGCTAATGCCCAAATTACAGTTTTGACAATGAATGGGTTGAATCATATGTTTAAATGTATCTCATTAATGAAAACCATTTGGAAATCAAGTTTCTTATAAATGTGGTTTATGCTGAACTGTACAACTGAACTACTATATTCTTTTATATTTTTGGGGTGTTGGGCGGGGTTTTTTTTTTGTATGTTTGAGATTTTGGTTGGTTGGTCATGTATGATGGCAGAAGACATTTATTTCAGGCACTAGAAATCTTTCATCTAATCCTCAACTACTCCTGTAGTGTATATTAAAAAAAATCCAAACAAACAAAAAAACCCTATGTATATCTACATATTTATATCTATCTGTATCAAGGAAGCAAATTTAAAAATATTGAAATTTCTCAGACTCCAAAGGAAATTATAAGATTATCTAAAAAGCACAAATGGACTATCCAAGGATACAGTTCAGAGCTGAAAGTGAAGCGTTGACAAACTGACAATTTTTTAAATGTCTAGGCAGGCCTCATTAAGTTTTCTGCTTTAAATATCTCTGTAATTTTGTCTTCTTTGAGGCACTTAAATCATAAGAAGAATCCACAACACACAGCTCTCAGAGTCTTACACATAGAGTAGAACCCAAACCCCAAATCTCTACCCAAACCTCAATATTATCAGTTACTTCCAAACTTGCCTCAAAATCCCATGTTTTATGATTCCACTATATCTGGCCATGCCACTATGTCCTCTTCACTGGAGCATTCAGGAAAGTTCCTCCACTGGCTTGGCAGCCAGAGAATCTGACCTGCAAGGAAGTTCTTGCATCTATCCTTGAAACCTTAGCAGAGCTTATACAATAACTCCATCTAGTCCAGTTGGGCTTAAAAGTGGATTCTTAATGCAAAATTTAGGAAGGTACGCGTGAAATGGTACTTACCTAGTGTACTTTCTCAGGCCCCTCAAATTTCTTTTTGCTAAAAAGCTGGGCTGATAGAAAACTCCTGAATTTCAACAAAAGCAAATGCAAAAACTTGCATCTGGGTGGAATAAGGCTACCATACAAGCTGGTGCTGAGTGTCAAGCAGATCTGCAGAAAAGGACACAGCGGTCCTTATGGACTATAGTGTGCATGTGAATCACCAGCATGCCCCTACACCAAAGAAAGCAAACAGCAACCTCTGTTCCATCAGAAAGACTATATCCACCAGCCATGCACATGACAGTGACCCTTCCTCTCTGCTCACCACTTAGGACATGAGCATTCTTTGGTCTTGGGCTTCCCAATACTGCTAAGACACGGACATGGCCAGACCGTATCTGTAAGTATCTAAAGGGAAGGTGTCAAGAGGACGGATCCATTCCTCATGGTGTCAAGCAATAGGACAAGAGGCAATGGGCAGAAACTGATGCACAGGAAGTCCCACCTGAATATGAGGAAGAACTTCTTTATTGTGAAGGTCAACTTCTTTACTGTGACCTTGCACTGGAAAAGACAAACCAGGGAGGGTGTGGAGAGGGTGGGAGACCCTCATTGGAGATGCTCAAAGTTGTCTGGACACAATCTTATGCCATGTGCTCTGGGTTGGACCAGATGACCCACTATTGTCCCTTCCATTCTGACCAATTCTGGGATTCTGTAATACCACAATATATTCAACAGAGGGACAGCAGGCTGCTCAGGGGCTGAAGCACACACCACTTGAGCAGAATCTGAAGCAACTTGTTCAGCTTCACAGAAAGCTGGTGACGGGAGACTTTACTGCTGTCTACAGCTACCTGATGCAGAAAAGATAGATGGACTCCTGTAAGAGGTGCACAGAATAGGATGAAAGGCAACAAGAAACAAGTAAAAAGCTGCCCAGCCAGGTTGTTGGATCTCCATTCTTGGAGGTGTTCAAGCTTCAATGAGAGAAGTCTCTAAGGAAAGATCAGACTTGCTACAAGCAGGATGTTTGTCTAATGATCTCCAGAGGATCCTTCTAAACTGAAATATTCTCTGAGAGCCAGAGGTCTCTGCTGAATAGCTCTTACCAAGTGTCCCTTTAATGAATCTCATGGTATCTTGATCCAATGAACTCCAAGCATCTTTAGAGTTTTGCAGGTTAATTACATGCTGTATAGAGAAATACTTTCCTCTGTTTGCCTTGAAACTGGAATCTAGTAGCTTCATTTGGTGCCTGTCAGTCTTTATATTGGAAAAAAACAGCAAACATAAATTGACCACCAGCCCTCTCCTTTTAAGTCATGATTACATAGACCCCATCATATGTTTTCTATACCAATGGAATCTAGCCTACATAACTGTTCTGATGGAAGCATGCAAGGAACAGAGCAGACTGGTCATTAACAGAGATATGGTCATTAACAATGAAGGAATTAATTCAGAAAGTCCTTCTGGTCCATTTTGCATGGATTAATCTCACAGTACATGGAAAAAGAATTTAGATATAAAATAGGAACAACATTTTTTAACTAATAAGATGAGTCTTTACCCATTCTGGTTCCACAGGGATATTTCCCTAAGTTTCAAGCATATAATAATTTCCTCTTCATTTGCTTGAATATAATAGATTCATTAATAAAAGTTTGCTTTAGACACAAGCTTAGGAAAATTGTTCCTGGGACCATTTAGAATAGAATAGAATTAAACAATTGGAAGGCACCTACAATGGTCTCCTAGACCAACTGCCAGAACCCTTCAGGTCTGACCGAAAATTAAAGTATGGGCCTTGTCCAAATTCCTCTTAAACACTGACAAGCAGAGGGATTCAACCACCTCTCTCTAAAGGATGCCTGTTCCAGGGTTTGACTGCCCTTTCTTTAAACAAATGTCTCCTTATGTTCAGTTTAACATTCCTGTGACTCAGCTTTTCACCTCTTCCATGCATCCCACAATGGGACACCAGGGAGAAGAGATGAGCACCTCTCTCTCCACTTCCCCTCCATCAAGAAGCAACAGAGAGGAATGAGGTCACTTCTTGGTTTCCTTTTCACAAACTGAGACAAGGGCAGTGTCCTTAGGTGATCTTCACAGGACATGCCTTCCAGACCTTGCAACAGCTTTGCTGTTCTGCTCTGGATGCATGTAAGCACCCAAACAATCTTCTTAAATCATGGGGCCAAAACTGCACACAGTACTTGAATGAGTCTATCTAAAAGCAGTTCTGTAGTTTCATAGGTCTTCCTTAATTCCCTTCTTGTAAACTACCATTTGCTTCCCTTGTATTTTTGGCTTTTTTTTTTTTTTTTATATACCAGAAGGTAATTGTGTGTTGTATGTACAAGCCAGTGTTAAAGCTTTTGTACTATTCCATGCTTAAAAAAAATATCCACAGTCAGCAGTAGAGCGATTCCTCAGTGATATTGTCTCCAGCAGCTAAATACTATTAATTATAACAGGTTTTGGGTGTTTTTCACAAACCTGTATTGTCCCAGAGCAGCAGACTTTATTCACTGCTAACAATAAGTAAAGCTAATAATGTGTTCTCAAAACATTAATACAAAAGACAACAAAATGTTGTTTTCTTAACTAAGAAATAAGGAATTATCAGATAAATCTGTGTTTATAGCAAAAAGTGCAAATGTTCTGTCTAGTTTTCATTAGAGATACAAATAGCTATAAAATGGCACAAAAAACCCCCAACTTCTGTATTACAAAATAGCCTACATTTGGTGTAATAATGCTTTTAAACTTTGAAATACACTGTATCTTCATAAAGAATCTTTTTTTTTTGTTAACTTGGTTTTTTTGGTCATTTGTAATTCTGATACGTTAACCAAAAAAACTGACATGCTATGTGAATTGAGTAGCCTCTTTGGATTCCAGCTGGCTTGGCTGTATGCCTTTCTAATGGTAATGAAGTCACACAGCTGCTAGGACAATCAGCTGGAGTTCAGATCAGTAGCTAAATGGATATCCAGACTGGCTTCTTATCAGGACTCATTAAAGTTCAGTGTTAACAAACTGTAGGGTTACATAGGTTTACATGGTTACAGCAAAGTGCCTTTTAAAAATGAACTTGTTGGAGCTAAAAAAAAAAAACCTCTCCTTTTTCCACTTATAAATGTTACTTTGTGCTGGTCAACTCAAGAAATGCTCAACCCTACTCCCAGTGAAGTGAAAGGAAAATTCCCATTCATTTGCATGAAAGTAAAACAAATCAGTTCTCAATGTTTCAGGGATTTTTGAAGAATACTGTTATTCAAATGACTTCAGAATGCCTCAGTTAAAGGGTCACTTGGTATTCAGCTATGTCCAATTTTCAACTTAGAATGCAGTGCACACTAGACCGGTGAGAATTTATCAGCTTTTACTTTGACCATCAAATTGCTAGCATTTTTCTGCCACATGAAAGTGTGAAGTTCTACCATTCCCACAAGTACACAATGAAAAAACAAGTAGATATAAAATCTTGCTTTTTAGAATAATGGTACTACTGCAGTATACAGGTATGTCCTGCCAGTTCTGTAGCTTATGGCTGGGGGGATGGTTGTACCACTACAAAGCTTCAGTGTGAACACAATAGATTTCAGTATTGACCAACTTTCTTACAGATAAATGGGAAAGCACCAAATGTGCCAACTCTTACAAAATCATTACTGGTATCTTTTTCACCTCTACAGTTTTTGCCATCTATTTTTACTGAACAAAATTTGAATTATAAACCCTTTTTAGAACATGGAACATGCAATGCTTGCTTGACATACTAAAATGGGATAAAAGGTTGTATCAATGTAGTGTGAGTGCACAGTAAGGGACCTTCTAAAGCATTCTCTACATTCTTCAAAACTGATAGAGTCCTTAGACAGCATTTCAGCTGTTATGAGTAATGGAACCAAATGGTTTGAATCATGGCAACAAACTGCTCTGAGTGAAATTTCAGTGAGAAACAACAGTAGTCAAACAACAGCCTCTTTTAAATTAATGAGAAAAGAAATTTTTTTACAGATATTCAGGTGGTTAGGATTCTGGTCATCAGCTTCATGCATCACCTCACAACACATGAGCTGCATAATATAAAATTTGTCATGAACTGGAAAGTACCTTGTAAGTTTTCTAAATAAAAAAAAAAGATAAGACTTTATCTTATCTTTATAGTGGTTTGTGCAAACAAGAAAATACCCATCCAAATTACAAGCAAACTACATCCTGCACTCCAAACAGTTCTGACTTTTGATCTCTTTGCTTTCCTTTTTGAGGTTTACCCAGCTCTTTCCCATTGGGTTTTCTCCAAGAATCAAAACCTAGTCAGTATTACTTATGTGAAACTAAGATGAAGGACTTTGGCAACATTTCCAGATTATAATCAGCAAATATCATATCTCCCACTAACCAATATATGGAAACTCACCCACATAAATGATATCATCCTGATTCAACTAAGCATGCTCAAACTGAGCAGTGACATTCATGCACAGAGAGAAGTCCACAGAAGGAAAAAAACCAATACTCCTACAGTTAATTATACTCCAAGACAAACAGGCAAATAATTGCTTTACACTTGCACATACTCTGAATTCTACATTGTATGTCTTGTTAGAAACAAAAATATTATTCTAGTTTTGATTTTAAAATTATTTTAGTGGCTATGAAAACTGGCAGGGTGACAGCATTTTTTACATAAAGTCCTATATTTATCCACTGAGCTTAGGTTTCCTTGCCAATATCCTTTGGCTTTTACCTACAGGAGCTGCTTCTGCTGGCAAGCAGTAAGTTCACTTCCATGGTTCACAGTTGAGGCTGTCAACAAATGTGCCAATTGTATAACATGGATATCTATTCAATAGAGAGGACTCAGCAGAATTATTCTATAGGTTGTATAAATGTCACTTGGTGATAACTTTTATTTACTGTATATCTCAGCTGAATTTAATCCTGTAATTTGCTAGTCCTCTCAGAAACTTATTCCACAAATCAACTGACTACAAGTAGCCACTGTCAGATTACTTGCTTTGGCCCACTAGCAAGCAAACTTAAATATAATTTACAACTCTATACTTATATCAGTGCAAATATTCCTATCAACTTTGGTGAGCTTTTGATTAGCTCTTGCCAACTTGTAATGAATGAGTATTTTTCAGATGGAAAACAAGGAGAAACATTAAACTCGATTGACATGTACTTTGTTTTCCCTTCTGAGGGTTTAGAAAAGGTAGCTTCAGCAGTAAAATAGTTAGGAGAAGCACATAATCTTTTTCAGTTTCTAATCACTGCAGTATACAGGTACATCCACAGGATATAACACAGTGCTAAAGTGGTGTCCAAAAGAGAGAGACTTCGTACAAAATAGGAACTACTTGCAGTGTTTTGCAGTGTAACCATCTAGAGCAATTGCTTTTGGCACAGGTCTTACCAATTTGTGAGCAGGCAAAATGCCATCTGAACAGATGGCACGAGGTACACAGCCAAATAGCCATGTATGTGCATCGGCTGTGGGTAGTAATGGCATGATTCCCAGCCATGAAGGTCTAAACAGTTGTCCATCCTGATCTTAAAAACTCATGTTTTATAGAGAATTGTCATCAATTATCCAGCTTTGTACTAAATTATCCTTGAAATAAAAAATGTTCCTGGAGATGAAAATTACAGATAGTTGAGTTTCAGGAGAACTCCTCTGTAAATTTCTTTATTGCTTCATTTAGCAACTTTTAAATAAGAAAAAAAAAAAAAGCACAGTGATGAAAACAAGCTCCAGTTTCCCAGACCCTTTTTACTTGTTGCTTGCTGTGGTAATAGTGTGCAGTACCGATCTTGATCTAAGGAGCAGAGAATTAGCTTTGGGTAAGAGAATTTGGGAATGCCTGTGCTGCAAAACTGCCCATGGATTATATTAGCATCATCCTCCTTTTTCTGGTTCCCAGATTATGTAACTGCCCAAAAATTAAAAGAACAAAATGTTTTTTCCTCCTGTGGAGATTCTCAGGACTTATTCAAAACATCATGAACACCCCCATGGCTAGGAACAATCAACTGTACCTGGAGCTTTAAAAACCTCATCTTTCCATAGTCATCAAACTACAAAACAGCTCTAATTCAATTTTGCCTGGAATTTTTACCGAGTACCTCAGCTATGCCTGAAGATCCAAAGCAATGATTTTGCTTGAGCAAATTTTGCTTCAACTCTTCAGTCCTTTAGTGCAGCTAATAATTATTAACCAGCTATTTTTATCCAACAGAATTGTTTAATTTTCTGCTTACAAACTGCCCAAGAAAGATTAAGTTATCTTTGTGATCATTAGTTACTTGAAATGATTTTACATGTCATTTCAGTGCTTGGTTCTCATCCTTAAATCTCCACAGATTTTCATCATGTATGTTTAGCACAGAGCTCACTTTGTTAATTGTACATGAAGGTTACAGTGTTTCTGTCCTATGTCAGGATGAACTGAAATTCTACAATCAAGATTTTCACAAAAACACCTGCATTTTCAAGTTCAAAATGAAACCTCTGGCAAATCTGCTTTTCTTAAAAATGTTCCCTGCTAGTAAATGCGCCTCTATGCAATATAATCATTACCTTGCTATTTTATTCATCATTTTTATATTTCTAAACGTTGGGGGGGAAAATCCACAAGAGACAGACACAGTTCTGTAAGCACAACCGACCACACTCACTTATTTTTAAAATATGATACATACTAAACTTTAAGTCTAAGGTACATACTGAATGTTATATTCAAAAAACAATATTTGATATTTGATTCTATATTAGTATCAATCCAATTGTTCAAGACTTTTTTGGTCATTTACCATGCAACAGTAGCAATTTTTAGAGAAAATGTTGCCAGTTGCAATTTAATTAGTTTTACTGTATGATCCATCCTTAAAAATTCACTGGTACAGAAAAGTGGATTCTCGGCAGATAACTTGGGCTGATTCAACAGTGTACCTACCAGTGCTCAACAGAATGCACAAAGACTATCAACTATAGTCTTTTAAGATATGTCTTGATGGATGCCTTCTGCAAATGCCAAATAATCTGGCAGGTAAGAAGACAAATTTGGTGCCTTTGAAACAAAACAAGGAACAACAACAAAAGGCCTACGACAGATTTCAATAGGTTCAGGAAATGGACTATAAACATATTACAGATTCCAGATTATCAAGATTTATACATAAGGAATCACAGAGAATTGTAGGAACATTTGAGGTGGAAAAGCTCTGTTACCTTTAGCAGTTTCTTATCACTAGACTTGCAAAAGGAACTGACCAAAAGAGCAGTTTGCTTGAAATGGAAAACAAAATTCAGGGGGGAAAAAAGGAGCATGTAATCTGAAACAAAGCTGCAATCATCAAGGACCAGCTAAAATAGCTCTTTGCTTTTGCAGTATGTCTTGAACATATTGAACATTTCAACCTTACAGAGAGAACCTGTCAAATCTTAGAAGGATCTAGCAGCACAACTATATGTAAAACAGGCTAGCAGAGATGAAGTTTACATGAGCAAACCGCATTTTTGACTCAAGAGCTGAAAGTTTCAAGTAGTTTTCAGTAAATGATAAATATATTGTTTGTTAAAACTCTTCTCCACGCTGTATCTTGAAAAAAAAAAAAGTTTGGCTCAGCAGGTGACATCAAAACCACAAATATTGCCTGCATTGTTAAACTGATCAGGCACACAAAGGAGAATAAATTCCATATCCATGAAGATGACAGGGATGTTGCGTACTAAGCAGAGGGATAAATATTTGGTGATGGCATCCATCCACCCTCTATAATACTTACCATAGCTGGGCAAGTAAAAGGCTTTCACATTTCCTGTTTGTCTAGGGCAGCTGTAACAACAGCAGATAGAGTAAATGGTTCAGGAAATCCAAAAGAAGGCCCATTTCTCCTAAACTTGCCCTATTTAGACATGGAGGCCATGACAGATTTGACATCACAAGATGACAATGGAATTTATTCTATGTAAGAGGATACTGAAAACCAGATTCATGAATGACTTCCATCTTTTCAGGCTAACCAAGCTGCAAACAACAGCACTGATTAAAATGGGAAAGAAAAAAAATTCAGAATGAGGACCCACAAGAAATCTCCAAATGACAGCAACTTATGTCTGAAGAAAAGACCAAAAATTTTGGGCAAAAAGCTAGGACTATTCAAAAAGACATAGACCTTTTGGAGATCTACTGGTGAAGAACAGGAACTATGAAGATGTCAAGAATGAACTTAAACAGCCGTCGCTCAAGATGGCAAGAGCTGGAAGGTTGAACACAGCAAAATAAAAACCAAAAGCACTGATTATCAGAGATTATTATGCCAGTGAGGTACTCAACAAAACAGATTAAAATGGTATGGATGACTAAATATTAAGAAAGTGTTTTTCAAGCAACAGAACTTACGAAGACTCTTTTTTTACTGATATGTCTATCTGTTATTTTACATACCAGCCTGTTATATTTACATACCTCTAACTCCCAAGACAACTCTGATGGACAAGAAACTGTGTCATCTTCTAGCTTTCAAAACTCAATACATGATAGTTAATACACTATTGCTAGGAATTATACTGACAGCTCAATTCTGTCTACTTTTCCTTCAAAAGCAGCCTCTCTCCTACACCAGCTACCAATTTTTGTAAATTATGGGGAACTTCACATGTCTTTCACTTCTCTTAGAAATCAGCCTGATGCTGACATAGATCCACAATATATTCATGGTACATTTTATTTCATTGGGATCATGTGCAAAATTAATGAAGAGACAAAGGTGGCTGAGGACAAAAAAGAAGGAAGAAGTGCAGGAGTTGTTTCTCAGAGTATCTCTTCAGCTTATCTACAGGTAGAGAATGATGTATGGCAGTATTCTTTTCCAGTGGTGAATCTAAATGTGGATAAAAATACAAGGAATTGGAAATGAAAACCGATGGAAAAAAAAATCTAGTCTTCCTGGATTTTAGAAAGGAACCTTTCTAAGCTTCACATTTCAGTATGGCACTGGGCAAAACCACATTCATACTTAGTTTTAAGACTAAACCAGTAGCTTCTACAAGAAGTGAATGATAAATTTCTGTGCTGAAATCCAGACGTGCTTACAGTGAAGGGCAGGGTGTTTTATGGTCATTTAGCACATTCTGGGAGTTAGAAAGTACTAGTGTGTCTTTGTGACCTTGCTCAAGTCACTTACAGGGAAACCGTCAACTAAAAAAAGTAATTCATACGCTTCTGCCTCAAAATGACTTAGCTCCTGTTATTATGATTTGTCTGGTATTAGTATGCATAAATCTACTACCATTAGGACATAAATGAAAAATAATGTTCTCCATTTTCCATTTTGCTAATATAGTGAACTTCAGAAGTCTTTTCCTGCATTTTAGTATTTACATGTGTAATTTCTGTTCTTAAGCATGAGTGTGTTAAGACAGCAATGGAGGATTGTAAAATGAATAAATACATTAAAAAATGAAAACCATTTATCTTCCACAATCCTTAAAAATTACAGTAGGAGATTTAAGTAGAAGCATAATGATTGAGACCACATTAACATCATACCTCAAATTGCCCAGATTTGTATTTAACTGCACACTCTTTCTGTTCTGAATCTAACTGAATGTAACAAGGGAACAATTACATACCTCAAAGAGGTATAATAGGACAATGTTAAATGATTTAACATCACAGAGGGAAAGGTAAGAAAAAATACTATTCTGTTAGAATCCCTACACACAGATGATAAGGTTTATGTAGTCTGAAGAGCTGGACATCATCTCATCTTTACTACAAAGTTACTTACTTTATTTATGCCAACTGGAAATTTTACAAAATTTACTGTTTGGTTCACACCAAGAAAGCAGTGTATCAACTCCAGTTCACTGATGGAAAATGTGACAGTACATTGCAATCTCAATTTTTAAGAGATTAAAAAATAATAAAAATGATTGAAAAAAAGGATATCTTGCAGGACTGTAAGTTACACCTTTCTAGGGACTTTGGCAAATACTAGGCAAAAGGTGTGCTTGTCACATGGATCAAAACTGGAATCTAGTATTTGAACCAACCTAAAATATAGATGGAGATATCCCCTACACCACAGCCAGACACAATATGGTTTTTATAATATTCTTCACTGTCACTGCTCAGACTCACTTCGGGAACACAAGTGCAAAGCATGGCAATAAAAGGGTTATTCAAGTACCTTAAGCATCTGCTTTTGTGATTAGTATTTGAAAGGAGATGAGTGCTTCACTTGCAAGGCACAAAATGACATGGATTATAACAGGTACTGTTAATGACAGTATATGAATGTTTAATAATGCAGAGTGATTAAGACTGGGTCTGTACTTTATTATTCTATCTTCTACATATGTCAGAGTGGCTTGAATACCTTTTGGCATGATATTTAATTAAAAGTAAAAGTTAATTTTTCTCATTCACTTCAGGTATAAGAGTTATGACTTATTATATAATATATATTATGCTGGGTTTCCTACAATGACTTTCTTTATTTAATTGTTTGGTTACAATGGGAAGTAATACTACCTTGAATTCTTTGTTTTGTCTACACAAATGTAAAATATCATATTAATTGACTGAATATTGTTTAATATATCTGTTTTAAATGAGGGCTTCAAACCCCCCAGAGCTGCTATACAAAGAAGTAGATTTGCAAAAGTTCACAAGTGATACATACATTTTTCAATGGATGTGGCCCTCATAAAAAGACTTAAAGACCTTTCCTCCTGTAACTCCTTATTTCAGCTTGTTTGAAGAATCACAGAGGATACATTTCATCCCTTTAATAAAGAAAAAAACAACCCAAGAAACAAAACACAAACCACTCCAAAAAAAAATCTGGAACCAAATATTTTGTCCATGTCATGCCCAAGGAAATTGACAGAATTGACAGTAGCGAAGCTGCAAAAGGGACCATCTTAAAACACTGTAAATCAATTCCCCTTCTAATCCATCTTGGCACGTCCATACCACAATAGTCTTGCTAAAACCCCAAATATAAGCAGAGAGGAAAAAACCCAATTTCCTTTGAAGTCACTCTTTGAACTGAGGAGGACTGACACAGATTTGTACATCTGCTTTCTGTATTTCTAGAAGTCCCTAGTAGAACAGCACTTTTTAGTAGACAGTACAATTAGATACATAACCTTAAATAGAAAGCACTTCTGCAGGAAGCCAACATAACAACTCAAAAAAAGAAAGTTTATGTAGACCATCACCTAAGGTTACCTGTATTTCTTCAAACAAATTCACTATAGAACATGATTTCCTGGAGATTTAGGTACTTACAAATTCTTGTTCTCAGGCCCTGGGTTCTGGAAAATGGGAATACAATTTTCTTATATTAAACCTCACTGTGAAATTATATTAATTTGCAACCATTTCTACTGCAAAGAGAGTGATATAAAAGTCTATAAATAAACAACAGTGTAAATCCCATTTATTCAGTGAATACTTGCCCACACTAGATAGCAACTCGACTTCAAAAAATATGTTTGGAGGCTTCAGGAATAAAAGCCCATATGTTTATCTTCTGTATAAGAATGTGAAGAGAGGGATAAATTATTTTAAGAAATTCAAAGAAGTCCAAAGACTCATTTTAATGATGTATAGTCCCCTGGTCTATGTAGCTGAAGGTGAAGCAGCATGGGTAGATTCAGGCAAGGAAAAAACAAGCTACAAATCCTTGCCAGGTATGTGCAAGGATTTAAATCTGAAATGTATTTGTAATTTACCACCTATTATTGAGGCTTAAGCAATATGTCTTTCCTAGGTATTGTGACATCCCAAATCTGCACTTTTGTTTTTATATTTTTTTTAAAAGAAACCTTCTTTTGCTTCTCTGATACTCTCTACTCCCAACTACTCACTTGTTCCTGCTGTCTCCTCAAGTTTTCTCCCTGCACCCAGATTTCTCAGAGTAATGAGATAGTCAAGGCAGTCAATTCAGCCTTTAGGAACACTGTGCAGAAATACAGGAGTGAAAAATTATGAAGGACCAACAAAGCAAGAAAACTGAGGAAAGGTTCATTTGCTTTCCACCATTCATGACATTTTTGATTTTGTAGGTCTGTTTCTAGCACTGAGTCAAATTTCACATGGCTGAACAGAGATTATAAACCTTTGCTGAAAGTCACCTTGCCTAGCTGAGTAGTGCTACTGAATTTAAAAGAAATTACTACTGACTTGTATTAATCTGCTGTTCAAATAAACACGGCATCTTCAGGAAGATGTTCTTTCTTAGCACTTTTATTTTTCTGTAAAAATAAATTTACCACAATACCAAAAGATTTGCACCCACAGTTTCAGCAAGGCTATATTTTATACTTTTCAAGCAAAAGGAAAAGAAATGAAGATAAGTTGAAGTTCTTACAGTCACTGGAACATTTAGATATGTGAGTTATTATTTTACAGATCCACTAGTAATTCTTCTTCAGTTGAAATTTTAATGCAGCACAACACAGGACTATAAAGAAATGGAATCCTCCTACATTCCTGTTTTCATAAAGAAATCAGCTGCTAAAGCTATAATTTTCATTACAGTTTAATGTTGTTTTTTCATTTGCCCACAAGAGACCAACCAGATTCTGATACCTGACCTCATGCACAGCAATAGAAGTAAAACATATCCTGTCAACACTTCTACATTTTAAGTAATTATATGCATCTCTATATGTAATGATATTTCTATAAAATTCACAGTAATGAAGACAGAAATATGAACTTCAAAGAGGAGAAGAAAGATATGTATCCAAATTTCTTAAAAGCTTCATAATACAAGAAGAGGTTTGTTTTTACCAGGATGTTTCCTTTCTACTTTAAAATCTGAAGCAGATGAAAAAATCCAGATCAAGAAGGTTAGAATAATAATACTTAATAGAAAGCAGTACCCAGACAGCCCCCAGGGACACAGATCACTCTTCTTTCAACACTACATCTCTAGACATGGCTAAACTCTTCTAGTAGTCCTGTGAAAAATCAAATATTGATAGAGACTTTCTATCTGAGTTGGATCACCACTCTTTCTTTCCAATATCTATTGAGCCCCACAAAGAAAAGAAAAAAAACCCAAAACAACAAAAAACCCCCAAAAACCCCACCAAATAACTGCCTGTCACCAGTCTGAGGAGTCTCCAGAAGCAAATTTATGTCAAATTTTAATAGTATATATCTGTTACTTTATTTGCCCACTGTAGGAAATCAAGGCATGAGCAAAATAAGGAAGTGGACACAGCTGCATATTTGTTGCCTTGTATTTTTCGTCTGCTAACTTTTTAAGCAGCTGATTTACAAAAGTAATGGTTTAATTCCTATGTCATCTGCTGAAAAGGAGTATGAATTATAAAGAATTTATTTAAAAACCCAAAAAAACCAATACACTCCCCCCACACACACTTTTCATAAGTGATAAACCCCTCACAAAATATTTAGAACAGATGAATAAACAGACATTAAACATAAATTTCAACTGAAAATCAGGCCTAATGACAGTAAGTATATTTTTCCCAAAAAACCAAAGAACTACAGGCACTTGGGCACTACAGCACTATGAAGTTTATGCTTCCATAGGCATCCTTCAGACTACAACTAGAAAGAATGAAAGTACTTTGTTTGCTCTGCTCCTACTGTATGTAACTCACATCTACCCTGGTTCTCCAGGCATCCTTGTCTTGTGGAACCTGATTTATGCAGCTCTAAGCAGATAGTTATGCATTCAACTATTTTACCCAATTGGAACATTCTAATTTCCAAAAGCATTTTATAACCAGATTAAGCTATGTTGACATTTATTTACAAATTATAGTGTTTCCATGTATCATAACCCTTATAATCATGAACAGCTTTAGAAGAATTCTCTATGGAAGACAGCTTTGATAGAAAATCGTTTCTGTACTCCCAGTTAATTACTGATTTTTTTCCACCAATTACAAATTTGAACTCAATCCCACAGATTTATAATTTACAATCACTAGCCAATGCATACAAATTACTCTTGCTTCTCTTTTAAACATGACTAAAAGTTCAATTTATTAAATGCTAAATCATATGAATTATCCACAGTAAAATGCTGCGTAGTTAAACCTTCTCTGGCTACTGGATATCACAGAAAAGTTATTTATTTTAACAAATCAATCTTAAAAGCTACTAAAGGCTTTTCTACACTCAGCATGTGTTTGCACTCTAACCTACTAGATTAGTATTGCCAATTTAGCCCCTTAATCAATTTAAATATATATATATTTAAAAGCAGAAGGATAAATAATACAAGTAAAACAAAATTTGTAGGTTGAAAAAGGATGATTAACCTGCTAAAAATCCCCTCAGCCAGCAAGGCAGAGAGAAACATTAATTTAGACTTCCTGCTCTAGTAATTCAGTCACTGACTCATAGTAGACTGAGGTTTCAAAATTTACTTCAGTTTCAAGGAAACTGCACTTCCCTGCAATTAATTTCACTCCTTTGCTCCCTTTCCCACCTGACCCATCAGGTGTATGGGAGAGGGCTCCATACTGAATTATTTGAAAATAAGTAAACAGGGAACAAGTATCATTCTTGCAGCTATGCTCAGAGACACAGAGCACACACAGAACAATGTTCCCCAAGTTCAACAATGCTAATGAGTCCAGAATTCATGTATTTTCCTGAAAGCCTCTTCAGCAGAGGTTATGAAAGCTTACATCAGCAGATGTTAGAAATAGTATCAATGGAGTCTCTTTTCTGATGAATACATCAGTGAATGAAGCTTTAACAAAAAGAAATAATGACCAAGCAAAACTGAATTCATAACATCCAGCTTAAAGCAACTACATATACAACATTTTGATAGTTTGCTTTTTTGTCAACTAATGCACCATAAGATATAATGAATGAAAAAATTCTAAAAACTTTTGATTAGGTTTAGTAGAGTGCTTTCAGGTAATTGCAAAGGAAAGAAACATGAGACAACATATAGAGGAAGCATCTTCACATGTCACCAAAAAAGTACTGCAAGAGATGACAAGAACAAAATTAACTTTGACTCAGCATATTTCAGATTTACCCTCTAATATATCAACAAATAGATGGCTACCTTTTCTAGAAGGTAAAAACAAGCATCCAGTTCAGTAACTTCAACCTGTGTGACTTAGATTAAAATAGCTGTAGGGCTACTTAGATTAAAAGAGAAATTGTTACAAACATAAATTCTAGTTTATCTGCAATCTTTTTATAATGCAGATTATCCTAAAAGTATCTGGGAAACAAATTCAGAGTGGCAATCCTTTCAATAATTGTCTTACTGCAATGCTTTCCTCACCCTTTCTGGAGAAAGGCTGTTCACTTTTCTACTTCAGGCTATCATCAGTAGTATGGTAGAAGGCTCTGTAGAGAAGCTGCTTCTGTTACTCAAAACATTCATATCCAATTGATAACTTGATCAATTTTTTGATCCTTACAAAGAAATTTCCTCTACTTAGTTTTCTGCTTTCAATTACGTTAGATTGTGTTTGCAACAAAAGATACAAACACTTTGCAGTTTAGTTTATCATAACAACAACTTTAAGGAGACAATTTTTTGACTTCTGAAGTAAAACAATAGATTGAAAAAGTGATAAAACTACTCTGAACAAAAGTATCCATACATTTTAGTAAATATAAAGCAACTGTGAAGCTACTCTAGTGAAAAAAAACCAAAACCTTATGCATATTAGGAATGTGTCTGATATATATTTCCAGAATAATTCTTTCACTCCAAAATATAAGCATGCAACCCTTAACAAAAAAACCCAAACCAAACAAAAAACCCCAAAACAAACCAACCCAACCAAACCAAACCAGTAACATTATAACATTTAAAAAACCTCTCAAAAGCATTTTCTCACCATTTCGCTGTATCTTTTTGACTACACAAGTGCTTAAAGCGCACAAAGTCTAAAGCTATCCTGTTCTTTATATTTGGTTTCTTGAATATACAGCATTTAATACTGGTGGAATTAATGATAAAAATCCCCCTATGCATTAAGTGAATAGTACTTTTATCTCTACAATCATAAAAAAAATAAATCTTCATTTTAGTGAAATTCTGTTTTTGACATGAATTAGGTATATAATACATCTCTTATCATACGTACAAACATTTTTTACCTAAACATGCTTGAAATAAATGTTTTCCAATTCATCATTACAAAATAGAGATTTAATCCTGAGATTGCACTGCATAAACAAACGCATTTTGGTCTTGATAGCCTTAAATTAACATGCTTTTAATGGTAAGAATTCAGGAAAGTGATTTTGTACCTACAAATAATCAAGACTGTAAAATATGCATTATTGCTAAAAAGAGATACAGAATCTTCTGAAAATCTGATAAAATTTGCTATTGCTTTTTCCTTTAAATCTTTATACTATTTGGTTTCCCCCCTGCCCCCTCTATCAGGATTTCACTGCCACAGGAAACCACCAGCAATATAAATGAGTCTGTAAGTAGTCAAAATGCTACCTCAGATGTTTGTACTAAATGGTGTTTGCTGTTTCTCTTTGATTTTTTTAATTTTTATCTTTAATAAAACAATAATAATTTTAATGGGAGTACTAATGGATTCCTTGACCAATCCTTTTACCTAAAATCTCAAAGGCTCTGTGTGGACTCTTATTAAAGTCTACAGAACACTCTCTTTGACTTTAATAGGGCTAAAGTGCATTATAGCATTTAGTATTAGACTCCTTGTCTCACAGGGGGGACTTGGTACACTGAATAGTGTCCTAAATTTTCCTAGTGTTTTTTTCTTCATCACTCTGCTACATTTTGGTCAGCTTCATCTCTACTCACCCAATCTGAATGTTTGTATTATGGTCTCCTCCTGTCACCAAATCTCTGAAATACTGGAATAAAACTCCTTCACATTAAGGTTTGTGAATTTCAGGAGGCAAACTAGGGGCTGGCTTGAATTTGAAGACTCCTTCATAAGCATGACACAAAACTGGTTTCACCTGGTTTAGTCCAAGCCTGCTAAAGATATCCCCAGTAACTGCAGAGATGCCCCTGCAGTTTTATTCTCCTACACCTATGATTACTCTCAAGCTATCTGATGTCATCTCACTGAAAAAATGGAATCTGGAAGGTACAAATATGCCAAAGAGAGGAAGCTACACCCACAGCGAACTTGATGAACTGTACAGATGAAGCTGAAGGGATCCACACCTGAGGCAGCCAGCGTGGAACAGCAGGGAGGGAACTGGCTCCCGCTCACACTGGCAGCACCTCCAACAGGAAGGTACCTCCTGAGAGCCAAAGCACAGCTAACAAGAGTACCTCAGACTCAACTCATAGCCAAGTGCAGACCCTATAGGACAGTATTTTCCTTTTGTTCTTTGGGGGATGGAAATCACAGTTTCATAAATCAAACCAACAATACAAGATACCTTAACTAGATAAAATTATACAAAAACAACAAACCAAACCAAGCCCCAAACCTTTCTACTACACACTGGCAGGTAACACACCTTTTTTCAGTGAAACAGAACTTCTACTTCTTGAGCTGTAGAAAACTAGAACTGCAGAGAGGGCACAGCCAAGTCAAGAACAGGCAGAAGAGGTGTTTCCCAGTAACTGACAGTATAGAGGAAACTTGGAGGGAAAGACAAGTTTAAAATCAGTTTTGTGCTGTTAGTCTGTTACTTTCTTTGCTATGTAGAGGAAGTCAGCACTAAAATTCGTTGCTGATACGAACAGATTGGGTTTAGACTAAAACAACAAATTCTGTCTCCTATCATCACACTAATTTTTAAATTTGAACCTCTGAAACACTGGTGTAAAGTTCTCATCGTTTCTCCTTGAAACTAGTCAGAGCTCAGTTACCAACACACAATTACACAAGTCAAATTCAGTAGTTCAGCATCCCTGATCACAGATCTCAACTACTTCTAATATCCAGATTTCAACATTAAACAGTTCTCTTTAAAACAACTGTCTTCAGTGTACTAACCATTATTAGTGTCAGCCTCATACACAGACATTTTCTCATTGACATTGGCATATCTTGCTCCCATGGTTTCCAAACAGCAATGGTTTAGCTGCTAAATGATAGAACCATAAATTTTGCAGGTATATGATGCTCCAAATGCAAAATCCAGAGTAAAGCAGTTTAACATGGACCCTCTAGAGTCCCCAGGCTCCTGAACCTAACTGGAAAGAGATTAATTCTAAAAGATTAGTTTTATTTGGTTAAAAATGTTGGTGTGAACAGAGAAAGCAGTATTACTTGCCCTACAAAAATTCTGCCTTCAGCAGCCAAAAATACAGCGATTGCCTCCCAAAAGTTCTTTCTATTGCCCTGTGCCAGGCCACAGTTATTTATTATTTGTATTAACACAGCATTTAAGAATTGTTGTCATGAGCCCAAGGACAAAGAAGAGCTATACAAATACAGAATAAAAGGTCAGTTCTTGTCATGAGCATCCTGAATTGGAGGCACAAAAAGCTTTATCTAAAACATCACTTCCTTTGGATTTATCAGCTCTGTAAAATCTGACATTTGATATTTATTTACATCATAGTTCACATTAAATACAACATAAGCTTAAATATGAAAGAGTATTCTAGCAAAAAAGGAGCAAGTTCTTGATTTAAAAATTCAGAAGTCAGTCAAGTATTAAATATAATATAAAAAATAACAATAAAACACATTTCAACACTATTTTTTGTAATAACAATTTCTCCCAATTGCTATACCACCTTGTCTGACTAAAGAAACTATTCCACCCCTAATCCCCATGAATAAGCCCTGAGTGGTTTACTGGTTACATTTACCTTCCTTATTCCTTTGTTAGAGAGTCACATACCCATTTTCCTCTCAGTCTGGCTCATATTACTATTCAGTGTAGATGTGTCAAGAAAGGTATATTTCACTTGTTTCCTTTGACTATTTCTTCTGGCTTAAATAACATTCCAGCTCACTATCATATTTTCAAGAGCGTTACAAGTCACAGAGCACAGGTCTACCACAGATGTATAAATCATGGACTGTAAAAAGTTATCATTGCTAATACATCTTCTCAAATTCACAATATTTAGTTTATCTTCATAGAGACCAGAGACAGCTTATTAATTACAGAGTTCCAAACTTGGCATTTAGAGTGCTCTCACCCTTCCCTCACAGCACTTGTCAGTTTTGGGCTCTTGCCATCACCACTATACTATAGAAAATCAGTAAATCAGAATTCATTATATGATTCAATCAGTTTTCCAAGTACCTAATTTACCCAAGAAGAATTTCATGGACTCTAAAATTATTTTCATAATCCTTTTTAGCCCATGT
Organism: Passer montanus; assembly: GCF_014805655.1. Classification (NCBI taxonomy): domain Eukaryota; kingdom Metazoa; phylum Chordata; class Aves; order Passeriformes; family Passeridae; genus Passer; species Passer montanus. The sequence continues at coordinate 16,175,988 of NW_024356505.1, read as the reverse complement.
TTCCCTTTCTGTTTCTTGTGTAATAAAACACAACCTTTTGAGATGTAAAAAAAAAAAAAGGAAACCTAGACATGTAGCTCAGGTACATAAGTCATTACCCAATCCTGCCAGAGACATACAAAACTTCTAATTTTACACGTGAAAACTTTAGGAAAATATATGGGCAGTGGATTACGTGAGATCAGCTGTGATTATCTGTCCTTTCTTTCAGAATGAATTCCTAAAAATTATTGAGAATGTGTTTTCAATTTCATAAGATGGATATTTCTTTATATTTCATAATCTTAATTTTTATATTCTTTCCATCAACAAATACACTCCATGGTCACAGTTAATCACATGCAGATTCATTAAGCTGATGTTCAGTGCCTTTAATCAATAAACAAATGCTTATTTAACACAAGGGTTGTGTTGCATTTGATGGCTGTCTTTTTAAGTTTTCTTCCTAAAACCAGCAAACACACCAGTTCTACACTGATGTGAGTCAGTGAGGCACCAGCTTTGCACTTTGATAATTATCCTTTTCTACTTCTCAATTGCTATGCATGTCCTTATTACTGAAGTTCAAGTTGATGTCAAACCACTGTTCATGATACAGCCAAATCAGAAAAAATGTGGAGATTTCTTGATCATTTGGCCTCTGAGTTGTTGTATTCCAGCATCAGTAGCTACAGAAATCCATTAAGGTTAGCCTGAAATGTTAAACACACACACATTTTATACATATATATATAAAGTCTAGTCATATGAGCTTTCATGCATATGGCTGAGCCTTTTTTTCCCCCCCATTATTTGAATCTCCTGAAGTTATGGGAACTAACCTGACAATGTTTAAAAGCAGCTCGTGTCAGTCAATCAGTTTATCTCGAGAGACAGCTGTGAAACTTGATTTGGATTCAACAAATATTGTATGCCATGTGGATAGATGCCTAAAAATCAGCTAGAATAGGCTACTTAATTAAAGCCATATGTTCCCATCAGTTACGCACCGCACACGGAAGCAGCTGGTCACAAGTTATACAACTTACATGCAAAGTGCTAGTAAACCCTTTATGTGGGAAATTAATGTCTAGATGGCATTCTGACAGTGTTGGCTAATACCCTTTCATACTTGGATGTACTTCATTCAGGTTCAGCATTGTACTGTACTTAGATGCTTGCCAAAATATTATTTAAAACTTGATCCAGTGCAATAATAAAACAGTCTCAAATTTTTGGTGGGTTTATTTTGTAATGAAATATGGAAAACCCACAAATTAATGTTAAAATAGCACCAACAACTACAATTACCTGCAGGTAATTACCTACTCTCTCAGTAGAGACTGATGACCAGAACAACTGGAATTTAAACATGCAATTCTTCAATGATTCTATGGGACCGTGTGTTTTTATGAGACCTATGAAATCAGTAAGACCTAGATCATGGGCCTCAAAATTTCACAATCAAATTCCTATATTGAAAGAAAAACCACTGACTGATGACTATGGTAGTCATTTATGCCTTGGTAGTGACTGCTAATTAGTTAATGCAATAATTCTTACTAGCAGGCACTTGCCAATGGTAATGATAATGAAAAAAATGTATAGTTTTACTTGCAGTGAGACTCTTTAATCCAGTCAGTATATAAGATGTATATAAGTATACACAAGTATAAGTATATAAGATGTCTTAGGTCACTGCAAATTTAAAAGCACAGTTAAAAAGAACTTTGGCCAGGTAAAGGGACAAGCCTTCAGTTCATTAGAAAGTCTGGGTGGAATAAGCATTCCCCTGGCTTTTCTAGGAAATGTTGACTTCATCTGGCTGGCTTTGCAAGAGCTAAATATAGGTACACCACAGAAAGCAGAACTATGCTAATACGGGTTTTGAGTTTGTTTTCCCTTTTAACAAAATATGTACAATCTGGCTCAAGCAAAGCATTGTGAAAAACCCTTAAAGACCAAAGGAAGTTCTGTATGATTCCTCAAAGGAATGTGTTTTCAAGCAGTAGCTTATAAAGAGTTCAACAGTGCAAATCCACAGGCAAATTTGAATCACGATGAAATTATAAGCTATTTTACCCCTTGTGGCATCAAAATGCCACTTTCCAGAGGGGCTGGAGTTTGACCCATACTTAGAGAACAAACCTTGGTTCTCATCTCTATCATACTTTTGGGCCCCTCACTTTCAGGAATGGTAATGAATGCACAAAGCAGAACATAAGGTTTCAACCAACTGGCTAGAAAAGCAATCCTGAGAGGAACGTATTGACTCTCTCTGATGGGACCATAAGCTGAAGACATTCCAGTCCTTTAGCCTACGTATGGTATAAATAATACTGCATAATGATGCTGTTCTTGGCACATGTGATGATGGTGCTATGTATTTATCTAAGAGAAGATAAATTTTCGTTCCTGTTCTAAACCACGACAAACTAAGGTACAACTTCATCATCAGCTTTTACACATATGAAGACTGTGCCTTCATAGCCAAATGTTTGTGATATTAAATTTCCCGAATCTCAGAAAGGTTAAGATATGTATTGCTTTGGGCACAGCACTGGGAATAAAAGGGCTATTAACCATTAACCCCATTAACCATTTCACTAAATATGCACTGACATGAGACATCTTTATATAGTGACTGAATTACAAAGAGCCTCATTGCAAGTAAACTTTAGTCTGCTTTTATTTTTTTCATTGCAATTACCATGCATTCTGCAACCATTTGAGACACTAGCTGCCAGTTTGACCTTGGAGTCTTGTAGCTGTTAAGTACTTCAACTAATAATACCAATTTTTGCTTTTGCTGCTGAGAGCTAAATCAAGAATGGAAAGATAAGACTCCTATATCCACTTGGTGTTTATAACTGGTTAGCTGTTCAATATATATGTTTTATACATCCAAGTTAGCTGAAAACACAGATTTTTGTAGCCATCCAAAGGGGTTTTATATTCCACCCATTAGGAGGAAGCATCTATATATTTTCAAGAAGAATATAAGGCCCAGCATGCAATCTTCTAGCTTGACCTGACCAGCAAAGCTATGTAATACATTCTGGAGCTAGAGATTCTACAGCAGCACTTTCATAACTATTTGCAGTCTGCATATGAAATTTTATGCAAATTAATGGCAGGCAGGGGCTTCCAGAAAGTCACAACTTGGGGAATTAAGTATTAATTTCCCAGTTTTCTTCTATCACCCAAATACAAGAATTTAGTGTTATTTTACATGTTTTAGATTTAGAAACCTTATTTTTTTAGTCTAACTTGAAAAAACATCTTTAACTGCAAGGCTTAGTTGTTCTTGGCAGCTGACCATAAATTATCAGAACAAGCAACCAATAAATATACATGTTAAAACTCAATGACTGCAGCCATGAAAACACTCATTGGAATATTTATACTCTGTGAAACAAGGGAATTATAGAAGCTGTCACTCTTTTTGACAGAAAAAAGACACCATACATGCTGTTTAACTTCAAATATAGTTAAAAAGGAATGGTACACAAAATGATACAGATCCACACAGCTTAAGCAATGAGACAAGGGTGAGGAAGACTTTATAATTATTCTATGCTGCTTTTCAGCTGTATTTCACATATGTACATGCTCTTTTTCTGCACCATTTTCAATTTTTTTCTCTGTGAACTACAAAATTATTCTTGCCATTAACCCCATTTCTAAATTGTCATATGAATCAATTGGGTCTTTTAAATTCAGTAGCCTTTAAATAGCTTCAGTGAAGCCTCATATGGCACATATCAACTGCAATCACTTTGAGATTTTAAACAGAAGAGGGAGTAAAGGCTGAGGAGATTGACTGAGATGATGTGATGAAGGAAGACATTTAAAGAACAGAATGTTTTTAGGTAAAGTATTTGCACTGACAATACTTTGGGAACATTACGAACCATTCTATGAAGAAATACATAGCATGGTTCAAATCAAGCAGGCCAGCTGGTTAAACATCAAACTGCTATATATTTTAGTTTTGCAAGAAATGGGAAATTTGCCCACTACTTTTCCACATATTTTCTTTTACAAAAAATAGTCTTCCTCATGATAACAGGCAGATAAGAAGTCCACAGTATTACATGTCAAATAAAAGCTTGCTTAATAAACACTGTGGTCATTGAGACACTATATATACTGTGATGCCTCTAAATCTTATTATTATGCTCTCCGCATTACTTTGCTACTCTGTTGCTTTCAAAAAATTATGCTTATTTTCACTTATATATTTACTGTCATTTGAAATTTCTTTTGCTATACATGTGCAGCACTACAGCATTATGTACATTAGAGCAGCAAATGACTGTAGACAGGCAGAGGAAGTGAGGAGTCAGAGGAGCTCCAGCAAGCTGGAATGGGAAGGACTAACTCCAGCAACCCCAGCAACAGCCTCCCTGTGTGCTGCTACTTCCCCTCCTTCTTTTGTTTAGAATTTGAATTCCTGGTATAATGACAGTTCTGTGGGAAAGGTCCCAACTGACCAAGGATTCCCTGCATACATAGAGTTTATTATGATTCCTGTCTAAATAGGTAATAACATTGAACACTGCCATTCCTAGATAAACACTATGTCTTCCTGAGCTATTTTTCCCCCCGAAATGGTACCATCCTGAGCTGAAAGTTCAAGTGAGGAAAGCAAGCAGATAATTATGTCCCTGACTAATTTCCTTTGGTTCTAAGTTTCAGTGGCTCATGTTCAACCTTGGTTTGTCTAGTTTCAGCTTATATCTTGAGGAACTTGACTATCTTAACAGATTGCTGACTGCCATGTATTTTCTTCCCATTAAGGTACATTCAGACTGATCAAGTTGTCTCTTCACTGTCTTTTGCAATAAAGCTCCTGAACCACTTAAACCTTCTGAACCACTCTTGTCACACTTTTCTGAATTTCCTTGAATCTTTCAACAGCCTTTTTGAAATATGGATGTTACAGCTGCACAAATTCACCAAGACTGCATCCAAGGCATGTTGTGTTTACTCAGTCTTTCCCTCAGAAGAAATTTAAGGATCATATTTGCCCTTCTAGCAAGAACTTATATTTAAGTGATTACTAGACATGGAAAATTTGCTTCTGTGTTGCTGCTCTGTGGTATGCAATCTTCTACCTGTAAGTGCTGTGCTTCATTCCTACCTATCTGAAAGGGTTAAACCCACCCCGCTCCAGGACTGATTAATAAGATTAGCTGTTATCACCTAGAAATGAGAAGAGAGGAAAGACTGAGGTTGATCCAGATAAAATACTCGTTAAATAATTTATTCCTGAAATTTGCCCTTGCTATTTCCAATATTTGGTATCTGAGAAGCCCTGTTAACCTTTCTGACAGGCTGAAATGTACACTAATCAATGACAGTAAATTTGATCTCCAGGAATATATTCTGTACCCTAGTATTAAGTTAATCACAGTGTTGTGCAATGAAACAGTTGTCTGAAACCATTATTTCTGTTCTAAAATTTTGTATTTTGCAGTCTGATAATCTGAAACAATTTTCAGAGCTATTCCAGAATCAGCCTGGTCTGGAAATTAGAGTACTGGATCAAAAAGAAAATGTGAGGGACTCTGTGATCTGGTGAGAAAGAATTTGAAAAGAGATACTAAAGGATTACAGATGTGAAATCTGCTGATTTGTCTAAATTAATTTAGACAAAATTGATGCACTCATTTGTGTGGTTGCTTTTAAAGTGGTTAAAGAGTGGTCAAAATTGATTTAGTTTAATTGGGTTAAGCTAAAACTGTTTTAGCCACTTTTAAACTGCTTCAATGTCCACACAAAGCAGTTGAACCTACTTAGCTAAATGGAATTAGAAACTGATTTTGTTAAGCAGGAACAATTCCTATCACACAGATAAGCAACAGAGTTAAAAAGAGAGTGGTGAAGATGAGGTTGTAATAAATGGGCATTACAGGATAAATGAATCAACCTTAAAGAGGGAAAAAGAGTGAAGGGGTGAATACAAATGAAGATATGAGTAAACAGATACACAGAGGAAGCAGAAAAGAAGGCCAAACACACACTGGGTAAAGAACAGCAGTTTGACTTTAAACTTTCTAGAGAACAATCAAGAACAGAAATAGTTAAGAGAAAGAATTTATAAACCACAGTTCTAAGAACAGCCACCTATGTCTTGGTCTGGCAAAGCTGCTATTGATTTTTTGCCTGAGTAGAGACTCAGCTTCTTATTTGGCTCTAAGAGTGGAAATTTGTTAATTCTTGCCATGTACCCTCTCAATGAACTATTGTAAGAAAACATGGTTATTATGATCTTTTGCTAAGATGCCAGGTGGTAGCACTTAAAACCTCTTGCTATGGGAGTAGAAAGGGGATTTATTTTCATTATTCATGAGATACATTTTTAAGGGATAACTAGTAACATGAATGTAGTTGCAAATCAAGTGATAACAAGTGTACTTACTTCTGGGGTTACAAAATGAAATGAGGTGAGGCAGTTACTTAAAATTTTGACAATTTGTTATGAAATATAGGTATAATGTAGCAACAAAAAGGTACAAGAACCCAATTTCATTAGCCCCATGACTTTCTAATGTTTTGTTTGCATAACCACATGTTGGTGCCATATAGGAAAATCTGATCTCTAATATTGTGCACACAAAGATTAAGTGTGGCTTTACATATTAAGCTTCATTTTATATCTGATCTGAAAATAATTCAGGTCAGATATAAAATGAAGCTTAATATGTAAATGAAAATTCCTCATTATTATTTGCTGTTCATGTAATTTTCTGGCATGAATTTTCCCCTGAAATTCTGAAAAATAAAAGAAAAAAACCCCAAACAAATCAACCAATAAAAAGAAAAAAAAAAAAACAAACAAAAAATATAAACCACCAAAAAAATCCAACCAAAAATAAAACCATAAACAAAAAAACAAACTCAAACCCTAAGAAAACAAAAAACAATAATGCACAAGAACATGAAATATATATAATGAAATATAATGAAATCAGAAATTTTCAGAATTAAATATTAAAATTAGATAGATAAATCTCAATAGAAGAAGTGACCTAGAGTTTCTCAGAATTCCTGAAAACAAACATTTCCTCTTGAGACACTAGTAGCCTCTCTCAATCAAAAAGATAAATCTAGACTAAGTAACAATATGGCTCAAAACAGTATTTTAAAAATACAACCACAACTCATTTACTACCTCTTCATTTCACCTCCAAAAGCTTTATAACCTAGAAAATTGGAAATCCCAAATATAACATTTCTTCTTTACTCATGAAGAAATAAGTCAAGGAATTTATTTTCTTAATTAAGGAATTTATTTTCTTCAGGTTTTGAAGACATTGTGAGAGTAGAAAGATTATATAGCGGCACATACTATGTAACAAAGTAACTTAAGATTTAGGTCAAAATTTATAATTATAAGGCACTTTCAAATATCTGGACATGGCATAACTTAAGAAAGAACCATATTAAGCATTATGTCAATTAAACTATAAATGCAGGAAAAAAAAAAAAAGGTGCAGCAAAGGTAAAAAAGTCTGCTGCTGCAAGTGAGCATCCCAAGCTACCTCTGCCCTAACCTGGTATGTGCAGACCGAGCAGTATTACATGAAGAAGACTCCTCTGATTCTGGGCTCACACTCAGGCAGCATGATCTGTATCCTTACCCATGTAATGGATAATCCACAGAACAGATTACTTGAAGATGAACAAAAGTACAAGAATAGCATTACTATTTTATCTGTGCTTAATAGTGTAAGTTTAAAACACACAAAGAAAGTTATGGATGCCCCATGAACACTCTGTCCCTGGAAGTGTTCAAGATCAAGCTGGATGGACCTTGGGAAATTTTATTTTTTTCATAGGCTTTTGCCCTGTGAAGTTACAACAAAATGCAATAGACTGGGATTTTGGCTAGTAAAAGAATTGAAAAAACAAAGGTATGAAAGAGGAATTTTAAGGATCTGTTCTACTTGTCTGCACATTTCTTTGGCAGCTAACATACAGTTTACATACATGTTACCTTTTTTACATGAGACTAGAAATCACCCGAAACTCAAATGTTAAGGAGATCATATGTTGAGCAAGGGAGAAAATTTCAGTCTTTTTCCATGCATTTTCTCTGGGTGATGAATTAAGTTATATTGCAAGATTAAGCTTCAAACATTAACTCACACAATTAGTCAGAAATAATTAGACAATCAGGTGAGAGTATTAGTCGTCATTCACTGAGCTTTTTCATCTTATGACCTGTACAGATTTTCATAAGGTGAAGGCCAAAATGGGCTACAGCATTTTTATTTGAATAGCATTTATGAATTCATGTATCATTATATAAATATTACCTTTGATTGAGATCTCATTAAAGGTCTCTCTGTCTCATATCAAAATGTCAATAACACTCCTAAGAAGGGAAATGTCATTTAACTAAGGCTGTGCTTATTAATAAGTTCAAAAATGATCACAGAAAATTACTTTTTTCTTATTAGACTCCCATTTTAATTTTTTTAATTCATATTTTTTCTTCAGAGTTATTTTGCTAAGATAGCAGAAAACAGTCAGTATTTGAACTGATATTTATCTTCCTGAAGAACCAGCATAGAACCCTCCTGCCACAGCAATTCTTTTCGGCTTAACACAGCATTTTCTCTAGACACTGGCATAGCCTTTATTCCTCTCAGTGCAGAACAAAATAAATATCACCACCATACTGAAACTATTACTGAAATCCAGAGAGGCAGGTAGAAATCCAAAGCACAGAGGCATTTTCATTATTACCCAACTTCTAGCCCAGCAACAATACTTACGACAGGGTATATTCATCTCCTTGAAGGGTCTTCAGCCACTGCTGTTTCAAAAGTAAGCATGCTTCCTTCCATGTAATCCTCCTAGCAGAAGGGAATGTGGTTGGATATTTCAGGTAGGTGATAAATCTGTTTTGTGTGTCGGGTCACAGACAGTATTTTAAACAAGGAGACACATCAGTGTCTCAGCTGACATCACCCCCTCTGACATGGAGTTTCCCCAAGCAGAAAGAATGGCAAGAGAAATTCTTTTAGTCACCAACTATGGGATTTTACAAATGCAATGCAGATCTTTTTCCTGCCATTCTCTATAGGAATCAAACTGCTGCAGTAATTTGGACAAGCCCTATATGCATCAGAATTGGATTCCCAGGCTATGTGCTTTACATAATTTGGGGTTTTTTTTCTCCATTTGGCCAAGATCAGCAGGGCTGGATCCATATAATCTGTGCATCTTGCTATTCCTAAATACTACCTGCATAAAAGTCCAGAAAACCCCAGTTTACATCTGCTTCTTCAGATAATACCAAGACTTGTCCCATTTATTTTCTTTAACATTCTGGATTACCTGATCTGTTTGAATGCAAGGATACTTCTAAGAAAGTAGTAATGCAATATCATGCAATACAGATTAATTATTTTTTAAAAATGTGGGATAAACACAGCAAAGAATTTTAAACTTAACAGCTCTAGACACTGTGAATGGCTAATACCATGAGCGGGTCTGAAGTGACTGTGCCAATTTTGATGCTTCTTTCATATCACAGAACCATCTAAGATGGAAAAGACCTCTAAGATAATCAAGTCCAATCCCCTGCCATATTCACTCCTAAATCACATCCCTAGAAGTGTCACAGCCACACTTTTTTTACCACTTCCAGGCATGGTGATTCCACCACTTCCCTGGGCAGCCTGTTCCAATGCCTGGCTATAGCTCAATTTATACAGTGAAGAAATTTTTCCTAATATCCGATCTAAACCTATGCTGGTGCAATATGAGGTATAAAATATAACCTCATGAGTTACAGAGCACAGTGAAAAGGGAAACATTAAAAGCCAGGGCAGAAATGTGAGGAGAGGATATGTGAACACCTGAGACAATTCAGCAGCTGAGGAGCCCTTCCTTCGTCAGTATAGGGACTGCAATGGCTGCATGAACAGTCTTTCCTTTGCAGCAGTACTAAATGTAATGCCAAGGAAAGCCCTCCAGACAGAAACCGCACTACCAGGATGGTACCACAAGCTGCCCTGGAAAAGTGTTCTGTCTACTCAACACAGTTATTGGAGAGTCTGCATGTGGCATGTTGGTGCTGAAGTAAGGTGCAGCTGCAAGTGGCTGCACGCTGTACCACAGCACACTGTGGTGCCCATGTGCTCCAGGGACCTGGGTGGGAATCAGCACCTGTGGTGAGACTGCTTGGCGGGATGCTCTGGAAAGCTCTTACTCTTGAGTGCCACATCAGTCCATTTAGCCTTGGTGACATCACCAGTAACGTAAAATAACCGCACAAGAGCAACAATTTTGACCCATTCTTTGGCATTTTATAAGCTTAAGTAGTCTTGGGATTGCCACAGAAATAAAGAATATGCTATGTTATACCCTTGGAGTTCCAGCTGAAGTGAAGAAACTGTAAAATCACAAATAGTGAATAGAGAGTTCCTTGTGTGCTGTGTCTGTAGAGGCTCTTTAGTACAAATTGTTCCAGTAAGGACATGGAATAACTTATGTTCAGCAATTTGCTTCTAGTTCCACCTGGTTCAGATGGTAACACAAGACTAAGTGTTTCTTGGCTAAATCCACCCACTTTCAGTTTAGTTAAATCATGTTTCTTTTGGGATTTTGCCATCAAAATGTAGAAAACATGCAGATCTGGAGATATAAAGAATATTTTTGTACCACAGGAATATCAATTAAGCTACCAACTCTCTAGATATGTAAATAATGCTAAATGACAGACAACTCTAGGTCTCTGAGATTTTTATATATTTCCCCCCTGGATAACCTATACCATAAATTCAATAGTGCATATAATTTAAATTTATGATACACTACTGCTATTTTAACATATTTTGGGGCATGAGATCTTCTCATATATATATATGTATATCTGCAAGTCTCCCCAAACCACAAACTGCTTCCTAAACAGCATTTGCTGAATATCTTAAAAAAGAATCTATCTGGCCTCAAGACTGACTGCATTTATATACCATACATATGATTGTATGGTGGTTGACAAAGTAACAATTTCCTGTGCCTATTTAACATCCAATACACACATCAAATTCCTCCTTTAAATCTACAGAGGTGCCCATGGTAAATCAAAGATTTCTATAGTTGATTATTTGCTCTCTTTATCCCTCTGTGTCCAAAATGCCCTTCTTACTCTTTTTTGACTGATGTTTCTACCTCACAGCACCAATAACACAGCTGTTATGACTACATAAAACACACTAAATAGCAACATATCCTATACATTATGCACCCAAAGGATCAGTATCTCTAATGGATTTCCTAGAGCTAACAGCAATTCTGCATGTAATCAACAGGTGACTGTTCTTTTAAACTAAGAGAATCAGAATTATAAGAGAGGGAGAAAATTTCCAATGGCCAATCACACTCCTAATTTTCTAACCAATAAGTAATTCTGAGCAATTAATTAAGAATTTATTTCTTAAATGTATATAATGAAATACCTATAAATTTTACTTAACCTAAAATGCTTATAAATTGGATCTCCCTCTTGTTTATTTGTAATAGATGGGGTTTTATACTATGTTCTCAGAAATAACAGTACTTCATGTCCTCAATGGGCACTTGAGTCAGCATGATTATGATTTCTTTGGTCCCTCTCAGCTACACACACACAGTCTGAAAAGACTTAGTAGGGATCTGGCAGACCTGTGAAAGTCAAGTTCTGAGACAGGATCTTTAATGACATGGCAAAAAGGTAAATGATGTTGTCAGGGTGAAGTTGGTAAAGCAACTAATTTACATAAACTTGTTTACATATATCAGGATTAACTCTCACATGAAAACAGAATGATTACAATTTAAATCTGAGCTATTTTTCACATAGTTCTACATGTGTACACAGAGACATATGTCTTGCATCTTAGCCAGGTGAAGGTATCAGTGTACACACAACCCACGTAATGTTCTGTACAGCTTGCATATCTCATAAACCTTTCTCAGATTCAGCTTAGTTCCATCAGCTACCATCACGTCTTAAAAATCTTTGCCTTTTTAATTCAAGCACTTTCCTCAGTTCTTCTTCCTACTTTAAGCTCTAAATTAGTCTTATGACTTACTTTAAAGCTTATTCACCTTACTCCTGACTTCAACATAAAGTCTTGTTGGCTTCTACCCTTCCTTGATACACTCCTGTCATCACTAACAAGCAGAATTACAAAATCTAGACAAGGACTAAAATTTCAATGTCATTTGAATAAAGATGCTTCTTAGTGTGTGAAAAAAATCCCACATCATATTTTCCTGACATTTTCCTTGACATTTCTTTTAAGACCAAGTAGGACTAACAGCATTAATAAGATGAACATACATCACAATTATATTATGATAATATGAACAAAATACTATAATGAACTCTTAATAATTACTTAGTATATTACAAATTTCATATTGAGAAAATAATAACTTACATATATAATGAATAATATTGTAGTAGCACTAATACAGTTATAAGTTAATTACACACTGTGTAGCTGATTTAGTTGCATTTAGCTAAGGAGCTGTTCCAAGCTCACTGCAGATTAATTATGTCTTTAGGTACATTCTGTCATTTATAACTGTCACTTGTAACCATAGCTGCTGACGAGGCTGCTTTGTAGAACCTTCCTTTATGAAAACAAATGCATCACACCCCCAAAACAAAAAAAGCAACAAAAAAACCCCAGCAAAATTCCTGAAAAAGACTAAAAATCTCCACTAGCTAGGGTATGCAATAACAAAACACCAGAGGACTGCAAGTTTCATTTTACTGCATTACTTCCCAAAAAATATCTCTTGTAATATTTCATTAGTAAGGTTACTCCTCATTGCATTTTATGTAATAACTAGCTTTCCCAAATTTGACATAGATGAAATTTAACATCTTCTCAATTCTAGTAATTGTTCTATTTTACAAATCCGTTATAAATTGAAGAGAAGGATATAGGTAACTGCCAAAGACTCTTCCTATGATTTTTCTCAAAGTTTTTACTGACTAAGGAAACAAGTCACTTTCTAGCCTTTGATTCCATGCCAGCAGAATGATTTTATGACAGGAATGGGTAGTAAGTACTAGCAAGTGCATGAGATACTCATAAATCAAAAACAAGGAAGCCTTTCTTAGTTCAAGGTTTTCAGCCTTGCTATCACCACATCATGAAAAGTTAAATGAATCTCAAATACTTAAAATGACAGAAGAAAAAAATCTACATGGGAAACTAGAATGGGAGGATGGTAAGCCAAAGTTAGACACACTGCACACCTATTTGACTTTTCCAGGTTCACTGGGAAACTGTAGACAAGCAATTACATTTATTAGCAAATCATTCCTACTTCCTGTGATTCTCTCTGAAGCAAAGACTGCTGCATGTTAGCCAGGTATCTTTGAAAGGTGACATATTTAGTGTGGCCAGCATGCTTCTTCTGTATTATGAGGACACACCAGCTAAACCAATGACCAGTCATTTAGGTCACTTTAGGACAAGCATGTTTAGGACAGTTCATAGCAGGGGAACAGACTATACCCAGTTTGAATTCAGACTCCCAAACTACATGTTTTGCAGACAGAAGGGCCTCAGCATCAACTGCTACACTCCTACTGAGCAAAATTACTTGCTGCTTTAAATATAGCCCACAGAACTGTATTTTCACAGAACCTAACAAAGCCCACAGTGAATTCAGCACAAACCTATGTATTCTTACTGCACTGTAAGGGAAGTCACACACACAAGTCTAAATAAACTTATTTGATATATGTAAATATTTTCAGAAAGTTACAGCATATGCTGGCATAAATTTACACTTTAGCATTAAAATAAAAATAAATAAATGACCAATCAAATCGGAGGACAATTGAAATTCTTTGAATTTCTTTACACTTATAAGAAATAAAACAAATGGCACTTCAGGAAATCATTCTTCTTTTGTAGTAGTAAGACTCATGGCAGTAGAGTAAGCTACAATACTTTAGTTCTCTGCACAAAAGTACCTCCCATATCCCATGCAGTGCAGTACAACTCTCATGCAAGGGTACCCCAATGTACATTATGAATGGCAGAATAATATGATGGCAGGGATTTAGAAGGTAAACTAAATCCACCCTGGCAGAAAGAAACTACCTAACAGAGAACACCACCAGCAGTGCTGCAGTAAGACTTAAGACTAAGATAAACTTAAAACTAAGTGTATCTCAATTATGGAATTCACATTCTCCATGTCCAGGGAAATACTGCAGCACATTAGTGAGAGAAAACCTGCAAAGAGCCTCCTACAGCTTCTTATTTATTAATTATTCTACAGATCCAGCTTTCCATGGCATGCAGTATAGGCTTTCTGCCATATGAAAAAACAACCACCTGCAACAAAAACCCCTGCATCATCGTATTTGCCAGATATTATATCCAAAAATTTCTGCAGAATAATTTCAACATTTCAGCAATAAAGCTGCAAGAATAAAGAAGATTTTTGTAAGTAGCAAAACCAGTAAGAATAAATAATTTGCAAAAATTAGCCATGTGAGAAAATTAAACAAGGCAATACACTGAACTATCAATGATTCCTCAATATAACAGTATTTCAAATCTGGGATTAAAGTGTTCTTAACATGCTCCTTCTGAATGAGAGCAGAATTCTCCCCACAGATATAGCAACCATTTTTACAGATTTGGCTACATGACTGAGACTATGAGAAGTCCAGTATCAATATCAATCTTTTAATATTACATTTGAATTCACACACAGATAAACTGTTTATTTTCTTAACCCTTTTTGCAGGAAAAAAAGTGTTTTGGATTACAAAGCAGTAATACTGTTTACTATGAAGTGTTCTTTCCCTCCTTGGCACAGAAATAATGCAATATATCACAGCATTCCATTAGCACATTCAAAGTGATGATTAGGATTCACAAAATCACTTAGGCATGTGTTTATGTTCATATTAGTTCAGCAAACCACTAAACATCATTTTTAGTTATGTATACCTAAAAATCCCACTTGAATAATTAATCAGTTTACTCCAAATGCCTAGAATTCAACATGTGCATTTGTCCAGTCACGTTAGTGAAAATGCAAAAAATGCTTAAAAATTACCCAAGTATTTAACTGCTTCATTAGATAGGAAAGTTTAAACATGTACTTAAATGTCACATTGCATCAGTGTTAAGATGTGCATGCACTTGAATTCTGCATTGAATCAGCAAATGTCCTTAGGATATTTTCCTATGCAGGAAAAAAAAATTCCTATTTACCAGCATGAGGCTATGAGGCTTTAAAATTGCAAAATACGGGGCCAGCATAAAACTTAAATTCATTCAGAGTGGCAAATATTATATACCATAATAAATACCTTTTCGTTTTTAGTAATAAATATACTCTAAAATAACATAGCTAATAAAACAAATAAAATACAAAAAAAAACCCAGCAAAAAACCCCAAAAATAAAAGATTATGTGATCCCACAGTCAGTTAGGTATCTGAGACTAATAATTCTGGCAGTCAAAGTTTTTGTTGATGCTAATGAATGCCCTTTCTCAAGAAAACAAAAAAATATGGCTTCTATGTAAGATATTTCTTACTCCTTTTTTGACAAGTCTTGCAAAAAAAAAAAAAGGTATAATGGAAGTGTAGGTTGATGACTTAGACTATAGTGATGGGGAAGCAGATTCATAACAAGCTCAAATTTATGATTATGAGAATTAAGAAGTCATATTTTTCCCCACTGGCAGAATTAGAGGCTCTTGGTGACTGGTTAAGGTTGAAGAATATTAAATCATGAGCCCTCAAATATCTATTTGATAGTGCATTTGGATAATAACATATTAGGTGTCATAAAATTACACTTGTCTTTGTTGTAGACCTTTACTACTTTATGATATAATTCTTCAGAGAACACATCCTGATTGTAGTATTACTTACTAGTATTAATGAAATTTCCCCTCTCTGTGATAACTCCTAATTTTTTATTAATCCAGCATATAATACTGACTTGTTTTTCAAAGAACTTACAGAACATTTCCAGGCACATTCAACTATCTTTACTGCCTCAACTTAAAACACTTACAAAAAATATTTTTGCTGCAGATCATCCAAGTGAGAATATCATATTGCAATGAAATCAATTACCACATGTTGTAAAGACTGAATGAAAGACTGAGGTGTTCTACTTCCCTAAGTTCTGTTTTAGCATTAGAATTTTTTACCTATTGAGTTTAGAAGAGAGTAATGTAAGTTTCTGAATTTCCATGTACAAGTTAATCAAATGGACAAAAACAACAGATGGAATAGGAATCTGGATATCCCAGTTCTCTTCCAGGTTACTGTCTTAATTGCTGTCCTAGAGCATTTTTTTCCCTCCAATATGTTCTTGTGTATGTGTTTGCACATGTATTCAAAGTTTTAGCTGAAGGGAAGCTGGAAGATTCTTATTTAAATCTTGTGTCAGTAAGTAGACAGATAAGATGTTTTCCATATCCTAAACACCTTGTGCAAATGAAATAATCTGAATAAGATCAGCTGTAGCCTTAAGCTTCCTAAGGAACTTGACTGACTCTTCAGGGTATGTTGATAAAAGAGCACCAGTAGCAAAGATCCCAAGTAGGCTTACCCTAAAGCATGTATTCAGGTGATCAGTGTAGATAAGGGAGAAGCAATTCTGGATCTACAAAGAATGTAAGCCTCTAAGGGGCTGCTGGTTTCCCAAAGGGAAGCAACCCTTGCAGTCCTCCTAGCCAGAACACTAGGCAATCACTTCAGTGTGAACAGAGAGAATATGTATGTTCTTTACATATGTAACATACCTATAACTTGGTCAAAAACAAAAGATCAAAATTTTCATGGACTCTGGCCCAAGAGGAAGAAAATAGAGGTGAATATCAGAGAGTTACCTAATCAGTCATTCATACAGAACGCTTCAAGTTGAACACAAGGAGATACAATTGCTAATATAATCTTTAGAATTGCCTTCTGCAAATGCCAGTAAGTACCATATCATTTGGTTTATTCTTACACCTTGAATACTAACCAAACACCAGTGAAAATTGCTTTCATTTTAGATGGCATTCTCTGTTTTAACATAGGGAAGGCTGCACTGTGCCACAATTTATCTAGTATAATTTTCCTTAAAATCTAGCTCAGTAATATTTATGTATATACAAACTTGTATTAAAAGACAATGCAGATCTTTGCAAGTTCAGTTTATGATGCTCCAACAGTCTACCTACAGAATTGCAACGGGCTTAGCAGCATACATTCTGCAATACGCCATGCAGTTAAAAAAATTCAAGTGATAGTTAAACAGCACTGATAACATTTTATCTCCTATTAACATCAGATAAATTTATTATTTATTTAAAAGGTAAAAAAACAAAAGAAAACAGAAAGAAAATGTTCACGGTTAAAGACCTTCAGTATTGATTCATGTTGACCTAATTTTGGCTCCATAAAGTCTAAACTCTAAGCTAATTCAGTGGCAGAACAGTAAATTCAAAATTATCCTTGCTTCTGGAAAACCTACTTTAGGACTCATATCCTAACATCTATTAATAATTTCTTTCAGCATTATTACCCACAAAATGGAAAACAATAAAAAGAGCTATTAGTAACTAACATGAAAGTCAATGGCAAATAGATGAGTTGTTTGGTTTAAAAATTGTTACCTTTTTTGAGATAAGCCATTATCTGAATCCAATAATTGGGGTTTTTTTTGTTTTTTGTTTAATATTTTCAAGTAGTTTACATAAAAATGTAAAAGATCAGGGTCTAGAAATGCTGCTTCTCAGGTGACTATGACTATGCCTTTGGTTTGGCCTACAACTATTTGCTCCAATCAAGGAGGAGCTTCTGAAAAACTCATCTATCTTTAAGAATAAGAATTATTAATTGTGAGATATCAAACAGTAATGAGGTGTTTTTTAAGAATAATTTCATTATAGATTTTGCATGATTTCATTTCTCTTGAATAGCCACCTGGAAGAGAAAGCAAAGAAAGGAGAGATATTGCGCTCTCTCACACATTCCTACCCCTAAGTATGTAAGATATCTTCTTCCCCCTTCCACATGCTCCTTTCAACAAAGCATTTAGTGGAAGCCAAGGTTTCTAATGTTTAATCAAAATGGAACATTTAATGAGGCATTTCTTCCATTATCAAAACACCTATTTTATCTCACTTTGAGACAATCATTTGAGAAGCACTAAAAATAAGCAATATAGCTTCCCTACATATTTTACATTCTTTACAAACTTCCCAATAAAAGATAAACAGCCTTGACAGTCACCCCCTTTTCAGTGATTAGTATCAACAATACAATATTGTTTGATAACTAAGCTACTTATCCCGAAGTTTAAAAGAATGCCTTCTTCACACCTTAGCACTATGTAAAGTTCCTGGCCATGCCATTATGGAGTTTCCTAACAGCACACATGGAAGTCCTTTCTCAAGGTAATAATGTTCTCAAGTTGTTTTCCTGTTTTGGTTTTATGTGAGAGTTTGCCTCATTGTCTGTCTGTTACTCATCCTCCATGGCTGCTGCTCAGGTCTCAATCAGCACATGATTATTTCACCATCGTCCATGATTATCTTGTTTTGTGTGTACTTGAACTGAGTATATTTATTATGAATAGAATATAGGCCCATCCATTTAATAATTAACAATGCACATTTATGCTTTACTATGACTGCATCACTAAAGAAAATGGCTTAATCTAGGCACAATCTCAGAGCAGATTTCAGAAAAATTGTTTGCAAAGGTAGGGTTTGTTTTTAGGGTATCATTATCTACTTTTTTCCTCTTCTTCTTTGAGCAATGCATAGAGTCATGAGTATATGGTGATTCAGTCCGAGTATTATTTTGTTTGCTTGGGTGTTCTTTTGAGGTTTTTTTGGAGGGGGTAATATCAAGCATTGAACTGAAGAATTAGTACAGATTTTGTGAAAATACTTCCCCATTCTAAGACAACATTAGATTAGGGAAGTATTGGCTTTTTGGAGTTTTTTCGGTGGTGGTTTTTTTTTTTTTTTTTTAACAGGCTTGAGACACAGATACAAAAAAATAGCTAGGATAAAAGAAACCTGGTGTGTTACAAACACAGGCTTATCTGAAGCACCTGTCCACATATACATGTTGAGCCACCATTAACGGTATGCAGCGGCATGCTTGGAGAAAGCAGCACAAGTTAAACTGTTTTATCCATAGGAAAAGGTTAACTGCGACAAATAAGACATCCAATGAAATACTCTGTCTACACATACACACACACTCCTTCTGGTTGTAACAACAGCAAGTTGGCTAAATGAAGTGACAAGACTGAAATTCCAGTACTGCAGCAACTGCAGAAAAGCACTGCAAGCCCAGGAACACAGTCTGTGATAACAATACAATACTGACATTACTGAACTCTGTCTTTGATGATCACTGGGATAATATCAACCTAGTGCATGAATATATGACTACTAAAGTTGGTTGGGTAGATTATGGGGAAAATAACTTGTACTTTCTCTGAAGTACATCATTAATTGAACTTTCCACTCTTGGACAGTTGGCCTGATGTTTCCCATCTCTGTCGTGCCTCCTCATTTGTCCTCTAATACTACTAGCTATATTTGTCCAGCTCCCCAAATCTGTGACTTTCCAAGGCAAGCTTTCCTTTTCAGAGGACCCTACTATATTCTTCAAGAGGTTTTTTGGTTTAGTTTTCCTTGGGGTGGTGGTATCTTTGTTTTTTAAAGCAAATATTATTTGACTACTTTAATGCACATTTTTCTTGGATACTTAGCTCATCTCAGTGACTCCAGTATTATTAGGAAGCAGATGGAAGTTCTCTTCTGGTATCTTGCCATCCTGACAGAATGATGGATGTGAGCAATTGAAAAATCTTTATCTTGTTCTACATTGCTCTTAGATGTTTTCTAGCTCCTGCTTTGAATCTGACACATGGCTTGGTGTCCGCTTTTTATGCTCCTTCCGTGCTTTGTGTTTCCACCAGGTTGAACGTTACCCACATTCAGTCACAGCTGGTTACACATACATCTCTGTTTCTTAGCTTTTTCTCTCTGCTTAGACACAGTGCAGTACTTGTGTACATATCAGGGCTTTGAGATTGCCATAGGATAAAAAGGGCTTGTTTGGCTTGAACACATTAATCAAATCTTTCACATACACATTCTACTGTTTCTAGCATTCCTTTCAACTTAGTCTATCATTTTCCTTCCAAGGGGTAAATTTCTTTCTGATTGGTACTATGACAAAACAACTAGATTTGTAGATGAGGAGAGAGCAAGAGATGTCATGCTCAACTTCAGCAAAGTTTTGAACACTGGCTACCCCAGCATTCTTATATCTCGGGTATTACGGTCTTGATTGCTGGAGAGATTTTTAAAAAAAGACTGACTAGATAAGGTGATTAACAGGTAAGAGGGCAGCTCCAGAGAGGTCTAATAGCACACTGCAACAAAGCCAGACTCGTCACAGTGGTGCACACGACAGGAGGATGTGAGACAGATAATTTGTGTTGAAATGAGAGATTCATACAGGATGTTTGGGAAAAAAAACAAACCAAAAAACCATTTCCATCATAAGGACAGTGAAGCACCACAATGGGTTGCCCAAAGAGATTGTGCCATCCTTGGGGGCTTTTAAAATCTAAATGGATAATGCCCTGAGCAATGTGCTCCGCTCTCACAGCTGACCCTGTTTAGAACTAATGACTTCCTGCAATCCCTTCCAACCCGAATTATGGTCCTAAAACATCAAGAGCCCTATGTCAAGCACAATTTTATTCAGTTTTACTTCCCTGTCCTTTCTAAACATACATTTAGATTGTTTGCTATTAAGCACAATTTCTGCCATACTATTACAGTTCATACAGCAAGTTCCATTCATGTTGGATTAGAGACTGTGCTTATTATTTGGCAAGAATCTATGAGGCAATGTACAATGTGTTGTAGGTCACCATTAGTTTTCACAGTGCTTTGGAAAAACAGTAAAAATTAAAAGAGAGCGTAATTCAATCAAGTGTAGGTTTCTGCATATAGGCAGGAAGAATCACCCAGGAAAAACCCAAATGAGGTATGATGTATTTCAGAATAGTATCAGAAATTAACAACAAATCACAAATCAAATACGAACAAAGAAATTCTGCTAATATTAAGAAGCACAGATATTACCTAGAAAACCACAGAGAAGCACAAACCAGATACGCAGTTCCTCAGACATGAAGACCTGCTTAAAACCCTTTTCCTCCTAATTCATTAAAACTGCGAATTTGAAGTGAACTTCACTTCCCTACAAGGAAGAACCAAGAAGATACATGTGGGCTTTCTTTTTTGTATTATTGTTTTAGTATTTAAAACTGCCCTGAAGAAATAAAGAATGCAACAGTTCCTTTAAACAGTTTTGACTATATAAATACTAATGGAAAACATTACTTAAGAGTTCTTATTAAGTGATTTGTTTTTCCTTTATATTTTTATAGGACCTTCAAAATGACAATATAAATTTAGCATTATAGCTGTTCATAAACCATTAATAACAACACAAATATCTTCTTTATAAATAGGAAGGTAGAAGGTCCTGAAAAATAATTCAGGTTTGAATGCGAGGAAGTAAATTTATGCAAATTGCTGTCAGTCATCTACGTATTCATTTCACTAGCAAAACAACATTATAAATGATCTCTAGCCAACAGTTCTTCATTTGAAGGCATGTGATGCAAATATTTATTCAAAACAGAAAAGGAAAATCACTTAAGGATTAGTATAAGTCTTACCACGCCAATAGAAAAGTAGTTATTGATGATGTTGTAAGGCACTGGGTCTCCTTTCTCATCTTTATCATTGGGTATTACTTCGAATTTCCACCTGTCCAGTAAAATCTCTGAGCTATTCTCAATGTCTTTTAAGATCTTCATCAAATTCTCACCTTCATACCCTAGCAAAACATAAAACCAGTTATTTAATCAAGCATAATAAAGTTCCATTACATTCTTTTACTCTTTCTAGATGGTTGAACAGGACTCTGAGCAACCTGATCTAATTGAAGGTGCCCCTGCTCATTGCAGGGATGGCAGGACTAGTTAACTAACCTTTAAAGATCCCTTCCAACCCAAAATATTCTATGATTCTATGACTGGAAAAATGAAAGCAATGCATATGAGACCTTAAAAGCAGGATTGTACTTGAAGTATTGACAATTTTCCAGCATTTGTCTTTAGAAGAAGCACAAATACAATTAAGCATGTAAATTTAGAATAATTCTACAGACTTCAGTGGAAATTAAATTTGTGATGAAGAAAACAATTTGATCTTCAAAATTTGTGAATCTCTTGAACTTTCCAAATGATCCGTAAAGCTACGGTTGGACTTTGCAAAAAGTTCTTGAAGAGAAATTAATCTTAATATTTAAATTCCTTTGATCTCAAAAATTTATGGAAAAGAGACATATTGCTGTTTTGCCTGACAGGACACTGAAAGGTTAAAAGCTATCTACTGATTTTCATGAATTGTTTGGTATGCATACCAAATCCAAAATTTCAAATCCATTACTGATAGCATTACAAGCAAAAGTAGCATTTTTGCTTATTTCAACAACTTCTTTATGAGCCTCATCCTGCTTTATAGAGAGAACTTACTCTTACTTGCAAATAAGCACTCACATATAATTCATTAAACTGAGTAGAAAACTTGTTTATGCACTCATGAGTATATACAACACATGCATGCATGAAGAAAAACGGTGGGGATTTTACTAAGTGACATTATCAAGTCTGAATATTATTCAGAACAAATGACTTTGTAATAAATAGCTAAGATCTGGGGATTCAGTCCTTCTTCAAAGCAGAAAAAACAAGATTTCCTATTCAAGCAGTATGTACTGCTGGTGTAATAGCTTTAGGTGGGCAAGCCACTCAAAGCCTCCTTGCTCAAAACCCATTGCTGACGTATTTGTTTATGGTTGCCTTGAACACTTTTGCTAGTTACTGCTAACCACCACATGACAGCAGCATGCACAATTCCATTTCTCTGCATCCTTGAGATCACTCACCAGCAATTTAGTTTCTGGAATCCCTGTTTTGTCTCCCATCTATGGAAGTTCCAGAAAATCTCTAATATGGTATTGTTTACCACAAAGCAACTTGGCAAAGAATGATGAAACCCAGAATATTTCCCTATTGTTTTTTCTACTTTAGTCCAAATGGAACCACTTAAGCTACAGAACAAAAATAAAAGTGAAAGTAGGGACAGGTCCCAGCTAATGTAATTAAATGTTCTCATGATTGACCCTACTTAGAACAGCAGATTGCATTAGTGACTTCCTATGACATCTTTCAGTTATTCTATGGCTCTATGAACAATTCAGAAAGTTAAGCAAGGGCTGATTTGAATAGTTTTTGTCTCATTTGTTTTCCTTTTTCCCTCTAAGACTGTAAGAGTGTAAACAATCAACAGTTGTGACAGAGAAAATAAAGGAGGTTTTCAATGATTTGACAGAACATTATGGTTAACAAAGTGCTATAGCATGAAAACTACTGAGAATTTGCTAAAGACTATCTGGCAACAAGGCAGACATTTGGAAAGGAAACTGATGAGACAGAAGAAGTAAGATATCTGCAAAGGCTGAGAAGTTCCAAATAAAACAACCAAGTTCCAAACACAAAACATCTCAACTGAAACAACCAAGACCTGAAATAGACCTGGCTATGAGCCCATAAAGTGAAGTGCTTTCACCACAGACTGAATCTTGTCTAAGATTTTCTTCCTTGCGTCTCCTTCAAGTTATCGTGTAATACAGATTCTGAATGGAGTTTTTTGGAGGAGATGAGAGGAAGTCTCCATACATCCAGGAAAGGATGCAAAGGGTATAAAAGGTTAGATTTTTTAAACATTATTCTTTCAGCATTCTTTGCCTTCTCATTTTCTGATAAATAGTACCACAGCACATTGTCTGGAATCCTCTGCAGGAAAACAGAAAGGGAGTGGGTGAAAGAAACTAGTCCAAGGCTAAGACATGCTTTTAATTTAATATTTTTAAAGATTAAAAAAGATTAAGCTACTCCTAACCCATTACTAGATGTTTTCAGTAACCGTTTCAGAACAGTCCCAATTAAATCCCATTTAAGACTGCTCCCTTTACAAGATATTGATCAAAGCTGCAACTGCAATACATATGGTAAAAGCCAACCAAACAGATATACACTATTCTCATTACAGCTTGGAACTTTGGTGTCAGCAGAAGCTACAAACAAGGTATGAAGTGTGATTGCAACCTTTAATATCTTACATATGTATTCAAGAATTACAAACAGATCATGGCAAAAATAGAGAAGGTGATAATGGCTCTTTACAAGAACAAATCCAAACGTAGATGTTGATGTAAGATTTTCTTTTAAGTCAATAATAAATTGCATTTTGATTTGTGTTTACCTCCTCCCCATCTCAGACACCTTGCTAAATCATTGCCAGTCCCAAGAGGCAGGATAGCAACAGGAGGATGCTTAATCAAGTTCGCTTTCTCTGTGAATAAAGAAGGAAAAAAAACCAACTAAGGAACAAAAATTATATAATCACATGGTATTATATAACTGTTTGGGTTTTGTTTCAGTGAAAGACTTGCTTTCTATATGAAATTATGTTGCCTGCTCCGCAATGAGCATTTCAACAAGTCAGGCCATTTTGTAGTCCCTTCTCCACTTGGTATTTAATCCTCAATCCTATTTTACTCATTTATTATCATAAGGATTTTGTAATGCTAATTGACTCCTTTGTTGTCATTAGGACTTTGTAAATCATAGATACAAGAAACATTCATGAGCAATGATACTCAAGATCTTTCCAAGACTGAATATGGTGTTCTTGCTCTAGTTCTCAGCTCTGCCATTACCAGCTGTGAATACAGAAGAGTAACAGTTAAGGGCATGAATAATGAGGTGAATGTTCTAGTTTTTCACCTGGGTGACCAAATTCGTGTGAAACTGTGTATTCACCTGCATTTGTGTCTACACCTGAGCACCACTACCAAGAAGTCATCGGAACTAACACAAGACCTCTAGATGGGTTTGCCCGTCAGGAATTAAAACTCCAAAGGGAGCACTGACCTGTCTGATCAAGTCTTTAAGTAGCAATTTTGTATTTATTAAACGATCCTTTGAAATGAATTAATTTATAGCATCTTTTCAGTCATTACTGGTATTTTTGTAGCATTGTAAGCCTAAGGATCTTTTCAAAATTCAATAAGAAAACCCTTGTAAAGAAACAGTCTTTCTGAAAGCTGGAACATATATTTCAAATAAATAATTTGTCAAATTTCCCATTTAATGTGAATGAACAGCATATCTAGTTTAAAAGTTATATTTAGTTAATTTTTATAGAATTATGCACAATTATCAGCAATGATCAGCAGGAGTTTATCTATACAATGGAGGTAGCAGGGAAATCAATATTTATCAATATTTTAGAAAGATTTAACATTGACATAACCAGTTTAATGGAAATCTTTGAGAGAATGTAATATTTAATAGAGTGATTAAAGAAAAAGTTTTAAAGTTTCAAACTGATGAGAATTATTTTTTCCTTCTTTTATTTTTGTAACTTTCTTTTTTCTTGCTGTGCTCTCAGCTAAAGTTCTTTGTATATCAGGAGATCAGGGAAGACCAAATTAGAAAGTGTTTAGAAACAGGTGTACCCTTGCACTTCATATGCTAAAGTGCTTTTGCCCCCTAAAAGGCAGCACTCAAAATACATCTTCTGCACCTATGAAAAAAGATGGTTCCTGGATCCCCCAAGTAATTTCTTAGCTGCAGAACACAGTATGTTACTAAAAGAGAAAATAAATTGATGACATTTTAGAGCTAATGATAAAGAAACTTTGTTTCTTCCAAGTTTAGGAAATGCACTTGATGTCTACACACATTAATTTATGACTCTGAAAGCTATTTGAGAGCTACTTGCAGTAGCTTGCATTTGCAACAGACTTTTTTCCAGCCAAGATTAGAAATATTCCTTTGCTATCATTCCTTTATGACATCAAGTTTACTTTTCAGTGAACTTTTCTGGTCCCCCACAAAGCACACACTTTTAAACACTTCACTTAAAACTTAAGTTGAGTCTTTTGACCTCTCTTGATCCACTTCCTAATTTACACTGAAACACATGCCCATTATTTTTCTCTGCAGTGTAACACCAAATAAATGATCATGTGATGTGGAAGACATTCTCCTCAATAATCTTTGAGAAGATTAAGCATTTTAAGTCTGTAATAATAGACTTGTGGGCCTTCTTTATAATTTTTACAAAGGACTTTGCAGGCAATCGTCTGAAAGAACTCCAGAACTGAAGTACCTCTTAATGCATTATCTTCATTTTGGGATAATTTAGCATAAACAAAAATTTGGTAACCAAAAAAAGCAAGTGAGCTAAATTAAATTTTGTTAAAATTAGCAAGTTGGATTTGATTCAGTTGGGGAATAGACTTTGAACTGAAATGAAAATAGATTAATTCAGATTTCTCGCTTTCAGGAAATCCAGAAACGCTGAACTTGTCTAGAGATTTTAAATAACTTTCGCAATTTGAATACCCTTAAAAATAATCATGTCCCAAACTAACACATTTCAAAAATTTAAATGAACAAGCTGATGCTTGAAATAGTTGTATCCATGCATTGGTATATAAGGAAGATCATGAAAATGAAAACCATGAGGCAAGCAAAACTGTGTGAAGGCTATAGATTACCTATGCAATCCAAAATCCAGCCTACTGTTCCATCTCCACCACATGCTAGTACTCTGAACTCAGCAACATCTCGGAAAAAATTTAACCTAAAAAGAGTAAATGAAGATACCTAATTATGATCAATATAATTGTGCATTATGTAAACATGTTATGGCTTCAGACATTTTGTAATAGAAAATAGCAAATGATCACTTAAAATAAAAAATCACTTTTGCTTATGTATTCATTTTTAGACAGAAAAAATCCAACATTATTATTAATTATTACCAGTATTACCTGAAAAATTTCAAACAAAATCAATGATTCAATGGTTAACATGGTACACTAACACTAGAAAAAGTTTGGACCTGATGGTTGGTCCAATCTTTGTCTGACTTCAAATCTTGTTTGAAACTATTGTCAAAAAACATTCTCTGTCCACTTAGTTGTAAATGGATAGGTAGTCTCTCAAGACAGAAAAGTCTAAGTTGTCTCAATATCTTAGCCATAAGAACTTATTTGTTAAGTTCTTTCTATGAAGCTATATGAAAACTTTGTACTTCTGGTAGAACACTGGTACATATTAAGCTGAACATTCAGTGGTTGGTAAAAACAACTTTGCCTCATGGTTTAATACAAAATGAGAAAGCATCAGATTGGAGATCCTCATTCCATCATCCTAAAAACCATATTTTAAAAGTAAAATCTCTTTGGCAATATTTGCCTGGCTATTTCTGCTTCCATTTCCATCAAGTGAGTACCACCATCTCCTCATCCACTTCCTTCTATAACAATGTTGCCTAACGCTGGAAAATGAGGATATTTAAAACAACATTAAGGTTCCATATTTTAATTTGAATGCATCAGTTCAGGATAGCTTTTGACACATGCTGAAATCAGTCCTTACACATAAACTGTCACTAGACAAAAAAGTTTCAGTAATTTTGTCGTATTACTACGTATGTATGTATATGTTCATTCACATATGTTGTATTCATTAGTGTTACAGATATCTTAATGGATATTCTATATTCTCATCACCAGAACTGATATCCAGTTTGCACTCTCCTAATAAATGCACAACTAACATATATATTTAAACAAATTCCTGAATACAAAGAAATATAGATAATAGCTTGCAATTGTAATGCTGCAGGGAGAATGTAGTTTCTGTCCTTTGGAAGTTTTACAAATATTTTGGACCTCTTGATAAAATCAAGAACATATGAAAAATTACAGAGTAAAAAATCAAGAATGGGAGAAGGAAATGAAAAACACAATGAACAAAAAAGTTACATAATATGTAGAATAATAGACAAGACAACTTCTTGTTCTATTAGGTTTTGACCAGAATTTCAATTTTAGCCAAGTTGCATAGAATTAAGCCCATCACATTTCCGACACCCTGAAAGTTTCTTTGCTCAGAAGAGCTCTTAAGCAATTTCAAGTGCAAATATAATGCCTGAAGGATGCTTACTTGCCCTGTATTAAAGGCTGCCTTGCCTTTCTCACCCCTTTTATGTTCTACTTCACACATCTGCAGAAGTGCTGTAGGATCTCCCGTGACCCAAAACGTCGTGTGCCAAATCTGACTGGGTACACATGGGGAACACATCTAATAAGAGTATGTGCTGAAAGATCCTCTGCTGGGAGTCACCTCACAGCACTGCAAGGGCAGACACTGAGATGTGCCCTGGCCCACAGGTGTGCATGTCCTTCCCTTCTCATAGCCTGGTATAGAGACAAACACCTCCTGCCACCAGTGTTCTCACTGCAAGCCAATGTGCTGGGCTGGCAGAGAATCACCAGGTGTAATTACATTGCTTAATGTAAAGCCAAATTATAGCCCAGAGGTGATGGCAGGGTACTGACTTCTAAGTATTTAAGCATTTCTAGCTCATGCAAAAAAACGTCTGGAAAGAACCAACCAACCAAAACAGCACCAAAAGCACAGAGTTGATTTTAGCATTGCTCCAGACTGGGAGAATATAGACTTAAACCTCTGTCTCTTTTTATAAACAAGCTTCTTCACCATATGGATATCAGAGATCCTTTTTGTTTTGACTGTATAGTTAGACTTCATCAATAAAGTGTAACTTAAAAAAAAGTGGGGGACTGAAAAATCTGGTGAAACCATACTGTCAAAAGCATTTTCAATAAGCTGCATTTGTATTTCCCTTGGGGCTTTTTATATTCACAGACAGTGAATTTTCCAAGCAAAGTATAGCACTAAATTAACCTTTTCTTTTTATAATTTTAAATATAAAAATTATAGATACATTATATAAAAATCTAACATACAAAATACATAAAAATAATACATGGTACAGTGTATATTTGCATGAATAAATGCAGTGTATATAAATATACTATAGCAGATATAAATATTTATAAAATCAAATTAATTTATAAAATTAAATATAGTTATATAATTATATATGTAAATAAATCTTATTCATTGAATTAGAATGTGCAGCCTACATTAGGGGTTGGGAAGGGAACAGAGTTTTCTGTTTCATAAGGTTTCATTCAGACTCAGTAAGTGTTACAATTGTATAGAATTTGACACATTTCTTTAGCGATCTTTACGGAGAAAGTCAGTATTGCTTACCAAGAAAATTGCACTCAATTAGTGTTTTAATAGAACCTGTTACGTTTTATCTACCATTTTTTCACATGGTTTGAAAAGAATTAAAAAAAACCAAACCTGCTGGAGAAAAACTTAATAAAAGTGGTTTAAAGTGAAACTAAAAAAACTGAAGTAATTGTAAAGATTTTGTGCAATGTCAGCTTAAGTTAAAAAACCAGAATAGAAAATTTTATCCTATTTTCTTGGAAAAATTTGAAACACAGAGTGACCACCATCAGTCTAATTTTATTTTATCTTGCCAGAAACAAGTATTCAAAGGCAGTTACTGAGTTTCTGCTGATGAATCAGTAATTTCCACCTGAAAGAGGGCAACTATTTCAGCTACCTAATATTACTCTAACTCAGTTTTTCATAATCACCTCATCAAGTCCATAGGAATGCAGGGGATCTATTTATGAATAAAATACCAGTGCTAGAGGATGTAACTATTTGATTTTGAATCATGCAGTTAAGTGATTTATGCACAGGCAGCAAACACATACACATTCTTACAGAACTGTTCAGAGAAAAATCTAAAGTATTTAAATCTAATTAATTTAGTTTATTAGAGTAAAACCGAAGTTTTACTCACAGTAATGAAAATATAAATTGCAATATTTTCCATTTAGTTACCTGTACATGACTATTCCTCTTATACCCGAAAGCAGCGCACTATGCAGAACTTCAGGTACTCAGCCACACAAGGTGGCATAACAGCAATGCATTTCAGCATTCTTCTCTCACAGTGAAAGCAAAATTTAGGACTGCCTACAGCCCAAAAGAATAATCCACTAGTGGATCTCAGCATAGGTTTCAGGTGCTAACCCACAAATGTCATAGAAGCAAAAATATTGTTAAACAGCTTCTTAAAATATATCTCTAAATTCAGGATTTAAGTCTCATATGTGAAGACTTGGTGAAGTACTACTGGTTTGTGGTATACAAAAATAATTTTTATCATTAGAGTACAACCAACCCACCATTTTTGGCTTTGCCATTCTTTGGCAAAAATGTAATTCTTCCAAGAAAATATGGACCAGATCCAATATTTTGTTTGTATGCAGTTATTATCTTCTAAAAATATTCTTGGTGTGTACACCTTCCTAGATAGAACACTATAGCGTATTCCAAATAGTATTAGTATTCCAAATAGTATAGTATTCCAAATATCCATAGTATTCCAAATGTCCAACAGCAAAGAAATGCTCTAGCAATCAATTTAAATAATTAAGGAAAATAGTGTAATTTTCAAAACAGATCTATTGCTTTGTGAAGATAAGAAA
This sequence comes from Passer montanus, assembly GCF_014805655.1. Classification (NCBI taxonomy): domain Eukaryota; kingdom Metazoa; phylum Chordata; class Aves; order Passeriformes; family Passeridae; genus Passer; species Passer montanus. The sequence goes on along the minus strand of NW_024356505.1, from coordinate 16,145,385 downwards.
GCTCAGATGCTGTAGATTCCCAATGAAATTACAGTGTAAGTTGCAGGGATTCAGCTTTGCTGTCTTGGGCGTCTTTTAAGTGGGCAGAATTTAAGATTTAGAAAGGCCTGTTGAGGCAAACTTGCAGCTAGAATTCAAAAAATAGATGCTCTCCAAATTAAATGCTTATGTAAGTTACAAAGAAATACAACTTTTGTGGATATAATTTCTATTATAGAGTATAAAAATACCATAAATTAAACATTTTAAATAATAGAACTTTAGGGAACAGAGGCCTTTTCAGAGGGACAAAGACTTTGTGAAACGCTGACCTCTCTACAGTGTCCTGCAGCTCTGTGGCTGGACTGCTATTCATCCTGCTATTATTTACCTCTCTGTGAGGTGAACAATAACTGAATTTCAGATTCTTCAAGATCATTAAACCCACAATAACAGTTGTTGTCAGAAGTAGAAGACTCCTATAGAGATGTAACAACCAAACAGGGAAACTCCTTTCATGGCAAAAAACACAGGTGCCAGGCACAAATTACACAATGCATCAGCCCAGCAATTTTCTCGTCACTGTGTTAACTGTGGCAGTCTGTAACTGCAGAGCACCTTTTATGCCTGTGTTCAGCTGCAGAGCTTACCAGGTTTTTCCAGCTCACTCATATCCCTCTACTGCCAATTAAAGAATGTCTAAACCATTAATTATTATACCCATGTTTAAAGTGTGCTGTTGCCCTTTGGCTCAGAGATTCTTGATTTTCAGGCCTCGCAGCAGGTCTCCATTACTGGAAAGGAATCAGTGCAAGAGTCGCTGCCATGAGGTTTATTTGCATTGTGTACATATTTTTATACAGACTATGTACATCACATGCCTTGACATAAACTGTTCCAAAAACCCTAGGTCAGACAGGCAAAGAAGCTGCAAGAAATGTCATCGCTGCTGTTCCTGCACTTCCTCATGTACAAATCTATTATGAAGGTAGGCAACACATGCACTTCAGTAATTGTACATTGAGGTTGCAATACTAAAATTCATTGTCATCTTGCTCAAAATATTTTTCTGTTGTCCTGCCGTATGCCAGCATAGTTATAGAAAAATATAAAATAAATGGTATTAAGAAAGGTGGGGCTTTTTTGTGGTTTTAGGGGGTTGTGATTTGGTTTGGGGTGTTTTTGTTGTTATTTTGAAGTCCTTTTCTCCAACACATTTCTCAGCAAGAAAATGCAGAGAAAAGAGGTAGAACAACAGACAGAGCAATTGAGCTGCTGACCATTAAAAAAACCTCAAACAAGCAGTTTCAGCCCCCGTAAGATTTGCAATTTTCTTAGTCTCCTAGTTCTTTTTTTCCCTCTCTCTGCCCATTGAAAAGGGAATACAGAAATTTTTTGACAAAAATTAACTGGAAATATCAATTCATGTCAGCCACAGATGTTTGGAACACAAGTTACAAAACTTGCGAATGTTATCTTCTTGCTTGATGACAGCAGCCCATGAGAAAAATACCATCAAAAATTAAAATCATTAACTTGTGGGTTAAAGCAGAGAGGTTGGCTCTAACAAAAAAATGCAAATTCTTAGCTAATACTACAGATACTCTCTAGGCTGAGTAAACATGGCTGAAAATAGTAATCGAAAGAAAAAAAAACACATCTCAAAGTAGGCTCAACTAAAATGTACCAAAGTAATCACAAATGCTTTAAAATAAATATACATTATGTTTATCCCTTTCTACTAATTAACTTACTGGGATGAAGAAATACACTTCTGTTTTTCTTTGCACTGTACAGTACCCAAATCTGTTCCATTTTGACCTAGATTTCACATGTAATATGAAAAAATTAAATTATAAAATTTGGATTGACAATCCAGTATCACTGGCATTATAGAGATGAATTAATGGGCAGGTTTTATCAGGTAACTCAGCCCTCACAGAAAATAAGTACTGGTAAGCGAAACACCAGAGTTTATTCAACTTTTCACTTAAGGGCCAAATTATATGCAGCCTACAAAGTATTGCCAGAGGCAAGAAGTGATGGCAGGAGACAAACTAGAAATTTAGGATTATTCATTTCAGTGAATTGAATTAAAAGTATACCAAAACAAGCAGCGCCTGTTTGAAAATTAATTAGAATTTTCTTCAAAGTGACTCTGGACTAAAACTACTTCGATAGAAAGTGAAATTGAAAACATTTTCTGAAAAACACTGTCCTGGTTCAAAAGACAAATGTTTAAATTGCTTCAGTGCAGGGTTTCAGCTTGAACTTAACACTGCCCTCTTGTGCATCTGCCTGAAAATGCATTTTCCTTCACATAGCAAGATTCATGAAAACTAAGTCACTTACGGACAGAAATGCGGCCAGTTGTGTGGTTTTTTTTTTTGTTTTTTTTGGGGTTTTTTTTGTTTTTTTTTTAATTTCAAAGAAATAAGATGACTATGAAAAAAATATTTCAGTTTTTTTTTTAAATCATCCTCAATTTCTAGCATGGAATTTCTATAACACAGTATGTAAAACAGTATTAGTTATCAGTTTTGTTTCAGTTAATTCTCCTAGTCTACTTATTCTTTGAACTAAGAGTATTTACATTTTTCACACATGCCAAGAATAGCATAAAACCAACAAATTTAATTTGAGTAAAAAAATAGCACTAGCGTTCAGATACAAGACACATGCATGAAAGAAATCACCTCCATTTTTTGGGCTGGTTTTGCACCATTCAGTAGGTTAACATTAGCTATACTGCAGTGCACGATATCTTAATTTCTAAAAGCATTGAGCCCAACATGCTTTTCACTTTCATCAATGTTACACACATATAAAGGTTTAAACAAATAAAAACCACTAAGATTTAAAAGAAAAGTATTCAAACAACAGTGTAAACTTAACATCAGTGAACATATGCCTCCTAATATCCTTCTGCAAATCTTTTCACTGATGTAAAATTTCATGTATCAGTGACAAAAGTAAATAGCACCCAGTACATACAAAATAACACACAGAGCACATATTTAGTGCTTCTCTGTCTAATTTTCTTCTACCAAAGCACCCACTAATTAAAAAGGAGACAATATCACGTGGCAAAGGTTGGTGTTTGATACACTGTAATTCTCCCATCCTCACAGGAATGCAAGTTCAGAATCGAAGAAGCACACTAAGCAAGGGACTGCAATGCCAGCTGGTTCAGAGAGCACCTTGGTCCACATTGCAAGTCACTGCCAGCACAATCCAGCCTGGCCAGTCATTTTCCAACCACTACATTTCCAAGATAGAGTAACTAATAAGAAGTGTGCAGTCAGCAATACATTACAGACACCCATGCATGTGCACATATTTGTTTATGTATGTAAAAGAAATGGAAGTCTTGCTGGTCAGTCTTTGAGGCTGCTGACATCTGCAACACAAGTAACCCCCAAGAACTCGAGTTGCTGAAATGGCAGTTAAAGCTGCAAATAGAATTAAGTTTATCCCACAGTTCTTATGGAATAATACATGGTTTTCAGGAAAACATGAGACATAGCTTTACTTGTAGATGTAAATAAATAATACCTATACATTTCTGCAGCCATTCAGAGAACTGCAGTGTTGATACATTCCAAACATGCTATATGTACTTCAGTCTGTTCATTTGATTATACAGTATTTTATTAAATGAGTTCCTGGTAATAATATTAACTGTAGACTTACCCTGGCATTGGTCCATTTCCAGAAAGACTATAAACTTGACGAGGATTTAAAAGGTACTGAAATTTTCTATAAATTCTGAAGAGGTAAAAGAGACAAGGAGAAAATATTTACTTACATGTTTGGAATTTTTAAAAAACCTTTCATATGAAAGAATTAAAGAAGTTAGAGCATACTACAATTATTTGAACTGCAGGATCTCATTTATACAAAAAATCAAATACTTGAACACAGCAATTATAATTCATATATAGAGTGTATTATGGGGTATAAAGTTGAGACAGAGTACAACAAGCTATTTACATTTCAAATGCTGTGTACAGACAAACTACAATAAAAAGCTATAATTACACAACAAAAGGTGAATCAAAAAAGCATTTCGAAAGCATATTGATTTGCATTAAAGTAACTCCATGGCAAAAGAGAAATTTCTTCCTGAAATTTATTGCAAACACAGAACTACAAATATAATTAATTGCAAAAGCTAATTGGCTTTGCCACCCACCAAATATGTCCACGTAACGTTCTGATAAAGAAAACCTGTGCTCAACTACATTTCTTCAGGATTACACTTGAAAGGGAAGAAAATGAAAAAGATTTGAAGCACTGTTTTACTAAATTACACTCATTTTTAAATTATCTGAATAATAGGAAGCAATTTATTTATACAGCATGACAAGCATTGCCCCATCTCACATGGGACCCCATTTGCTGTCCTACGCTCAGCAATTATTTCTTCTGAAGTGTACATTTAGAAATTTGAGTTTACTTGCCCTAAAAGTATTACAAAGATTTTGTTTCTTCATTACAAATATTAGAAATGCAATTTCCTTAATTGACTGGAATGCAGTAGTGATTATTTTCTCAAACAGAACTGAGAAAGCACACAAAAGTGATGGACCTCAGAATAAATAAATATACACCTGAGATGTATGGCAATAGTTTAAATTATAAACCCCTGTTTCTTTGTTTTAATTTTAGTGTTTCTGTCCTTAAACTAATTAATATTTTAATGTTTTTAAGAAAGCATTTATTTTTTCATTGAAATATTGCTTTTTTCTCTATAATGTCTTAAATAAAATAGAAGCATAGTAAGACCTGAATTCTAGGTTAAAATGTCCACGTTTTCAAACACAGCACAATGAAACTGTCTAGACACAATCTATGTGCACATTCAGGGTTTTTTTCATATTTTTTTCTTAATAGAAATGCATAATTTATCAACATAGCTGGAGAGCAAGTGTGTAAAAAGTATTGAATACAAACAAATTCATAATTATCTGTAAAACTGCCCAATTGGAGTATTTTCTTAACTTCTCAATTATTTAGTGATATCAGCTCCATCAAGCATTTCATTCAAGCACACTCACACAATATATTCTGATGCTATTCCTGACAGAAAAAGTGAGGAATAGGATCAGGAATATATTGTGTGAAATGGCTAGTTTCATTTCACAGATATGCACACATCATTGTTGATGGCTGTGACAATGGTTAAATTAGACATTTGACAATGGATTTACAACACACTGTACATATTCCTATTTCACAAATGTAAAAGGAGTTTTCTAGTTAGTATGTGTGATTTGCTTCTCAAAGATGTGTAGAATTTAATCTGGTCAAAGGTGATGCTAATTTCATTTGTGTAGCTGGCCATAAGAAGTTCATAAACAGTATTTTTATGAAGTCCCAAAGGTCTAAGAGCTATTTTCCTAAAGTTTGGTGCTACAAAACATACTAGCCATTACCTACACTCACAGAACTGTTTTCAGGTCTCAGTGAAATGCTATAAAAGACTTCTTAATAAAGAGGAGGCTAGGTTTTTCTACTTAGAACCCAGAAGTTCGACTGCAATAATGAAGAGATTACACTGAATTGTACTTGACTCAGTGCATACCATTCATGGCCACCAGTTGAGCATCAGTACCTGCTAATCACTCCATAATGACTCACTGCAAATGACACATCAAGCTTTAAGTTATTAAACACATTTATGTATTCTAGTCTGTAGCATTTCATAAATTGATGGCTCAATTACATTCATACATTGTCATAATGACTCACTGCAAATGACACATCAAGCTTTAAGTTATTAAACACATTTATGTATTCCAGTCTGTGTAAAATTCATAAATTGATGGCTCAATTATATTCATACGTTGTCAAAAAAAAAAGTTAGAAACAGTTTATAAACATTTTCCTCACACTAAGCTGTACACAGACCTAACAGGGTGACATGGGGAAGCCAAAGAAAAGGGACAGTAACTCAACCCTACAGTTTTACATCTACAGTACCAAACAGTGACACTGACTTGGCTCTGAATGCCTTGCTTCCACATGTGGGGAAGGTATTGGATGTGGTTTCCTTGTGACTGGAGATTTGTGCTGACAGGGCCATGAGGTGGTGTGGTGGGAAATGCCTCAAAAGACATTTTTGTGATGAAATGCAATTTCAGGAACGAAGCCAGTTTATGGAATTACCACTTGTCAACAAACAGCTGTGCTTCTGTAACTACTTCTGGGGTTATTGTGTGATCTGGAAACTGAAAAGATTCAATTTAAAACAGAAATCCACAGAGAAGTTTCTTCATTGTAATTTTTCTTTTTATTTAAATAATGCCCATGATCTCACATAAACCTCAAAATACTTGCTACAATAACTGAGGAGGCAGAAAATTATCTCAGGAGTGGCCAAAGAAGCTGGCATCATCTTTAAACAGCTCAGCTGCTGAAGAAAATACTTTTGAGTGCACCTTTAGCTGAGTTAGATTGAGCTGTCTTCTGGATAAGAGAGAAAATAAATGGCCAGAAACTAGCTGGCAATTCCAAACTGGCGATAAAGTTGACTACAGTGTGGAAAAAAAGCTGGCCATGGCAATGCCTTCTGCCATAATTGGGGATGCATCTTCAGTCCTCAAGGGGCTATTAAAGAAGTGGTTAATATGGGCTTAATTTAACTCTGATGTCAGACAAGGAAGAAGCCGAGGACTCCTCTCCAAAATAAAAAAAATTGCTAGTTATCCTCTCTTCCAGACATACAGTATTTGAAAAAGAACATTTGAAACTGCTTTTACATTTTGTCTCAATGCTAAATGAAAGCTCAGAAAGGCAGATTAGTCCAAGGGGAGGAGGGAAGAGCTACTATGAACCCAAGTTATTTGAAAACAGCAAAGGTTAAAAATATCATCAACCTGTACTGCACACACACTGAACGTGGAGTCAGCAGGAAACGTGAGTGTACGGAAGCTGATCTCCAGTGCATCCAACAGCACATTTGTCAAGGAAACAATTGTGTAAACTCACCCTCTGGTCAGGCAAATAAACTGGAAAATGGGGAAGTGGAAATCAAAGTAATGAGTATGGCAAAACAACAGCATGATTTAGAAGGACTCTTTTGTGAGAAACATTACCCTTAACAACAGCCTTTAGAAGCACTGCATGCTTCTTGTATATTCTTTCTGTTGAAAGAAACTATTTTGTGAATGGTGTACTATATATACACATTTTACACACAGATTATTGAAAACTGTTGCCCTGATTAGTCAGATCATAAATGCTGACATCCCAAACCGATAGCCCTAGAATGAAATGATGTTCTGCCTTTTTTTTTTTTTTTTTGGATGAAATTAACTACACCTGCCCATTTCATGCACAACCACTGAAAATACGTTATGGTGTGATATAGCCTGAGGAATTCACTTGCCTGGGTTTGATGAACTCCTATTCAGTCTCATGCTCAGTTTAAATCCATTTCTAGTATATGAAAGCCTTAAATTAATCAACTTTAATTCTATTTTTCTACTTTCTCCTTAATAAACATTGACTTATATTTTTATTCTATTATAAACATATGTATTGTCTATTAAAAAAATAATTCAAGTCCAAATAACTGCAAATACACTGGAGTGTCATATGATGGGCCATTATTAACCTCCTAATTGAGAAGAAAATATAATGGGGCTATTGTCATAATTCTTTATTTTGCAATTACATCTGAAAGTCATAGCACTGGTCCTTAAAACAGAAACCTATTTAGAAAGAATATATTTATCACTACACATTCTGAAAAACTGAATTTCTAACATAATGAAAGTTTCAAAATGTATCGATAAGATACATTTGTAGAGAACATATTTTTGTGTTCTGAATGCACCTTTTCTGCATATCCATTTTTTTCCCCCCACCCCTCTGTTTGAACATTTAAAAACTAAAACTACACAACCAAACTTCTTTCACCTTTAAGTGATCCTCAGAGTTCTTTTCTTTTGCATATCAGAGATTTGAAAAAAATTACAAAAAAAAAAAGGAGGAAAGAACCATGTATTATTACTGGGGGTGTGCATTTATTCAACTGGTTTTCAGTTGGATGCATAAATTCTCTCCAAGAATAAGGCAATAAAATGGGCTGGGTTACCATAGTAAAGGCATAAAATCTTGTATGGGGAACTGAGGGAAGGCAGAAATCTTGACAATCTGCACTAACCTTTCTATGTTCAATGACTGTCAATTAGAAATCTTGTCTTCATTCACTGTGATCTCTCAAATACAGAGAATCCTAAGACTGAGGCATAGTTTTCAGTAGAAGATTTTCTGAATCTGAATGAATCAAGATAATGAAATTCTGTTCTACAAAAATTACAAGGTTGTGGGTTTGTTTTGTTACAGTGTATCCTCTACTCCCACCCTCTCAGCACCTGACCAGACTAAAAAATTGCAATAATCCAAAATCCTGACTTGAATGCCATTTACTTTAAAGTTGGACTCGATGATCCTTGTGGGTCCCTTCCAACTGTGAAGAAATCTGTGAATCACCATAACTGTGCATTTTGCAAAGTAATTTATGTCTTGAAATGTCCTGTGATTTTACTTTCCACAACATATAACTGCCACAAAATTGGAGGGTAGGAAATATATGGGAATTTCTTCCTGGTTAGTGACTGTAAAGCAGGGAGATAAAACCCAGGAAAACAAGAAAAGTTCAATAATATTTCTCCTGAGAATGCATAATCACTTAGATTGAATAGTCAAACTAAATGCACTCTTAGCATCCTTATTTTATATTTCTGCTCCTAGCACTGATATGAAACACCTCAAAAATGGACTGCATACCCCTTGTCCACAAATAGTCCATATGTGGACTTTCTTCAACCTTTTTGAATCTGGATTTACATCTAACTGTGAGATATTATCTCCTAATGTTGAATGACCTGAGATATGTTTACACGACTATGCAGTTGACTTTTTGATGTGCTTCTCTTAGATATATCGAGTGCGACCTTGACACATTAGTATGTAATTTAACATTTTGTGTACATGTGGTATCAAAGCCAATTTAAGAGGTTCTTACAATTCACTATATTCAGCTGCTGGTGCTCGCCCTCATACTATACACTTATTTGTGTAATGACACTTGTGGATAATGATGCTAGTGAATGAAGTGTGTACAGGGCATCCATTTTTAAAATTTAAATAATTCCTGTGGTCTGTTTGGCCTCAGTAACAGTTTCACTGACATCAACTGAGAAGTGTTAGACTGCAATATATGAAGGGGAATAGGAGCTTGAGATGGGGATCAGATTTTAAACTTGCTTTTACCCTGGAGAATATCTAACATTAAATGACATCCCTGCTGCATTAAGCCCATTCAAATAGTAACACTTGAGACCAATTATGAGCTGGGAACTGAAAGCTGTGAAACAGCATTTCATTAAATTGTTTCTAGGCTATAACTAACTGTGTAAGTGCAGCTCTCTAACCTGCCCCTCACCTATGTAATTGCAGACTGGATCGCTGATCTACTCACTTCATATTGGTACTATAAAAAGTCAAGCTGAGAAGCAGTGCAGATCACCTTCCACCAGACCCCAAACTGCACAGCACACCAGGGCTGCCTCACGCTGCTACGGTGGCTGAGAGACAGAAACACAGGATGGCTCGCACTGGTTTGTTCCAGTTGCAAAGGCATCACCATGTTCTTGAAACTCCATAGAATTAATCCTTCAGATAATTAACTGCCTTTGACACACCTAGCTGATATCTAGGTATACCAGTCCAGGGATTACATAATCAGCTCTCAGGCAATAGCCAGTTCTCTCAGAGGCCTTCAAATACAGTTTTGGTTAATGGTCCTTAGCTTTAAGAATTATCCTAACAACTACTCTGCAGGATTTTGTTCCCTTTGACAGTTTACTTTTAGGGGCACGGGAAGATGTGCTCTAAGGGAGAGAGGATGGAGAAGGTAGGGAAAGCTGACCCACTGCAGTTTACTTGCTTGTTTCCAGGCTTTAGAATCACACTGCATCCCTCCTTTTTTGCTTCTTGTTACCCATATCACCAGTATCCACAGGTGTCAGCTTCAGCTGGACCCTGGCCAAAAGACCATAATCTTTTTCAGGACTTGAAGTTACATCACTGACATGGTGAACTAGGATATAAAAATTTAGGGATTTATGGGATGATCAAAAATGGCCACACTGTTAGCATATGGAATCCTGAAACATGCTCTGAAAAGTCTGTTTAGGAGGCAACTAATTCAACATTCCTGCCTGAGTAGGAGGAGAATACTCCTTACTACTTTATCAAGCCTCTGATATATTAACACTCAAACTAACAAACTCAGACATTTTCTATTTAAATAAATGTAATTGCTGACATATGTAAAATTAATATGTCATTGTGTGATTTGACTCTAATAATTCAACTGGATTTTTTGAATGCTTCTATTTACAGAAATCGAAAGGTTTCTTTGAAGGAAGTCTTATGAAGAGGCTTGAGAGCCTCTACTACTAAGTCTATAAAAAGCAAACCATGCATTAAAAAATGGAATACTGCTTCTAATTTAAACGACTGACCTGCCTGTATAATCATTACATAGATTAAAAGAAAACTGTTAGCACTTTGAAGTTTTAATACAAGATATGGCAACTCACGTCTTCATGCAAATCTCACAAACCCATGCACTGAATATAGCTACTTTTTTTTTATTATTTGAAACAACTATTCTATAGAACTAACTCTCATTTTTAACTGGAGAATTTATAGGTACAGAGATATAGGATGTTCACCTGTGAGGAATAACAATATAAAATGTTGGATTTTTCCACATATACAGACTTCTAAAATTCATTTTTAAACATTTCACAGACCAGAATCAAGAAACAGAGGGGAAAAAAAAAGAAAAACACCCTTACCTTTCTCCTTGTTTCCCACCACTTTTAGGATTGACAAAAACTAAAAGTGGATGAGTGCCTGGAACTGGGGTGATCTAAAAGAAGGGAATAACACAGCCACTCATTAATGCTGTGTGTTGCATTCATTTTTTCCTATAGTAGACAGAAAACAAAAAGCTTAATGCAAACTCTATGTTATGCTATGTAATGCAGCTGGAAGCAATACCATAATTTGCAATAATCCTCATTTCATTAATTTGCCAGAAATTTTAAGTGACTTCTCTTTTAACGCTGTCTGTTTAACTGCTGTGTTGCTATTTTCACCAATAATGCCACAGAAATATTGAGGTATATACACACATAACGTATCTCTCTCTATATAGATCTATATTTGTATGTGTACACATATATAGATATACACATATATATACATATCCATCCGTAGAGAAGAAAAATTTAAATGAAAATAATGCATTAATTACTCTGACGGTAATTTCCTTTAAAAAATGAAAAGAAAAAAAGCTTAAACTGTATTTTGGAGTGAAAAATGACATAGTATGTATTATATGCTATTAATATACTATTATATACTATGAAGGTCAACTAGAGCTATAATGAACATTGAACTTAACAGGTTTTTTTTCATTATGGCAATGAATATCTGCAGTATTTGATATAAAATGAAATCACACACTTTTAAAAACGTGACAACCATAAAATTAAGGAATTTCTTCAAACACCTGAGAAAGCTGAAAAACTTAAGAAGGTAGTGGAGAAACCATAAGGTAGTAAGGCAAGTCTTAGGAAAAGAATGTTGATAAGAAGGAAGGAAACAATGACTTCTAGCATTATTTTTTTTTTACATTCTTTTGTGTATGGAAAGTTTTACACATTCATATTAACATTTAGCTTTACAAACTAACACCATCATTCTAAGTAATAGGGTTAGTCTGTATTTTCAGATACTCTGAGATGTGTGCGTTCATTGCCTTTACTCCAAAGAGTAGAACATTAAAAAAATGCATGAGATGATCTCTAATAAAGGTCTTTAAACCATGAAGCTAGACTATTCATATTTTGAAGCATCATTTTTTAGACTTATATAAACTCCAAAATGTTAGAAAGTATAGTTAGAGTTCAAAGCCAACATCTCCAAAGTCATACACTAACAACTTCAGAGATGAAGCTTGGACCATCTGCACTTGAAAATGACGCAATGAAAGGCCTTGCTCAAAGTCCTTATTCATAATTCCTGAAATAACAAAATTTGAAGATTTCATAAAATGTTATTTAAGGCAGAACCTAAGAAACATCATAGCTAAAGAGTTTTACAGGCATACTGGAGATATAGGCATATAATCCTGCAAGGCATCTAAAAGCATTTTTCTTTCAGTAGGAAAAGTTAAGCACTAGTGCATCAACTCTATTCATGATTTCACAAAAAAAGCCAGAATCAAATCTGTTCCAATACATACAAAAATTAATGGGAAAGTTCACAAATTCAGTGGTATTAAGCTTAGCATGAAACCAACTCAGTATCACCTGGCACAGTAAACTTCTGTATGTTGAAACATACATCAAATTGCAGAATACAGTGAAGTTTGTCATATATTTAATTTTTACCCACTGTTTTAATCAATTTTAGTTATTTAGCCAATTCCATGGTGTTTATTCCAGTGAACTAAGTGTAAACCAATGGTGCTCATTGTGACAGAGATGGAATACCTACTGAAATCCCTTAGGACGCAGGTTAATTAATGAGACTCATCCTCAGGTTATACATGATCTATTACTTCCTCTAATTAGAAATAATAATCCTGATCATTATGCTGGTTAGCTAGAAAGAAGCAAGATGAATGTGCTTAACTATGATTAATTGTCTTTAAGTTGTGCAGACCTCCACTGCCACTAAGTTATCTGCTCACTCTGTCTGATGGAAGGAAGGTTTGGGCTTGATCTTTTTCTCAACAAAAGCTAAGTGATGGAATTTTCTATTTCAAATCTTTTCTTTCAAGACGCAATGAGATTATTTCAAGTAGAAGGGTTTGGCTCATCAAAAAAAAAAAATCTAATAACTAGTCTGTATGCCACACGGTTCCAAAATAAATTTTAATTAAATTTTTACAGCTTTTCCAAATTACTTCTCCAGAAAACATACGGTATTTTTATATAATGAAATGCAACTAAAGATTTAGACTAAATTAGTGAACATTTTCAAGCCCTAATCTAGCACGATTTAAAGGCAATCTTCACAATGTTACAGGACAAGTAACTTGAAGTAAAAAGAAAAAACAAAAAGAAAAAAGTGGTGGAGCACTTATATATAGTTTCTCCCATATTGAAAACAGAGGTCTAACAGCAGTAGTATCAAGATCTTTGCTTTTTTACCTTGCATCTTTAAGCATAAACAAATGTAATTAATAATTAATACTGATTAAGCTTTCTGAAATAAAACCCTTGCTCACTAAAGATTTTGTTAAAATGAGACCATGCCAGCAGAACCAGAGTATTAGAAACAGAGTAGCATGCCAGATATGGGAGAATTAGAGTAGTATACTTTGATCAGATACAGAATGTTTTCCCCAGACCATCTTTGGGCAAAATACTAACATTAATTGCCAGTTATATTTATAGCATCTTACATATTTGTGAGAAGAGCTGAAAAATTACACAATATGTGAGGGAAAAAAGCCCTAACAATCTCATTGACCCATCTTTTCAGTGGGATAGCCTTCAAGGTCCACTCAGCCTTCACAATAATTACATTCACAGAGGTTATAATTTTTAATGCTAATCAAAAATTAAATATTTGATGCTAAGATGGATTCCTGCCACTGAAAACCAACTAAATCCATCTGTGAAAAACAAAGACCACAGTATAATCAGCAAATTAGGGCCATACTGCAGAATTATTTCTTATGTTATCACCATGGTATCATGTCATGCACTACATTAGAAATGTGTCATTACAGAACACCAAACACTTCAAAAACCACCTCAAATCTATTCAATAATAATTCTACCATCTTTGTCCCCACTCTCTTTTTCTCCATCTCTAGCAGTAATAAAGAAAAGCAAGGATGAAAGGCAGGCTTTTGATTGATCTTGGAAAGACAAGACAGAACACAAGTTTTGGAACACACTAAAAAACTTAGGGGAACTCTTATGACCTGAAAGCAGAACATATAGTAATTTAAAAGTTTTGTGTTGAAGAGTTAATGGTCATAAAAGCTGCTGTTTTGAGTAGACCAACTATTATATCCTAGACACAGTATCACGTGAGTGGGAAATAGAGACAAAAAATAGCAGAAAATAAACTGTAAGTAATGTAATGCTTGGAGTAAACACAAAATTCATAACGATAAATGGTGCTGCAACCGAAAGGGGATGCCAAAGACGCTCCTCTAAAATACTTTGTCTCACTGGAATTGCATGGGTATCACCCAAAAGTTAGAAAATACTGCGCGTTTCCTTTAGCACAAACTTAATAATCACACTGTGACAGACAAAGAAAGCTTCATTTAGCTTTCTTTCAATTAAGACTCTAGCATCTTTTGATTCATATTTTGTCACAGATGATCTCGATAGCAAAGAAGCCTGTGAAAATGGTAAGTACAGGAAGAGATTCTTGAAAGCAATGGATGATTGCTCTAATATCCGACTATACCATCAATGGAGCATCCAAGCAACTGGATAGGTTTTAGGGTTTGTTTTTCAGGTTTTGTTTGGGTATCTTTTCCCTTCTTTGGGTTGCCATAACAAGAATGTTTGACTAACCTAAAACACAGAATGATACAATAAACCTTCCTATCCTGACACAACAAGATGAAATAATTATGAGGCATAAAGTAATTGATAAATGGTAATAGAATCTTTTTACTGAAGCCCAACTGCAACATATCAAAAGATAGAGAGAACAGACAACTATGCATATTAAATGATTATCACATTGTTATCATTATGATAATTTAACTCCTGAGGATATAAAGCAGCAGCTTCCTGCATATGGACATTGATTTCACTCAAAACTACTCATATCTCAAGGGAAACAATCAGCAGTTCAGGCATGCCTCTAAGTCACCACCCTTAAATAACACTACCTCATTACACACATAAGTTTTTCCTTCAAGCAGAAAAACTTCAATTTTTATTATAAATATTGCTAGTAATGAAAACACATGGCTTCTCACCACTGTTAATGTTGACATGAACCTACTTCAAAAAACCTGGACAAATAACACCCTTGAAGTTTACTCCATCCATTAACAGGTCCAAATAAGAACAGTTAACAATTACCAGGACAGACTTATATTAATAATGTAAATTTACACAACATTGCATGATGTATAAACAGATACCAAAATAAACTATTCACCCCATGACAGAAGTGTTTTAGAGCTAGTCTCCCCTCCCCATTATTGTCCTAGGAAATCCTAACAATCACATGAGAAGCAGATGTGTATCACAGGATTCCTGAACCAATGGAAGAATTTACCTATTGACTTTTTAATCATGTAAAAGTGAAATATTAGGAGAGTGAATGTATATTTCGCTTTAAGCGTATTTCACTCTTCATACCTAAAATTATCTGCTTAATATTAAAATAACAATAATCACACCTGAAGGCCTTGTCCATCTACGGTGACAGAATTTGCTCTTTGCATTTTGTTCCGTTCTCCCAGTTTGTTCATTTGCTGGGGGCAGCTCTTTTCTTTTTTCACTGTTGCTTGTCTTTCCTTGAAAAGAGAAAATGAAACATTTTAATACATTATATAATGCTACACAGTTGTAACTGAGACTGCACCTCCACCAAGTTGTTTTTTTGACTAGCAAGTAATATCAAACTCTGCTTTAATGAAAATGAGAACTCAATCAAGTTAATACACAATGTCTGGCCACTTCACATAACATCTATCTATGTGCCTGGACATTCTATAATGACTAGGCAATAGATGGATGAAAAGTGTGCAGTCACAACACAAATTAATGCAATGATGGGAAAGATAATCTGACATTATTGGGGTGCCATTCTGAAATTTGGAAGCCAATCATACAATATACTTGATTGTTTAATAAACATATTGATAAGAGATCAGTAATTTTCATTTTTTCAATATTTTATCCTGACTGCTAGCAAAGGTTGGATGCTTCAGAGTGCTTAACCACTTTGGCAAAATATACACAGTCTAAATAAACCATAATCAATTAGCTGAATAGCTTTTTATAAAATGTATTTCATATCAAAATGAAACCAGAATCTACATCAGATTCTAAGCCATTGGCAACTTTTGATGCTGATGCACAGCACAGTGAGATGGTTATTTGAAAGAGAAAAACTCAGTATTATATTGCTGCAATCACATTTTCAACTGTTATCAGGCCAATTCAGATAACTCTGCATGGAAAAAAAGTATTCTCATTTTTTGTATCTCATTTATTCTACTTATAAACTGCACTCAGCATGTCCATTTAGGTTGTCCAAAAAATGCACCATAAATTAAGACAGCAGATATTTATCAAACAGAATCAGGGTCTCCAATCCCAACTGCAAGCCAGCCGCTTTCCTCACTTCACAAGTACAAGGAGGCTTTAAACTAGTCATGGGAATGGGCTGGCACAAAGCTGCTGCACTAGAAAAGCAGCATGAAAGACATTGTTGCACCCCCTGCAACTACATCCAGTAACAAGTTCATTAAATGTTACCATGTACATTTCATACCAGGCCAAACCCATCTCTGTGCTACCTCCCATAAAGCCTTAGGGATCATAGCAGCAATTAATCCATGAAACTCTTTCAGGAACAGTTTTTACTGCTAAGAAGAACTGACACAGATTCTGTCAGGAAGGGAATAACTCCCAGCCTAATACAGTGCCTTCTAACACAAATGTGGAGCCTGTTTTTATATCATCTTCAGTTTCTTTAAGTGAGACTGACAGAGTCTCAGTCCCGATCTGATGCAAAGAGTGGTCCAGGTCATCCTTTTAGGGCAGCCAAATGCTTGGGGACCTGTGACAGTCTTTTATGCACATTTTGTAAAAAAGAATGGAAAAACCTATGCCACTGAGAAAAAAAACCAACCAACCAACCAAAACAAAACAAAAGCAGGGGAATCTACACAATTGTCTGTATGCAGTGAGATTCCTAACAGGTTAGTTAACAGAGCACTTGGATGCTTTGAGTAACTTGGTGCAAGACGAGATCCAAGACTCCACACTGCAGTATCTACTGCTTTAAAGAGAAAACAGAAGAAACAATAACAGCTATTCACCTCATCCTTAACCTCAGAAAAAAAACACTGTATGTATCGCTGCCTAAGACATCACCAGCTCTGTACTTAGTTATTTGATGATTTTTTCAGAAAGTAGAACCGGGATGAGGCACTCAAAGAGAGTAACATTTTTGAATTAACGCACAAAACATTTTGCACAATGAATTGGTTAGTCCCAAGGACAGCAAGTAAGATACTTTTGTATGAAGGAAGCTTCACACTCCATTACAAATTTCTTAAGTTGCTTTGAGGTTTTAAACAACTTTATGAATAATTATCCTTAAAAGTTACTGCCTTTTATAAAAAGAAAGCATACCCTCTTAAAAAAGGATTTTACATTCTGGCCAAAATCTAACTCATTAATACTGCAACATCTTCAAAAATCAAATCAGATGTCAGTAAAGCAGAGAAAAAGCTAGTAAAAATAGTGATTTCCAACAAAAATCAGAGACGGAGAGAAAATCTGAAAAGGTCTAGGAAAATTTCAAGCTAAAGGACACATTTGTGACAATTCAAAGAAAAAATTAACCAAAAGTAACAGACTCAGCACACTGAGTTTGCACATTTAGAGAGGTTAAAAAAAAAAGTTCAAAAGAGGCCTACTTATAGTGTGGGACTAAAAAACTTCTTGCAGCATATATCATGCTAATATTTAGAGGAAAAGTATTTATACACTGCTGAGACTCATGCCCAAACCCACTGTTACTAATGACTCAAGTAAAATGCAGTAACGATTACCCAGAGAAAAGTTTTGGATATGGGGGTGATACAAATAGCAGCATGATACAAATAGCAGTAAATAACCTCAGCTGGCCTCAGTCCTATAACTGCTGCATTACCATTCCGTCTCCAGTTTATATTTCCTATCCCATAAGTAAAACCATTGCTTGATTCACAAAGACAATATAAGATAAGGTCATGTATCTCAGGTAACATAAAGGAAAAAAGAGTATTCATGATACAGAAGTGTCTAGTGTTAATAATAGGATCAAAGATAGATACCTGACCTCATTCTCAGGTAACATAAAGGAAAAAAGAGTATTCATGATACAGAAGTGTCTAGAGTGTTAATAATATGATCAAAGATAGATACCTGACCTCATCAACATTGAAACTCTGCTTTCTTCACTGATGATTTTTGAAGAAAGTACAGATAAAGTATTTCATATCACCCATCTTATATGATACCACAATACATGTCACCGTGTCTATCAATAGCGCTCTCTAAAACCTTTCTCAAGAAGCTCACAAGAGATTCTAGAACTCCTAGAGTTATATATCCTATAATTTTTAGATAGTGAGGATTTTACTTAGTTTGTATGATATAATGTGATCAATTGCATAATAATGCTAATGAATAAATATGTTAATGGAACACAGAGAGATTTACCACTTCATTATTTTTTTAAATATTCTTGTGCAGACTCTTTCTTTTACATATGAAATATCAGTTGTGCCTGACCTAAAGTATCTTTGTTTTGGGAACTAAAACATTACTAAGATATCAGAGAGTGTCAAGAAGCAAACAATTTAATTTTTAAAGTAGATAAAAACAGAAGAAGATAATAATAGGTAACAGCCTAAAAATTCTAATAATGCTAGGAAAATTTGACATGCATTGAAAAAATGGTTTTATAAAATGCAAAATTTATCTTTCAGTTTACAAAATATTTCTGTAACAGTTGTGCCATTTTTAATATCTTGCTAAAGAAAGCATACAAAATGATCAATGTATCTGTGAACTATTTTGTTTAGTGAACATGCATGAGCTTGACAGAGATACTGAACACAGCAATTGTACATTTTGATGGCTTAAATAATGAAGCTTTTTGGAAGGCATGTGCCAGTGCACATACCTTCCAAAACAGTACTTAGCACAACAATTTTTCCACCCCTTTTTGCACTTCTCATGCCTTATTTTGCCCCTTGAAGTCCCACTATGAAGTCAATATTCACTAGCTGGAGCACCTACCATTCAGGACTGCTCTCCAGGTGAGCAGGTTCTCACCTGCCAGGTGAGAACTACTCAATTGCATCTATTCCATATTCCAAATCAGAGAATAATTGACAAATAAGACAGAACTTTCCAAATCATAACCCAGAATATCATCTCTGGACTTTTTTTTTTCAGCCCCAAAATGCACTTCATAGCAGAAAGAATGTACAATATCATGAACTGTTAGTACTCGAGCGTTCACGGATGCCTCCCGCTACGCACCTCAGGGAGCAAACCTCCTAAAGTGGGAAGCGTCTGTTGGAAAAAGAGAACGTTAGGCTGCAGCACCAAACAGCTGGGATGGCAAAGGGCATGGACAGGGTGTTCACAAGGAATGCTACCTTGCAGCAGTCACACTTAACAACAACATGCAAGATATTTTGTTATGCTTTTGCACAAGTGGACTTTACCGATGTTTTGGCTGTCATACTACATAATTTACACTCTGGAAAGTATGTGTGGGATCATTTGAACACCAGCTAACAATCTTAGAAAACCTGAGGACTTCATTCTTTTGACTAGCAAAAAGAGGTACCTGATACCTGGAGAGCTATTTTGATTTTATCTTCCAAGTCTTTGAGTTCTCATCCAAATCAAAGAATCTTGTTTAAAAAGCCTTCTTCTAATTGTATAGCTACAATTAACAAGCTATAAACCATTATTCCTCAAAAGCTGCTTATATTCTTTCTTTATAGAGAGGTAGAATCTTTTCCTTTACATAAAACACTCACATTTCAAAATACCATATTCTATCATACCTGTTAGAAATGTTTCACTCAGTTGTTAGCCAAGTGAAAACAGATGAATTGCTACTAAAGAGCTGCCTCTTTATAATTTAACTGCTGACACAGAATCCAGGGCATATATAGCAACAACTGCTTTTTCTCACCTTGCCTTTTAGTCAATAACGGCAAATGTATTTTTTTTTTCTGGATTATTTCCTAAACAAGATTATTTAAATCAATGTACTTCATAACATGGAACAACAATTTACTTATACATTATATAGGACTGCAAAATCATTAATAAATGCTTAAAATCCTTACACAGTTTGACAGGTGACAGCTTAACACTTGAGATTACTTCTGTATAATAATTTCTTCTTTTATATATATTTTGAAATGAAACATATGAGCTATTTGGGTATGGAGTTGCATAATGAGAGAAGTATATTTTCAGGTTATTATGCATCAACTAAAATAGCTTTAAAAAGTTTAAAAAATCTTATTCTAGATCTTCAAAACATCATAGAGAATCAGATGGAATGCCTGCAATACCACGCAAAGATATCCTCAAATGTTTGCAAGATGAAATTTAAATATGCAACTTGAATACCAAACCAAAGTTTGAATAACAAACTTTGAGGTTGTTTTTGAGGAACTTGAAGAAGGTTGTTCCATGATTCCTTAGAGCTAGTTTTGTTTAATGACATGAATCTTTAAGGACATAATAACATTAGGTACTTCTAGATTAACTTTGTAAACTTGTATGGCGTTCAAGACCCTGCTTACAAAACTCCCATTCCAGAAATTTTCTGTCCATAATTATAGAATAACCACAGAAAATTAAGATTCAAAAATCCTGAAAACTAAAAAAAAAAAGTTGGATCACCACTATGCCAAAACCACAACATGCAATCTATCTGTAGTATCTATTAGACACCACATCCAAATAACAATTATTCAGATGACCTAAAATATTTTGATAATTTATTTCATAAATTCTCCACATTTCCAGCTCCGAATGCATGCTAATCAAAAGAGCCTATATTAGAACACCACATCATGCTGTCTTGAAAGCTCATAGAGCTGTAGCACAATACCCAGCTCTAAATCCCTAGGCAGAAGCTTAAAGTCATCTTGTGGACAAGATTATTAACCAATTCTCAGCAAAAATACTGTCCAGTAAGCTGCACGTGCCCATACTATGAAGAAAAGTTAAGGCTTCTAATTATTTTGAGAGCTGTCTTAAGAAAAGCATTTGCAGCTCAGGAAAAAAAAAAGAAAAAAATCACATCACACCATTGAGAAGGAAGCATTTTGTCATCCGTAATACTGGTAGCCAAAATACATTCAAAAAGAAAAGGCTGAAACGCAGAATATGCATTTAAGAATAACTTCTATAATTGCTGATTGTTCCTTCTTCTGAACAAGGAATCAGTATGTGGCAACTTTATAAATATACTCTGTGCTACTTTTTAGTTTGTCTAAATAAAATGGTAAAGAATTACACACCAAAACACAATCAAGTCTCCCATTTAGCATGCTGGCCTTAGTTCATTCAGTTTTCTGTAGACAATTTGCCTTACATCTTGTACCCCTTCAATACATACACCAATATATGGACCAAGACCTTCAACTGGATTTGCAAATCCAGCTTGGGCTATAGCAGCTGATTATATACTCTGTCCAAGAAAGACTAAAGTGTTGGAAAAGAATTTTGAAAATAAAATCATATTAAACTCCAGTGGGAGAAGCTATAAGGAATAAACTTAGAAACAGACAGTAGTGATGAGCTGTGGGCAGGCAACTAGATATAACTTAAAATGATTGAATGGCTGCCATTTCAGTTTATCAGCATCTTATTATTTTAACATTGAACTGTGTTTGTCGAACAGCTAATTAGTTAGGAAGATACATTTTCCTCCAGGGCAATTATTAATTTCCTTCTGACTTCAAAGAAATGAAAAAGCTCTTAGCGCAGATAAGAACACCATTATATTTCAAGTCTGATTTAGATTCTCAGAGAACTGAAGCTGCAATATGGAACACAATAGAGAAGCAAAAAAGTGGTGTGTTTTGTTTTTTAAATCTCTTTCAGTTGCTATGTCATTACTTAATATTCAACAACCAGATCTAAATTCAACTCCCCCCCCAAGCATATATATTCAAATAACTTTTTTTTTTTATAGTATCTTTGTTCAGAAACTCATGATAAGGCTAGTACTCAACTTCAAAGGATTGAGTTGCTCATAAAATGCTTACACACTGCACTGACTTTCTGTGCGCCATGTTGAGTTTGGATTCAACTGAGCTAAAACTGATCTCTACTATTATAAAAACAGAAGAATCATTTTAGGATTAATAACTGAAAAGGGGATTAAGAAAGCTCATTCCTCAACCAGGCAGTGCTAATTCCCTCTCTCTCTCTGCAACTCTGCTTTCCTATATGAATAACGTCTACATACTTCATAGGAAAATAGTATTAGTAAAACATATTACCAGACATGGAAAAAATATCTATTGAACTATGTAGCAATTATAGCCAATAGCTATTCTATCTGGTCTAAATACTAATAGTGAAAAAAATTCTTAAACCATATTTTCTACTTTAATTCTGTATTATTTTTTGTCAGAATGTCAATACACCTGCCATATTTACATAAAACTTTGAAGCTATAGGTCATAACTTATTAAATAAGTTAAATAAGGCGCATTTCTTATATCAAACATGTGTAATCTGTTGTGTATATTGTTCTACATGCCTAAATAGAACTAGTCATGAACAAAATACTTTTGAACATTCATAGTTTTGTACAACAAAATACCAAAGGAATACCAAAGATATATGTTTCCTCCTCCGAACTGCATAGCCATCTATATTTTAAAATAAGAGGTCAAGTGAATTTGACTTATGAGGTATTTCATATTAGCGTATACAAAGAGATGCACACTATGATGTATAAAAATTCTACGTATTTTACATATACCAACTTAGGTCTGTATATATAGTCCATATTTACATAGATTGTATTTATGCTTAGACGACTTTGTCCTAAAACATTTTAACATATTCACTAACCAAAACAAAACTCAAATTCATTCACAAGAGAAAAGAAAAAAATGGAAACTGTTTCAAACTTTTTATCATGATGACCCATTTTTCACAGAATGCAAAACAATGAAGTTGGATGTCAAAACACAAAGAAATTAAGCCAGTTTTAATTTTTTTTTTCATTCTTTACATTCAATATTATACCAGAGCCTCCACCTTAGAAATAAACTGTTTACTATGGGAACAGTGATACTTGTCATATAATAACACTCACATTGTAAGCAGGCTACTTCACGTTTTACAACTTATTCCTTAATTTTATTTTTATTCCACAATTAAACATTTTAATTATAGTTAAAAAATAATGCTAGAAATTAAGTGAAAAAAATTAATTTAAAAGCTCACATATACAACAGGAGAATCAAAATCATCATGCATTATGAAATAAATGCACATTATTATTTATTAAATAGTAATCTTTTATTGGTTGGTTTGTCACTATCCAGGGCTGTATCTATTTTGGTGGGAAATTGAAAATCTAATTACTTTTCTACAGACATAAATAAAAATTAGAACATCCTATATGTTCATCAGTAAACGTGGTGAAGTAAAGGAAGACATGAAATGAAGACAAAATGTATGCCAGCATCTTTCCTTTCCTGCCTTATAAAGGGACAGGGTGAGGGAAACTGTCTCATAAGCAGAGACCAATCTCGCTTTCTTCACTACTCACTCATCTCATTCCAATACCCAGTTTTAAACCTGGTTATGATCTAATTCTGTACTCCTGGTAGGCTAGGATTCAATTGAGTTAAAGATTTTTAAACTCACTGCCAGTCAACCTTATCATGAACTTTCATTATGTGCATGTAATTAATTGGGTCCAATGAACAATATCAGTACTGAGTTATAGACTTTTTTCCCCCCCACCATATAATTAGAATATAATTACCCACAGGATATCAGAATGATGCAAAACCTTTCCTCTAAATGTGCCCTCATTAGGAAACAAGTCTCAATGTACATTTATTCAATCAGTATGAATTAATTAAAATGTTACTGAAATAAAAGAGAGTAACATTAAAGTGTATCTGACATCTATTAAAAGATTATCACTTGAGATCTGCACACCGTTTATAACAAAACTCATTTAACTTGAATAAAAAACTTCACCATACAACAAGCCTTATATACAGTAAACAGAAAAGTAAAAAGGACTAAAGTTGACAGACTACATTTTACTAAAACATTTAAAATTGATGCAGTGAGATACAAAAAATCTTAACAAAACACTGAATCTAGACAGATGTGATGTTTCCATGATGTACACAGTACCAGCTACATATGTTTCCCCATCTTTTTTTTTTCAGCCGACAATGTAGCTTATCATATTTAAGAATAATGTTTGAAAAGCTCTTTTTTTGTGCAGTTTTTAAGATGGGAGGACCCTTATTTAACTTGGACCAGCCATCTAACTTTCACATGACAAGGCATTTTGGTTCTCTCTCCAGCCACTAAGAGTCACTCAGCTGAGATAATTTTGGTAGCACTGGTATAATACACGGTGTTGTGAAATGCAGTATGTGAAAAAGTCCTTTAACTGTGTAGAAATTGTTGAGGCTGGACTCCACAAGAACTGAAGAAACGAGACATGAGAAATGCTGGATGAAAAAGGAAAAAATATGAATGCCCCTAGTTCTGCAAAGAGAAAAGATGCAAGGGATTAGCCTGTACCCTTGAAGAAAAACTTAGGAGAAGGCATCTTGTTCTGAGATTAATTCTGCAGTTTTCTGAAAGAAATCTTCCAAAGTTATAGGTGGAAAGGAAGGTCAGCATTTTTAGGAGATCAAAGATACAAGATTTTTAATCTTGCTATTTTCCTTATATTTACGGGAGAAGAAAATACATTCTTCTCTGACACCTTAAAATACTCAAGGATATGTCTGGTACAGCAAGTGTTATGGTCATCTGCTTTTATTTGCCTTCCACATATACTCAGCATTGTAACAATATTAATGCTCAGTTGATCACTGAAGTTCAATGTATGACCTGGGAGAAGAACCCTTCCACTGTCAGATTTGTCTGTCTGAAGACGTAATTTTTATTAACAGACACACTTGCACGGTTAGACGGATTTCACAAGAATATATTCACTGGTTTTGCTGTCCTTATTGAGAATGCTGGTCTCACATGCACTGAAGTATTATGTTTCTCAAAAGGAATCCCCATAACAGGAAATGGGAGACACTAATTAAAAAATTACTAACACAAATCATATGTACACTACAACCAATCAATTTCAGAAGAAATTACTATTAGCTAGGTCAATGAGGCAGTATTTGTAACATAACTAAACTCTGGATTTTAATGCATTTTTGGAAGAAACTACTAGATGAAAAAATATACTACAAAATTATAAAGTGCCCATTAAATCACAGTAAAACATATTTTCCATTCCAAACAATATAAATTGTGCTGAAATACATGTCTTGTGTTGCATTGTTACTAACAGGATTCCAAAACAGGAAAACATATTTACTTCTGCTTATGCCTTGAAAATTTGGAGATAAACAAACCTATTTAAGGGTGATTTGACTCTAGAGTGGTTCTACATACCCTCTAAACAACTTAACTAAACTCCAATTGTGGAATAAAAATCTTAATTCCTCTCTTCCTCTTCCTCTCCTGAAACAAAAAAGTAGTTATGCTAATATAACTGAAGATAAAATTTCATGCTGAAGATTCATTCTGTTAATACCAAGGGCAAATGATAAATAACATTAATTTGAAAATAACAGCCCAATAACAGAATCATAATTTCCAGATGCAAACTTTTAAAGTATGACCTCAAATCCTGAAAATTAAATAAGGTAATACAGAATATAATAATTCAACAAACTTAAAGTAATATTTTATAACTATTAATCAGAACTTGTTCAGATAGTAACAAAATACCATAGAGACAAACTAAAAAGCCACTATTGTGATTTGAAAAATATTTAAAATGTTTCATAAATATTAAAGGCAGGTTTCCATTGTGTTGTTTCATTGAGAGCAATGGAATAATCTCCCTTTACACAGGTAGAGGGCCAAAGTCTAGTATCTGTACCTTAACAGATTTATAAACAGCCAAAAGGATTCATTAGAAAACAAGTCATTTACAATAGACACAAATATTATTCCTAATGATCAGCAACCGGTTTAAGATTAGGATGTGTATTTTCTTTTTTGCCTCCCCTCAATAAATTACATCTTCTTAAGTTCAAGCATTTTTTACACTTATGAAATACATTTAAAGAGGACCATTCATCTGTTCTCTTATGAAAATGATGATGCTATGACTTTCATCAGCATAAAATATCCAATTTAATATGTGAAAACATCAGTTAATTTTCAAGCTCTTTTTTAATGATAGAATGGTCAGCTCTTTTCTATACAACCTACACATAGTGTGCATTTTTATTTTCATTGAATTGAGTTATTGTTTTTGTGGACAGAGAAATTTACTGTCCACGACTGCAGAATAAAATATACTATAATGTTGATGCATAGCTTACTGCAAGACCAGTGTCATCATTCTAGGTAACCTCCGGCTTAGATCAGAGACCTCAGCATTGCAGATATACAATATGCATCCCAAGCAAAAACTGCCCATAAGAATAACTTCATTATTCTGGGAAGTTGGATCTATAAAAGATGTAAAATGTAGAAGTGTTCTGCCTATACAGTTTCTGGTAAGTACAGTCTGAATAAGTGATAAAACCTGAGTCAGCTTCAGTTATAATATGCCCTACAGAAGGTTCATTCTCACATGAAGGAAAATGCAATATGTAGAGGGTAAAACACGCTTATGCCTATAAACCCATCAGCCAGGATTTCACATTGTGTTTAAGGTTCACACAGTCCTGTGAATTTAACAAATATCTGGCAGCCAGTCCCAGCAGCATTTTAATGTTGCATTTGCGAGAGGATTACATCTGAAATTAACATACAAACAACTCACCAACACTACTGGGCAGATTGATGTGGGTGGCAAAATATGGTCCTTCAAAGGTCCACAGTCACATTCAGGTTTCAGATGTGAAGCACACTTGTTATGCAACTGTATGAAGACAGAAAATGAAGATTCAACTTGGACATTTTTCTACTACAGCATAAGAAAATGGGTATCCTAGAATGGGGCGAGTTTCATTAACGTAATTATTACTGAAGCTCTGGAAGTAAAACAAAACATACTGCAGCAGAAAGCTCCCTAGGATGGACAAAACTAAGATGTTGGTATTGAAGTGAAGAATGATGGATTAAAGTATTTTTCAGTTTGGAAATTGTACGTGTGGATCAGCACACAAAATAAGAACATTGCACAGCAATACATTAACCGCATCATACTGTTACTGGTGACCAAAAGCTTCATTTCAGGAGAGAGCTTCTTGCACTGAGTGAGGAACTTCTGTTCTACTACTAGTGAGTAATTCAAGGCAGCTTTTGGCAGTATTGGTGTAACTCTGCTTCCTTCCTGAAGCTGATAGCCACCAGGGATTCAAATATAAGAGAATATCCTACATTAAGCTTCATTGGGTAAATTTTGGTCTTGATTGAATCAGTTTTCAGGCTTCCATTGACTGCTGAGGAACTGGAACTACTCTCCTTTTTCTAATTTGTGCTTAGAATTCATCCAGTTTTCTTGAGAGCAATAACAATAGTTCTACTCAGAAAACATCAAAAGAATATCTTGAGGTCTGCTGACAGGAAGAGCATTGGCTGACTTCCATTTTGCTACAGAGATTGAATGGCAAATGTGTATAAAACAGGAACATAAAAGGGTAACAAGTAATGATAAATTATGAAATATTTTGCATTAGCAATCAGGAGTTCCTGTTCATAATTTAGAATTTAACTAAATTCAAATTACTCTAAATATTCAGCCACACAGTACAAAGGCACAGTTGTTGCTTGGATTCACATTTAACCAGTATACTTCATCATATCATTAGAGATAGAATAAAATAAAACTAATATTGTAAAATTTTGTGACAGTTTACTCTTCCTAGACTTGATGATTGTAAAGGTCTTTTCCAACCTGAACTATTCTATGTTTTTATCTCTGTATAGATTCAATAAAATGCATTAAGGTGTTCAGATAGCATTCATTTTCCTTAGAGATGGACATTTTGAAAAGATGTGTATATTTACAGTAAAGAAAAATAATCAGGCTAATAAATATCAGGAGTTGTGAGGTAAGAAATCTTATTAACAAGTGATTTATCAAGTATAATAGGTAGAATACAGTATTAGTTCAACAGGTTCAAAAGTTGTTACAAAACCTGCAGTTCAACACCTGCATCTGTAAATCACATTTCTTCAATGACTGACTCATTTTCCCTTAAATGGTTTAACTCATATGAACTCTATCAAAATTACAATAATATTGTACCAATTGCTGATATATATAAACTTTATTGGTAATATGGTCTTTATAAAATTATCTGGTACAGTTTTGACATGACATTTCTGAATTTTGAACTGAATGGCACCTAATATTAGCCTTGTCCATAATAATTTATACTGCAAAGTTACCTTTTTAGGCAGTTACTTAGCAACAGAAAATAAAAGTCCAAAGACTTTTGATTTACTCTGAGTATTAAAGCCTTATTGTGAGAGTATTTTGGTAGCCCTGTAATCTAAATCATTTGTCATGCTAATTCTCTGCCTCGGTGGTAAGGCTACTTGTACCATAATTAATGCACACCAGGCCATGTTACATCAAATAAAAGTATCTTCACACATTCAGTGGTAATTAGCAGCTTTGCTACTCAGTGGCATGCAAACTTATCTATGAAAAAATAGCTTAATCTTCTTATTAGTCTCTGCTGATCTCTGACAACAGAATTGGCACATAGCAAATAACAAAAGGTAGAAGAAATGTAGCTTTAATGAAAATAACACTTTGACACAAAGAAATAAAATAATATGAATCCCTCTCAAAAAAATCTATATTTAGTAGGTTTTAAATACATTTTCCCAAAACTTCCTTATCCTAAACCTGTCTCTTGTGGAATATTACCTCTCTCACAAACCTGCAAAGCAGGAAAAAGTGTATTTTCTGGAGAGAAGATGAGGGGAAAAAAATTTACATTACCATGGTGGAGAACTACAAATTAAATGGAAGAGGGATCATGGATTTGACTGAGAAGTCAGTATAACAAGCCTCCTTAGTGAAAAACACCTCTAAATTTTGGGACTTGAGTCAGTTACTTCACTTCAGAAGTGACCTTATTAAGTTGTTAGGATAGATATATTTAAAAAGCATGAAAGAGGCTCAGAATTAGTTCCTTAAATAAAGAGCATCCCCTTCGATTATAAGCTGTAAATGTGCAGTACAAGGAGTTGAAAATCACAAGAAGGATGTGATCATAACATAATCATTACATAACTTCAGAATATCCATTCACTAATCATGCATCTTTTAGAAATTCAAAACAATTTTCTGTAATAAAGGTATTACTATTAGAAAATGAAGTTATTGCAATAGAAAATATTGAATGAAGAGAATTGCAACTGAATAGGATTTTTAAATATAATTTGCAGTATTTAAAAATACTAATTCTTTACTTGTGTTAATTAATATCTGAATCTATTAAAAGAAATTAAAATATTATTAAATTTACTTGAAAATATAAAATTGTTTTAAAAACGCCTTTAAATTACTGATGGAAATAAACTGAAAAATTGTAAGCCTTAGTGCCAACATTTTCAATTTCAGCGGCCAAAAAAACACACACCCATTTTTAATTGTAATCTTGACAGTTATTTAGGCATTTAAATAAGCACAAAAGCACCCAAGACATTTTCAAAATAATTTAACTTTTTTTTTAGAATTACTTCAATCATAAATAATTCCTCAGTACTTCTTCAGTGAATAACAGTTCTTATGAAAATCCTCTGAATCTTGATGTACAACTTTAAGAAGCAGAAGACCTTTACAAATCTGATCCAGATCCATATGAACTGATGGGAAAATAATTTCTACTGAGGAAAGACGGAATTTGCAACTTCCTTTGACTTTAGAAGTCAACATATGTTACATAATATACATTTCTTGACTGATATACACATATTACACAGGTACAAATACTTCTATATCTACAGCAGAAAACCGTTATTTTTCTTTCTCAACACATATAGCCATTGCCTAAGTTTAATTATCTACATGCAAAACATGTTGGATTTTGTGTTTTACTCTTTACATAAATTATCCAAATTTTGACAGCAATCTGGACTACATATTTGCTTTCTTCTAAAATATTGTTTTTGAAGTAATCGTAACAGCTTATCACTGAAAGCATCCTGGATCTATTTTCTTTGATGATGTTTCATATTTTGTATTCTTGTGTTAAGAAAATATGTCATAAAACATCCAAACCTGTATGTTTAAAACAAACATTCACTAATGTCTCAGTCTCATATTATTATTTAAAGCACTGAACAAACAACTGCTGTTCCATAACAACAATAATAATGATATCAGCAAAACCAGCAAATACACGCGAAGAAGGCTGAAATCTCTCCACATTTAGATTTAAATCCTGCCCTGGCTAGAAACAGAAATACTGGCATTGCTCCTTCTAGCATGAAGATCTCACTTATAAGGGCAGTGTTCCCTGAATGTCATTAGTTCCAGTTACTGGTTCCTGCTGAATAAGGAGCGCACAAAAGTTGTATATATTTGACTTGGTGCACAGATTAGTATATTATCAACTTGTCTCTGCTACTATTCCCAGACATTTGGAATCACTGTATCCTACCAGATGTCCTCAAATTCATTTGCCTGTCAATACATCACCAATTAGACCTAGTGTCAGAGTGACCTTGATTTTTCCTGGTACTGAAAACTTAATCTTTCTGTAGTGTAGACTGGGAATTCTGCTCTTTAGTGGCACGTTATTTTCATATGGCTATTGTCATGAAGCAAATTTGCTTCATGACATATTGAAATCAGCATTTCATGAAATGGAATAAGCATATTTACTTGCCACAATTAAGAAGACCTAGGCATACTCTGCATATACCATTCCTTAAACACACACATTGCAGATGACTAAAATGAATGATACATTCCAGATTATGAGGCTAGAGAAAGACATTCAATGATTTTTATCTCTAAAACCTGTGTGAAAGGTTTTACTGTAGTATACTCACTGTAATCTGACACCAAACACAGTGAAGTCCAGTCAAGCCTTGGTAACACTTTATAGTTTTGTGACACTTATCACATTTTGTTGGACAGTTTCCTTCTACCCAAAAATGGTGCATTACCTGCAAAAGAAAAACGTGGATATACATGGAGTTACTAGATTAACAGGTACATGGTAAAGCTAATACTACCCCAAACTTACATCAGTATTCTTTTTAGACTTCACATATGTTTTGATGCAAGATGCAGGAGCTCTGGAGACACAGCGTTCATGGACTGTATACTTGCAAACTGAAAAAAAGAAAAGACGTTTTTAGATGTTGAGGCAATGGTATTTCTCACTACATTTCTATGAAACAAATAACATTACACCAGCATGTCATCTCTAAGTAATCAATCCAATCAGTCAATGAAAACTCAAACTAGGCTGCTTTTTCCATGGAATACAAAAGGCCAATTAGAACAGGAAATATTATGCAAGTGAGAAATCCAAGAATGCACTATCATTGCATAACAGGAAATGCTTAATTCAATCAGACCTTACTAAATTTTTTCACAATAATTCCCAAATGACAAAAATATTAAAGACAAATTGGTAGCTGCCAAGTGGTTTATGTCATTTGCTAGTAGGAAGAAATATGTATTTTACGAACTATAGGCATGAGAGCAGCTGGCAAGTACAAAAATAAAAGCCAATGAATTTACGTTGTTCCTACCATTGATTTATAAATCAGAAATGGCCGATTAGTCCATTTTTTTAATAGCAATTCTTTCCATGCATTCCATGTAATCACCATAACTTTGACACCCGTTTTACAAAATACCAACTCCTGAGAAGCTTCCCCCCACCCCCCCAAGCCCTCCAACACCAGTTTTAGGTAACTCCTATTGCTGACCAGGTCTGTAAAGATCATGCTAGCTGCATTTGGAAAACATACAATGCAGGGTACAATGCAAAGCTCTCCTGACTTCAATGATACAACTGTGCCAAGATGAGGAAATAATGCTACAGCTTATGCCTGCATTCAATAGAGTCAACTATTAAAAACTGAGAATGAATTTCTCCCTGCATGGTATATGTCTCAGGCTTTTGACCTCGAGAGCAATTAAGCACAAAGTACTTCTAAACACCTTGCTTGCACCTATTACACAAACCCAGTGGGAGGCGCAGCCATTAATCAGACAAACTGCAGGGAGTAACATTGTTGATTGGACCATGGAGGGATGGTGAGGACCCCTGTGGTTCTCCCCTTTTTTTTTTCCTCCCACACAATCTAAAATGCAAATAATGAAATCTATAGCAATGCTTTGAAAATATACTGGAGAAAAAGCTTAGCTAAATAAGGAAATAGTGGAATAGTTTTGCAAGTAGACTCATGCCTCTTGCTGCATAAAGTAATTGAAAGGATCGTGTTCTTCAGTCACTGAGACCACTGTTCTCACAAAATAGATGTCTAGCACAATAATAAATACATTCTCAAAAGACACACTGCAGCAGAGAAATATTACAGGTCTTGCAAGGCTGGTCCTTTTGGAACAGTTAACTGGTCTACCGATTTCTGGTAACTACTGAAGGTGATCTACATTATTTTCTCAATAGAACTCACTTTCCAACATATATGGGTCTCAGTTCTTCACAATATCAGTCTGACAATAAAGAATTTTAAAGAATGCTACATTTCAAGATGTAATAGTCAGATCAGTATTTTATATATATATATTCCAGTTACTGTCATCAGCATTTAATAATCTCAAATTGTGTAATTTCTATTTGTTTGAATTTTAATAAATGTATCTTTCCCATTTCCCAGTATGGTAAATGAAACTATATGATGTGAAAATGCATACAAAGATTTACATCCAAATTATAGTTCAGAAAAGTCTGTGGCCCCCAGAGGAGAGAAATGGTCAATTCAAACCCCTCATTCATTCAGACTCATCTCAAATTAAATCAATAGAACTGTACAGGCAGAAAGGTTCTCATCAGCTGTGAGGGGCTATCTTTCAGTCCAAAAATGGTGGAAGTCGGTTGCAGTAAGAAAAAGATTATTTTACCAAAAAGAAAAATAAAAAGTGACTTGATACCATCATGAGAAGAATACAGCTGTGTACTAAAGTTCTCATTAATCTAATGGAGCAGGGTATAACATGAACCACTCACTGGAATCATCCACAAGACATATTCAAATCAGAACATAGGGCTTAAAAAAAGATTAATCATCGGAACACAACACATAAGCAAGATATGGATCTTCCATTTCTGGAAACTCAAATGGAGATCAGGTATCTTTCAGCAAGTCTTGGTTCCTCAAGAGACATGTTATGAGATGGTGAAACACAAATGATTAGGAAATGCATAGATAAAGCTCAAGGAACTGAAGTGTAGTAATGGCATCTAATAGCCTAATGAAAGTCAAATTAGATGCAGTAGCTTTTCTGTGCTCCTTTTCTTAAAATATACAATCAGTAAATACATGGATTGAGATTTATGACTACAAAACAAGTAACTATACAAAACTTTAGAACTGTTACAGAAACTTGACTTATGGGAAACTGGGATTTTCACCTTCATAATTAAGAAAACAATTTTGTGCAAAATTTGCATCAAAAAACATGGAACTTAGATGTTTTCGAGTTGACACCTATTGCACATTAATTAGTAAAAACAAAAGAGGAGTAACAAAAGTATAAAGTTATAACCTAAGGCTGATACTCTCTAAAAAAAAATAAAAAAGCAATAGCAGTAAAGAAAAAAAGAGCAACAGACTCCAAAAGGATCTAACAGTGATAACCCTTTGAAAGCAGAAAATGTCCTCAAACAACACATTTGAAAGCCAAATCTCTTGAAAAATTAAGAAAAGAACCATGGGCACTCAAGCAGAGAAGAGGAGGGGGAGACACTACTGTGGTGGCAATGGTTTTGTAAAGGGAAGCTATTAGTTCTTTGTTATGCAGGAAGAACAACATTTCTAGGAACAGACATGTAAGCAAAAGGACACTGAAATGCTCATACTCACACGAACAGCAGAGACCTTGCTTGCCTACTCCGATCAGCATGTTCAAACACAGATTACAGTAGGCAGGCTTGTTGAAGTGTTTCAATCTCCATACATGCTGCCCATCATCTTTCACATTCTGCACAGGACATAAGAGAGACAGATTTCACTTAATAAAATAAATAGTGAAATATGTAAGTGCCAATAAAAATTGGTGATTTACTCAAGAACGTAAAAGACAAGCTGTTACTTCACTTAAGACTCGGCACCAGATCATAGCATAATCATTCCAAATATACAGGCAATGATATAATAAAAAAATTCTTCAGAAACTCATGCACATCCATGCGTTTCGAAAACAACTCAGAAAAAATCCAAAAGGCTGCTGTCACCACTGCAACACAATTATATTAATGCAACTAGGCTGATATTAAATTACACCTAGTATTAATTTTTTTTTCCTATACTAATCCTAAAGATAATGGTGTTACAGGTCAAGAGATAAAACTCCCCAAAACAAATAAAAGAAAGGGTTTTCTAAAACCACACAAATATTCTTAATGACTGTCAGAATTAGTAACGTATATCACGTATGTGAAACGGGAAAACCAACCACACCACAATGACTATTCCCAGCTTTAAATTACGTTAATCTATACTGCCAATGATCTATCAAAACCCATGTATTTAAGGGTAAGATTTACGTCTTAGATCTCTTCTCCAAAAATGGAATTCTTACATTTAAGGCAAATTTTTTTCAGTCAGCTGTTGCACTATATTCAAATCTTTAATGAATAAACTGATCAACTCACTGGCACTTACTACTTAGGAGCCCACTGTAATTTATGTGAATCTCTAAAATACTATCAAATTCATTCATTCATTTCATGAAATTATTTTCATAAAATCATCCAACTTTCTGTTGGATGATTCTCCTCTTCCTTCTTAATGGAATCGTTCTGGGGCCTTTCCGTTTTTTGAAGGTTCAAAAAATTATGTGCAGTTGGTACAGACACTAAATTAATTCTCTAAATTCCTGTCTTCTTGGCAATACTGGCCATGAGGCCTTTTTTCCTTTCTAAAGTCATCAGAGGTTTTGATTCGAAAAGTAACTAGATGAACCTAATGTAATACCACTAGATTTTTTTTTAAACCCTATTTTTTCTTTTACCAAATGTAACATGCAATGGAACACAGTTAATGTCCATCAGCTGTTTCCTTGTGTATTGCTGAAACTGTATAGTCTTCTTGGTCATGTCACTGCCAAAAAGAAATTGCCATACAGCTAAAGCAAGTCACACCAATCTCTGTTTCTCAGAAACCACATCAACAGCTTGCTCTTATCCAGCTTCTGATTTCTCATTGTCATCAGGTATACATATGATTCCTGACTAGATTTTCAATAATATGATGGTTTTCACTGATGAGAATAGTCAAAGTATGTTGGTGAGCATAAATTTTAATAAAAAATTAGTTTTGTCCTATATTAGCATATACTGGGTAAGTTATGTCCTTAAGAATCAGTATTTCTCTGTTCTAGACTTAGAAGTTGATACAAGTAAAATACAATGAAGACTTTTATCATCCTTGTTGGCAAAAAAGAAAAATCCCTAAGCAAAATCAGCACTCTATGAAAATAAGAATGTTTGGCCCAAAGCTAGGTCTAAGCCAGAACACAACTTTGAACATTTCCTAGAGGTTACCTAGAAACAAAAAAACCTGAAGGCTGTTAAAATATATATTTTTTTTCTCTAGTATATCAGGATCAGAGCATAAGTAATAGCTGCCCCAATATTACCAGCAGTTCAAATGCCATCTCTGACAGCTGGGCAACGTCAGGGTCCCCTTTCTGCAGCAAAAGCACAGCAGATGCCTAATGTGGGATTCTCAGGCTGGCAAAGAGTGTGGAAGTTTTCCAATTTCCCCTGAAGAAGCAGAAATAGATTCTGCAGCTGTGAAGCACTAGAAGCCTGTCAAGCTCCTTCATGACTGGCAGCTGAAGAGGATGTATTCCATTAAACAGAGCTCTCTAACTTCTCTTTTTCTTCCCATCTTACTACCATATTCCACACATTTTTGAAGTATTGTTAAACTACAGTAGAGTATGTGAATTTCAAGCCTTCTGAAAGTAGGCAATTATTCATTACACAACAAAGACCATGTAAATCCTTCTGAGAAAAAAACAGCAGACAACGTACACCTCAGTTTTAACATCACTCAGGTCATCAACACATAAATCATAAACCACAAGCACTTAAAATGCAAGCTGACCAGCCTTCCTTAGCAAAATACTTGCTGTTTAGGAAAATTAACAGAAATTCAAACTTATGCATAAACTTGCCCCTCTTCCACATTAATTTTGTACTACTTTTTCATTTTAATTTTATTTTTAAAGAATGGCCATTATGTGTGAATATGTCGCTTCTTATTTGAACAGAACATATGGTCTAACTTAGCTGGCATTTTCCTTATCAGAAAAACAAACAAGTCTTGATGTGGGTGTTCTGCCAATTAAAACACTTAGCTGTGTTACAGACTGCAACTGATGCAAATCCATTACATAAACACAATGCACTTTTGGAAAAGAGCAAATTAAATTTTTGCTCTTCTGCACTGCCAAAAATAAGCAATAAAGTGCTGCATATGATTATGCATGCACATAACTTTTTAAAACACTGCCAAGAGAAAAAAAGACATAATATGAAACAAAGCCACCTCAATGCAAGTCTTTAAGTATGAATAAAATCCACAATTCTGACACATCAGTGCGTTTACTGACATTAACTCATTTCTCTTCCATATCCTGAGAAAGAGTTTAAAAACAAATAGACATTAAGAAGATCTCAAAGCAGGGCAGGTACAGTAAAAATCTCTTCCTCACTTCATTATACACATCACTGAAAATCAAGCCTCCATATGTCATACCCAGACTTTTAAACATAATGACAATAGTAACATTTATTTTGTTAACAACAGTTCTCTTAACTTATGGTCCTGACCCTGCTACCATGGATTTGATTGCCAAAGCTACCTGACCTTAAAAAGCAAGTCAACCATAAAAGAGCCAACCTTAGAACTAGTGAAAAATTTTATGCTACCAGAGACTTCAGCTACACATCCCTAACCTGGTTTAATATTAGCTTATATCAGCTTTTTAGGTATTTGTGTATAAGGTAAACAAAGAGATCTTCAAGATTCTGAGACTTAAAAAAAATAATGAAATACCTGATAAATTTTGATCCCAGCAAACATATCCTCTTAAAATAGCTACAGAGTGTCTAAAACACCAGAATATTCAGGGTTTTTTCTATGAGAAGAGTTAGTAACAAACATCCAAGTGAAAAGGATGTTACAGAGTAGCTGTTATTCTTTCACTGATTATTTTGTTTACATTTATTTAAAAAATATTTACTTGACTTGCTCAAGACAATTTTATCACTGATTTTTAGGTATTGTTCCATCAGTGGGAAGGTGAGAATACTTTCCATTAAACTATGCAGCAAACAGTTTAAAACAAATATTGTTACATTCTATACTCCTTTGGTTGGCTCTTAGGAAGGAATTCATATCATGTTTTGTTTTGTTTTGTTCAATTTGCTTTGGGAAGAAAGAGTTTAAAGTCTGGTTTTGGTCAAGTGGAGAGGGAATAACCTGATTAAAAGGACATACTATTTGGGAGGCTCACTCCTAATTTCTGAGATACTGTGTATGTGTTTGAGAAATCAAAAGTCTTCTACAACCTTCATCTACACACTCATCCAGAAACAGAAAAGGGAGCATAGGAGGGAAAATTAAATGGTTTTTGAAAGCTTCACAAATAGCCACAGTACAGAGTTTCCCTGTCCAAAATCTGTCATCTGCAGAGACTTTGATGCTGCAGAAATTCAACTGTAAATAACGGTAAATCTGTATACCTGCATGAAACACCATTTATTCTACACCTTATACACTGAAAAGGTAGTTACTGCTGACTTTTCCTGGGCTTTTTTCCGACCTGGACACAAAAGGGAAAGCGGGGCTGTAGTAAGGAAAGGCATTTTTGAAGTTGCCGCAGGGCAGCGGGGCCAGCCCCGCGCAGCGCAGGGCGGCCAGGGCCGGGCCGGGCAGCGCCTCGACCCCGCCAGAGCGGCCTCAACCTGGGACAGCGCGCCTCCCTCAGCCTGGGACACCGCGCCCTCTGCGGGGACAGCGCGCCCGCAGCCGGGACACCGCGCCTCCCTCAGCCGGGACAGCGCGCCTCCCTCAGCCGGGACAGCGCGCCCTCTGCGGGCCCTGCCGCCACAGCACAGCGGCACAACAGCTCCTTCATCCCTCACTGGGATCCTACTTCCAGCCGGGAACGAGCTGGCACAAAGGGAGCGAGCTAAAGCTCCGGGGTCTCGAGTCTGCCCTGCGCCCGTATAGAAGTAGCGCACGGTGCATCGGAACTTCGGCCTTCCAGAAAACTCACACTTCAGAAAGGACTTGCAGAAATGTCACTGAGGACAATAACATGCCTGACTGTCCTTCCTCGCTGAACAAAAGAAACAGAAGTCTACCAAACTGCCCAGGTGTCGAGCAGTCATTTCAAGCTCCGGCCTGAAGGGATTACTCACGGGGTAACAGATCGCAGCCCGGACTCGCAAATGTTTGCAAGTCTCCAGTTTGGCTCCATTTTAACAATACAACTCGAAAAGCTTGGCAACAATAATGTAATATACACGGTAAGAAGCACTATTCCCAAGTTTGGACTCCTACTGAAACATTCTATCCCACACTCAATCAAAAGAGTTTAAAAGTTCTTTTTAATTATTTGAGTACAATTGCGTAATATTTGCTGTTTGAGGATCCAAAGTAAAATTTTAAGAGTATATCCTTATGATTTAATTGAAACATAGTCTCAATTCAACACAAATATTTATCCCATCAAAATTTACCCTGATTTAAAAGGTGAACTGGGTTGGAAGTTACAATTAGTGATTTAAAAGGAAAGTGTATTTAACTCATTTCAAATTACTGCTGACTTTATGCAGCATTTGCTGGTTTTAAACTTCTCTCTCACCTTAGGGCAGCTATTCAGCAACTGTACAGTGCCAGGTACAGTGCAACCGTGACATCTAGTGGCCAGTGGAGAGGGAACAAAATACTTCCCTAAAATGCAGCATTTCTGTAAACACTAGCACTTCTGAACTTGCAGTTTATACCTCCTTTTTGTGCACTCACTGAATAGTAATCATTTGTTACAGGAAAAGTGAGACCAAATATCTGGCATGCAATTACTTTAAAAGAGAAATCAAGTGCTTGTATCAAATCATGGTGGAATAATATTGTACAAAACCTACCGAAGAGCAGAGTACCACGCTTATGGCTGACAAGACTCATCATTAAGAAGCCTTTTGTGCACAGATTAAAAAAGAAATTTTAAGTGATGCTAGGAGAGTCAATGAGCTAACTCTCCACCTTCTCTTATAATGTTAATCTATTTAAATTAATGCAGAAGCAAATAAAAATGTCAGAAACTTTAAATGATTCTATCGTGGATAAGTAGAAAAATTGCCTAGTGGTCACTAATGTGCAATAGACAACTTCCCAAAAGTATCAGGAGCACTGCAGGGATGTCTCTGTCCAATTTGTGTTTGGGCGAGAGACTAATTATTTCCTTAAGATGTAAAAATAAATTTGGAAAGTTGATGAGGACTGTGAAAACTCCAGACTGAAATGTGACACTCAGCAAAAAACTACCTCACATTTATTACTAAAAATTAAACCACATAAATAACAATTTCTTACATAGTTAACATTTTCTTTTTCTTCACTAAATTCTCACTTTACATGAGAATTTCTTGAAAAAACAATCCATGAAATTGGAACAACTAAACATCAGAGTAAGAATTACTCTGTCTTAAAAACAAAGGTTTCAGCAGAAGCCATATAGAATGCATTTAGACAGTGCTAATGGGAAAAAGGGACGTCGGCCAATTACAAATGGATTACACAGGTATACAATTCCAAGATCTTTTCTTCTAAAACAAACTGCCAAATAGTATATGTATCCATCTCAGAACCCCTACATAAAAAGAACCAATTAAGTTCTTATTTAAATTCCTTATTTTGTCCCCAAATTGTTTGTTTACAATATCAACTGCCTTAAAAAGCACCAAAAAATCAAATATGTCATTTTTACCCCAGAACATTCTCAGAGACAGAACTCTGTATTTCTGAAGTCTACCTTCATAACAACTCCAAAATCAAATCTTAGGAGGAAACAGAACATAAAGCCCAGCAAACTAAAACAAACTGGATATTAAGGTTGATTTCCTAGGGAAATTAGACTTTTTTATGCTCTTTGTCCCATTATCTTCATCACTCTAAACTGCACCAGCAACTTTTAAATTAGTTTAGTAATGTCAAATAAATTTGAAGGGCACTAGAAATTTCATGAAAGTCTGTGAAAAAGTGGTGGGGAGGGGGCAGAGCCAGAGAGAGAGCAAAGGGGAAATCAGGCAGATTTCCTTGTTAATTCTCTGACTTGGTAACAGGTGGCTGGTAAATGTTTGTAGCTACAGCCTAACACTCTTGTCTCTCTCATCAGAGGGCAAAGACCACAAACCTGAGGTCAGGCAATCTCAACCCCACTGCTCATAAACACTGACTTGTTTATTCTTTTTTTTTAAATTCATATAGTTACATGCTTCACTTAAATGCCCCTTCTTTTTAAAGTATTCTGACTAAATCATCTAATACAGGATGTAATAAAAAGTGATTGAAATGCTTTAAATGTAATATAGAACTTTTACATGATATCTGATCTTTCTATATAGCTATTACAGGAAACTAAGGATAAAGTACAAACAATGTAGCTGAATTCTAAAAGTACTATGACAAATCTGCAACTGAACTAAATTATCATAGCTTCACTGATTAACATATCAAATGAGACCAGCTGAAAATCTTCCATCCTTCATACAAGCCCCATACAACAGTTAAGTACATTTCAGTGTTAACAGACCCCAACCCAAAACAAATTAAATATTCCACTTGCATCATAATTTATTTAAATAAACTATAGTGACAATTCTTTGCATTATCATACCAGACAAGCTCTGAACTTCATCTCTTAGATTTAAAATTTTGTCATTGCGAGTTCAGTACAGAATCAACACTTACAAGAAGGTGACAGAATAGTTTGGTTGGTGGGTTCTTTGTTTGTCGGTTTTGTTTAGGGTTTTTTGTGGTTTTGCTTTGGGGTGGGGAGGTGGGGAGGCAAAGGGTGGTTTTTTTGATGTTTTTTCCCTCTGATTTACAACATATGAAGATTACTTGGACATGTCTAAGCAGAATAATCCAATAAGTTATGCCCCTTATTTTCACATACCAATCGGCTTGAGGAAAACCTTAAGATATTAGCACTTTTTTATTAGTGAGTTCAAAAGATTCTGATCTTGTTTTTCATTACAGTAACTAAAAGGAGAGGATACTCAGAAAGCAGAGTCCTGGGAAGCTAGGTTTGCAAAATCTAACAGTGGCATGCAAAAAGAAGTAAGAGCATCCCACTAATGGGATTGATGCAATGGAATGAAGAGCTTGGATAATACATTAGATGCTGCAAAACCATCAAAATCATGCTATCAGTTTACACTAAATAACAGACAGGCATTAGTATTGATTTCACTTTTCAATGTCCTAAAATATGATTTTATTTGAACAAATGGAAGTAGTGTATTTTTGCTGGTTTAATGAAAAATTTAAAAACTTAGCTTTTCTCTACATATAATGTGATGGTTTAAAAAATCAAGCAGTTTTAAATATAAAAAGAAAAATAGGAGGGGTAGCATCTTGTCCTAATGAATCATTAGAAAATTACTAGCAAATCAGCTCATATGCAGGTCACAGAGTTTACATAAACTATGCTGATTGATAATCAGACATTTTGCATGCTATTATAGTATTTCTTCCACGACTGTGCATTTCTGTCCGTTAAATGCATCAAATACTAGGAATACTCTTGATGACAGAAACATTGACCCATGTTAACAACAGACTGTAGAATTTTGATCACTATTTATGTATTCTTAGTATTTCCATAGTAAAGCTATGCGAAGCATGATAAGTATCTAAAAACTAGTAAAAATACTCGGAAGGATAAAATGTTTGATAACATAGCTTCTTTCTAACAGCTTTTTCTCTAACATGAAAATAAACTTTACAGAATGATCTGCATTAACTTATGCCATATCTTAGGAGTTCCAAATTTAGGAAGAAGGAAATGTAGATATTGAGAAATACTCCCAGAACACCTATACTACTTGTCATAAAAGAAAAATCTGTACTGAAAATCAGTATTTGTTATCTGCTATATTGCTTGCTTGAGAGCATTTCCAGGCCTTTGTTTAGATTAATTCTGTGGAAATAACAGAATTCAGCCTGAGAAAGATCTGTTGTTTGATGACAGTAATTTAACATTTTTCTTATTCCGTCTCACATACAGAATTAGGGCATTAGTACTACAGTGATTCAGACACATTGAAAGTTGTCTTCAATTCAGGTATTTTACTTGTAATTTTATTAATTAGATTTTTTCAAGACTTATGTATTTTCCATTCAATAAACTCGTTTGTTACATATTCCCCTACACAAAGTATCAATCTGAGCATTCTTCATGCAAATAAAATAGCATAGAGCAACTAGAGCAGTCTAGATTGTATAAAATGGGGAAAATAAATATTATTTATTATTTTCAATATGTGAAAATTACTTAAGAAAAGAGATTAAAAAGATATTTAAAAAAAATCAGAAATGCATTTGAAACCCATGCTTCAACAAATGAGTTAAAAATTAGCTCAAATACAGGACAGCAGGTGGCACTGAAAACATGCCAACCTTAAAACAGCTGCATTGAGCTGATATAAAATTGATCATATTACATCTGTATTGCCTTCAATGTGAGGCTGTAAATGTATAGAACATAAGCTCATCTTTCACAATACTCTGTTGGTGTAAGTGTCCCCCCTGATATTGCATCTTACTATACTTTACTAATGTAGTTGCAGAGACAGAAGATCTTCACAGGGATGTATCATGACAGGACAAGAGCCAGCAATAATTGCTGCAGAATAAATTTCATCTGCACACATGAACAAAAACTCTTTCCCTTGAGAACAATTAACACAGGCAAAGTTTGCCCACAGTACTGGTAGAATCCACCTCACTCGAACTATCCAGGCTTGACAGGGCTCTGACTGAGATAACTCCACCTGTGGCGCTGCCTTTAATTAGGGACTGGAACAGAAGATCCCCAGAATTTCTTTCCAACCTGGATTGTTCTGTGACTCAGTACAGTTAGGTCACACAAACCAGTTGCCAAGCTGAGAAGTTTAGACACTACTCCAAGCCAGTTACAACATACATATGGGTAGTCAAACACACTTAGCAGATATACTGCAGCCTGTTGTTAGCAGGGAAAATTATTCAGCTTTTTAAAACTCCCAGCTCCCGAGCCAGCTTGTTAGGTGGTGCTTTTAACTTGCTAGTGGTTCTGTGCTGTTGAAGACACTTCATTCTTTGCACGTCATTCAGCCATAGTAAAGAGGAGCAAAGCAAAGTCATTCTTTATACAGGCCACAGAGAAAATAACCTGAAGGTCACAGTCAATATGCAAGCAGAAACTTGATGCTACTATTTAATACCTACATTTTCTAACCCAAGAAGGACCAAGAGTGGGATTGTTGTCATTCCTCCTTGGATCCACTCTTCTAGGGAAACAGTGCCATCATGATCATAGTCAATTTCTTCCATCATTTCATGAAGAATCTACAATTTAACGGAAAATCTCGTAAGTTCTAATTTATTATTACTATATTCTAGTACAGCATGTTCTAATTGTTAGAACATGTGCAGATCTCCAATTCTCTCATACAAAAAAAAAGAAAATATTACTTGCATGGTAGTTGTAGTCAAATGAGTATGAACAGTTTAGAAAATAAAGTGTCATACTCGTATTTACATTTTATTAACACCTAAATGTCCCAAACCTACTTGTGTCCTTTGTGCACTAACTCTTAAGAAATCTTCAGAGACAAACCAGTTATGTTATAGAAGTTAATGATTACATTTATTGAACATTTCATAGATCAGATTTAAACAGCTGAATACCAGTAAAAGTGTAGTTCACAATGCTACTTCATAGTGGAACACAGGC
Source organism: Passer montanus (assembly GCF_014805655.1). Classification (NCBI taxonomy): domain Eukaryota; kingdom Metazoa; phylum Chordata; class Aves; order Passeriformes; family Passeridae; genus Passer; species Passer montanus. Next base: position 16,101,141 of record NW_024356505.1, on the reverse strand, counting down.
TATTCTTATTTCTACCTTACTCACCCATGGAATGCCACGTGGATATGAAATATCACAAAATTATGATAGCTGTCTCTAGTAACATTAAAAAATTGTGATAACTGGATACTTACTGGACTTAATTCAGTAATATCCCATTCAAGGTATTCTGCAACATGCATCATTTGAGCAATGATATTTTCCAGCTCCTAGAGATGAATGAGAAAGTATGATATTAAGGTTATAAAGAAAAATTCTACTGCAAGAAACTAATAATTCAACCATATTGCATTCAGTGACACTATTTCATCAAAATCCCTGATGAAATATACTTTTCACTGGAAGCAGTATTCTCAAATGGATCTGCTTACTAGCAAAACATTCTGCATGGACTACAAAGCATTCAGGGAGACGAAATACAGCCCCACAACCAAAGTAATTGAAAGGAGTCAGAGATTCTTCCTTCCTAGTTATCTTTCAAGCACCCAAGTTTTCACAATCTGATTTCCACCCTGTGGTAAGATCATGTAATGATCTTTAAATTCCATCACTTTAATCTGAGTGATGGAAAAATCACTCAAAAACCAATTAAAATTATTAAAATTATTTTTTACCGTAATTGCATAAATCACGAATTTCTAACAGAAGTAAGGCATGAAATGGATTCTGTAAACTACCACAGATCTATTTTCTTACCACTACAGTATTGCGATTTCCCTTGGTCATGTATCACTAGGGCTTTTCTATACTTGTATATGCACTTTTGCTTTGTAAACATGCTCAAATGCTTATCTAGGACCATTCTAAATTCTCATTTGTATTCAGGCATCTAACTCAACCTGGTATTGCCTAAAATTATGGTGCCGTATTTATTTCACACCCGTGTATAATTTTGCTTCCCTATTTCCCTGCAACTTATAGGAATCACCTCCTCTTCCTCACCAATCCACTCTATGCTGTCTTCCTTCCAGTAGGTACAAAAAAAGGTGGAAAAAATACCCGAAGAAAAGAAGAAAAAGAACACCGCTAATAAAACACTACTTTTTGTTAGCTATCTGACAAAAATAATTACAGCTTTTAAAATTATTTCCATATCTCCTCCTTCTCTTCAAACATTTGGTTGGCCTACTCTACAAAACTTTGCCCTTAATACTGTTCCTCCATTCTTAATAATAATATGGAAGTTGTGACATCTCATAAATCCACTGTGTGACCCCCACACTTATCCTTTTTAATGAAATCTTTAAAAATGGTGCCTTCATACACATCTCCCAGCAGCATACCAGAATTACTGGAATCATATTAATGTGTCTCCTACTGTAGTATCACCATTAAAAATAAGAAGACTATAGAACAGAACTCCATGACAGCAGTGTCAGCAACTGAAAATTTATACAGTTGCATATTTCTCACTGGAAAACTCAAGGATTAATTTTCAAATGAATGAATTTTTATCGACTATTTTTTACACTGCTTCTAATAATTCAGAACAAATATAAACTTGAATTAATGTAGTTTTGTATAGTTTTGTCATGTTGACATACTCTTACAATGCAATACATAAAAAACATTACCGAACTATCCAGGTATCCATTCCCGTCTGTATCATACAAGCGAAACATAACTGAAAAGAAAACAAAGAGAGAAGGAAAACTCTGTTAGAAAACACAACAAATACATCTCTTTTTCATTAAAAAAAACCAAACAACTCCAAACCAGAACACAAAACAACTTAAGCCTGAATTTTAAAGAAAGCACAAGTATTAACATTTTTGTTTAATGATCAGACTAGCTGTAGACCCTCCAAACAAGCTGCATCATGTGAAAGGTTCACTCAGCAACTACCCTGCCACAGAGCCTCCAACAATACGTATTAGCCAGAGAGTACAACTGCACCTCTTCCACGCCACCACCCTAACAGCTAATTTGGTGTGTGAACTTGATTTTGCTTCCCTCTAGAGATGATCTGTCTTCATGGTGAGTACTGCCAAAAGGCCCTTCTCTGTGATCTCACCAAACACAGGGTAACACACAATTGGTCACAAACCTTGATAAGCCTGCCTAAGGTACAATGCTACTCTCCCTTGGCTCTTGCTATCACTATTCAACAGTGATACTGCTTTAGAAACTATTTTCTGACCAATTAAATAAAACACAGGATCAATGTTTTAAATATCTAATCATCCAAATCCAACAGCATTCATCACAAACTGCCAGCATGACTTCTTCCAGGACCACATTTGCTCAATCAATTTCAAAATGTACTCCCAACTTTCTGGGGAACCACACAGATAAAAAGGTATATTTTGACAATATCCAGAAAAAAAATGCCTTCAAGATTGTATCAAGATTTGATTCCATCCAAAAGAAGGGGTACAAGCACCATTAATAAGGTATTTAGAAGCAGCAAAGCCTAAAGCTTTCAAAGGAATACTGTTGTAAGTCTAAAAAGGAAATCCAGAAACCTACAAATACCCCATTCTTTGTCCCTACTTTCAGGGACAGTTTGTCAGAAATCCAAATACCCATCACACTCTTCAAAAGCACGATTTTTTTTTTACCCCTGCACCTGTTTTTTAGGGATGAAGAAGTCAGCCCATGTAGAGGTGGTTCCAGGACAACGTAATGCTTTCATCAACAGCAAAACACAAGTAACCTGTTGTCTAACCAGACGTCTCTGGAAACATACGACCTATTTAACACTGAGGAATCCTACCACACTGGATCCATAGCAGATGTTGTTACAGTCCAAAAAATTTCACAAACAAAGCTTACCATAATTTCCAGGAAACAATATAATGAGAAGTGAGAAGAAATTATTAGCAATTAGAGTAACATTCAGAAAGAATTTTATTATTTTTGGACTTAGAGCCAAACATATTAACTGTTATATGTATTGGCTTGTTTCACTTACACCCTCTATCTTGGGAACAAGTTGATCATCCAACTGTGTGGAAAAAAGGTAATACCTACACCTCTATACCACTTCAGCAATTTTTGCCACTACCTTGAACTGCTCTTAAGAGAGCTGTAATACAAGATTGATGATATTTACAGCAACACACTATTTCACGCCACAAAGGCCCATGATTCATTAGTTACAGGTTAAGAAAACCTATAAAAATATCGTTCTTTCCCTAGAGTTACCACAGCAAAATTGTTTCAGTGTCAAACAAGTTAATGCCAAAAAAGCCACCGGAGATTGGTGCTGCCCCTGCTGGTACACCTTCCACCAAAGCTTCTCAGTGCTTGATAGCTAATATTGTCTGCCAAAGGTATCGTTAGGCATTCACAGTTTCCATAGGGATGAATCTCTGAATCACTCAACCATAAAGATAAAATCATTTGGCTCTCCTTCCTCCTGCTCTGTGATTCTTAGACAGTAGTTGAGAGAATGTTTTACAGCAAGTTTTAGCATCTCCATAACCTTTAACTACTCCAGAGCAGTAGTGCTTTTTTTTCCTTTAACATGAATCAGTAGTTCTAATCAGTCGTTTAAAACCAGACATTAGTGTAATTACAACTGTTTCACTTTGAAGAAACAAAGTCTTCCCAATTACATAGGTATAGGGTAGCAAAAAGGCTAAATCTGTGCTCTTGGCTAGATTTTGAAAACTATGCTACTGGTGTGGCATGCAATCTCTTTTCTATTCATACACTGCTAAATATTCATGCTCTTGATTTACACGCTTAGGAGAAAAAAAAAAAAAACAAAACCGAAACAAAACCAACAACAAAATGATAAAAACAAACAGAAGTTCTGATGCCCAAGTCAATTTTTTCTATTCCTTTTCCCATCTCCTTACCTGATTAGACTGACTCCGCACTCAATTTCTATTTCTAGATGGCAATTGAGCCTTAAAACCTAAGATATGTTCTCTCAATGTATCTCTGTGAGGAATGCTTGGGATTTTCTTTATATTCAGGTCATACATACATTATGAATAACAGATATGCTAAGCATGCCAAACAGGTGAAGTTCACACTATGCAAGACCTCTTTACACTCTTAACATGTTAGAAAATCAATTTATATGGAATATTTATAAACCTCTGAAAATATGTAGATCATATAGATCCAAAGATGAAACTCTTAGTGTAGTTTATCCTCCAGCCTACATCAAATTTCAACTGAAAGCACCACTTTCATGTTCTACATGTCCTGAATTAAATCTCCAAACACTCAGCTATGACTCATATTTTTCCAATTTTGTCATCTGAAAAAAAATTCAAATCACTACTTGAAATTGGTATTGATAGTAATATTGGCAACTCCAGAATAAACCATTTTTCTTTTTCCCTTCATTGCTACACACTTATAATTTACATTACAGGCATCAGAACTACTGCTTTCAAATTTGGAAAAAGAGTTAAATTATACCATGAACTTATAATGAGAATTAACTGAAATCAACAAAGTCTGCATACAATGGTGCAGCATAACCTGAAATTTAGATACTAAAAAGTGAAAATATGTGGAATATTTCAACTCTGTATGACAAAAAAGAAAATAAACCCATTAAACAACCATGCCCAGAATTATATGTAGTAAATGCAATTGACCTTGAATACATAAAACATTTAAGTACCACAAACATATTAGGTCATGCCCTCTCGCTCCTAAATCACATAGAACAGTCTTTGCTCATGCAGCCCCTATTGTAGGAAGTTCATGGAAAATTCCCGTACTGTAATTATCACTGCTCCTCTGTCTCTCCTCCTTTCCATTGTACCAGCTCCTGACACCAGGGGAGGCAAGTGAGCTCTATTTCATGCCGTGGTTTGTGCATCGAGCTCCTCAGAGCTCTGGTAAGGCTTGCATAACTTGCTACCATGCAGCAGATATTACACTGTAAGTTACTGGATCTCAGTTTTTCTGTGTCTGTGATCTGAATGTGCATTCACACTTACATTCTCATATTTTAATCATATGATACCAAAACAATATTACCAAATTTGGGGGATTTGGGGCATTTTCTGTGACCTTGCAGTACAAAGTTGCTTCTGTAAGCTAGCTACAGGTTAACAAAACATCAAGATACTTCAGCAACGTGTAACCTTGTAATGAATTTCTTATCTTTACAGAAGCAGATTACTGCTTGCACATCCTAACATACTGAACACTTTGCACATGAGAGCCTGCTCCCACAGATCTTTTATAAACAGACCAGTTATGTATATTGAACTATATTTCCTCTCAATAAGGACTATATGATTGGTTCTGACTGTTTAGCCACATGACAAAGTGACTTCTAAAATTCCAAAATAAGAAAACAAGTTTTTTTCTGTTTTCCTCCAATTTATAGATCAAACTCACAGGGCTGGTTTTAAAATTTTTTTAAATAGGTGTTGCATTTTAAAGACCCAGGCTCCTAATTAAAAAATAAAAAACAAACAAAACCAAACAAGAATTTCTAACTTCCTGTGTCAAACACTCCTTCCCAATAGTGATGCAGATTTGGATCATTCTTGGCTTTTCAGTATTCAGAAATATTGTGGAGCCCACAGCCTATATTAGCAACTGTTCTTTGTTTGAATTAGGATGTTTAGTACAGGTTATTCAACCCATCTACAGATCTCTAAGTATACTCAGTATAGTTTGTCTGTTTTTCTCAAATCTTATACCAAATAAGACATGATAGTGTAGAGAGCATTATTGTAACTACAGAATGTACAATCCATACTCCCCATTTCAGAAAATGCTAGATAGAAAAAATTTCATTTAAAATCTCACCATTAGCAAGAAGAAAAAATAATTTCTACAATAAGGGTCACCTAGAACCACGTTTTTATAATCCATCTGCTAAAAACTGGTTCTTAAATTCAGAAACAAAATATTTGATGACTTAGGGAAATAAATATTTAAAATTGAAAAAGAACATACATTCTAGCTTGTCTTCAGGTCTTCCTCTTTCTAGCAGTGACAAATAGCAAACAATATCTTTCAGCTGGATCATGTCTGGTAAATGTGAGTTGGCAGGAGTAGGAGGTCTGGATGTAGAGGTACCCTTGTTAAGTCTCAGACCTGCAAATAATCCATAGCTATTGTTAGTCTGAACATACAATACAAGCAGAAAATGAAAACATAACTTTTGCATGCATTCATCTTTGTTTTATCTGAATCTCAGATTAATCTTAATTTAAACATAAAGCTTTAAACAATTCATGTTCATAGTTTATCCAGCAAAGGTAGAACTAAAATAAGCTATCCAAAACACATCCCCCACCCCATTATGGGAATGGCAAAAACTTTTTTTTTTAATTTGTGCTGATCTGATTTCATTTGACTACAAAACTACAAAAAAATTCGGTGAATATTTTTGTTCTACTATACTAGATGTTAAGTATTAAAAACAACCCCTGCTCAAATCTGCATCCACTTTCTTGTGCTTGTAGAAGCTTCATCTAACTTACAGATTGACAACAACTACACTAATTAAAGATGTTTTAGTGTCTATGAAACCTCTACTAATACCCAAGTGTATCGTTATCCCAAAAACACAGCCAGATGTGTGTCAGTGGAGCACATATTTCAAACACAAAAGTCTCAGTGACAGACTACTGAGGAAATATATCTAGAATTTAAATAATAGTCATAATAATTGCTCAGACATTGCGTTAATAGCACTACTTGGAATTAAAATTTCAAAATTGCCAAACTTTTTTTTAGAACAACATCAGTATGACCAGTCCTGATGATATTACTGGAATCTGCAGGACCAAAATGGGGAAAAATGGGAAGGACAGCCAAACACAGAGAAAGGAGTAAGAAAACTTTCTTTACAAGTTTGTTACACTTCTCACTGACTGAGGGTTGTCCACTCTCTCCCTAAATTTAGCTTGAAAAACTTCCTTGCAATCCAGATACATCTTCAAAAGTTAGATTTTAAAAGGTATGCCTGCATGTTATGAGATACATATGTTAAAACAATAAAATAAGGTGAAAAAGAGTAAACTGGTGTGCAACAATGTATTTTGGAATTAATTTTATTTTCATGAAATTTCAGCAAATAATAAATATTAAAAGTAAATATTAAATGAACAAAAATATTGAATAAGTCAATGTTCTATTCAATGAGCTTGCATGTCAGTTAGGTGTCATTAAAATTAAGACACTCTAATATTTTATTCAGTTAAACACTAGCTTTAGTCACACAACTTGCACAAACAGTTCATATTCCAGTCTTACGTAAATCACATTCACAGAATAAAAAAAGATTATAAAACCTGGGATAACTCTTCTCAAAAACAAATAGTGCTGAAACTCAAATGAAAATAAATACTAATTTTAAGGTACCTTGTAACCTATCAGCTGCAAGATACAGGTTAAATTATTACTTTAATAATTAATCAGAAGCGGGAAGGGTTGGCTGCAATGTACTACTGACTTACAGACGACTTCCAGTCCTGTTGCTTACCTGGCATCTGTTTCCATCTCTCTTCAGACACCTTAACTGAAAATACATTTATAAACAGACATGAGTGGACCAAAAGAGACTAAATGTAAAACAAGCACACTACCTGATGGACTGATGAACCCTGCTATTATCCTTGTCATTTCTCTAGCTCTCACTTACCCCTCCATATTCCAGAAGAATGTCTAATATTTCTGAAAAAGTTATTTTCCAGTATAGACAGGCTTTTTTTTTTTCACTACTGGTAGCATTTAAAAATTACTAGATACCCAAAACCACATGTTTCCATAGTCTCCATTTGCACATCAAAATGTACCAATGCACAGTTTTTTCCCCTTAGAAGATAGGAATTATCAGGATGTAACATTTATTTTAAACCATGAAATTGAATTACAACATAAATCCAGTATATTTTCAAGCCCAAACAATTCTTGCACAAGGTGAATTGGACTGCCTCTCTGAATATGTTTCTGATGCAACAATTTATCAAACAGTCCTTCTGGCGTTATGCTAAAAACATGGAAGCTTCCTAAACTGGTATTACATTATATTATTTCTAAAGTACTTAGTAACAGAAAAATTTAAAAACTCTTGACAAACTTGGAAAAGCTAGTGTAGGAGAAAAGTATTTTAGGAGGCAACATCAGAGCAAGAAACTTAACATGTAACTGAAATAACAACAGTAATAACAGCACTATCCTTAATAATGATTATTATCATTATTATAATTTTACCACACATAGGAATAAAATATGTCAAAGAGAACTATTGTGAAAGGGAAGAAGGCTGAGTACAGCCTATACAGGGCAAAATTTAGCTGTGTCCTCTGAAATCAAAATCACTTTTAGTGATATACTAACACTTACCCAACATTTAAAATATCAGTAGCTGCTAAGTATGCAGGATTAATAACAACAGAATCACACCTAGACACTTAAAGGAAACAGCAGCAACTGGCACAGAAATGGTTGAGCACCAGCAGGAGCCTCCTGCATGAAGCCTGAAGATTTTTTAGTGTTAGTACAGGAGAGTAGGCAACAAGAACATGTAACCATAGCAATCTGATTAGCATTAACATGACAAAGAATGTCCACTTGGTGTCTCAGCTGCATCATTATTGTGAGTTGAAACCATTTAATTTCCATTCCTTTTCACAGTATTTCCTATTATGGTTGAGTCAGTTTCTCTAATTTCACAAATACCAGAACAAAAATCCTGCAACATGTAGTTAAGAATTTCATATATTTACAGCTATTAAAAGTAAAACAGCAGGGTGAGGGAACCTATAGCTCTTTAAGTACTGATTTTATTACTTACCTCCAGAAAGGTGCTGTGGTTTGTTTTTAATTAATGGGCTGCAGTGAGAGATTTTATTCCTAAATGATGTAAAAAGGTGTTCAATGAAATCATCTGGTAACTCTGCCTCCAGAAAAGTCTTCATGAACAGCTTGAACCCCTCTAAATCAATTGTCTGCAATTGAAGGGGAAGAAAAAAAGGAAAAAAAAATAATGGCTTGTAAAAAAAAACAAACATAGTAATCCATCAAATAATATTCTGTTGACAAAAGCTTTGGACTATATTTGAATATATTGATTTCTGAAGACATAGACTGGCATACCTATTCTTGAAAGTGATTATTGAAATAATATTACTTTGAAAATTCACAGTATTATATAATACCTCAGAGCACTGTGTAAAATAGCCCAGAGTAAATTCAGAGCACTTATATCAGGACACTGAAATCAAGATCCATGCTCTCAAATTTCTTGATTAGCATCCAAGGCGCCTACAGAGTTCCTAGGGATGTACTTAGCATGTCTTTAGCTTTTCCTATAATGAGGCAGACAAAAAGCAGGGGATTTTTGAATGCCTAATGCAGGGAATTGAAGGCTTCCTGTCTTTTCCTACATGGCAACATGCTTTGCTGGTGTTTGTCAAAGAGTTACTAGTCACCCTGTCTCAAATAGGTTCAAGGAGTCAAATCAGAGTGCTCAGACATGCAGCATTACTTAGAGGGGAAAAAACAAAAGTTGTTGATCCAAAACATTTGTCATATAGCTTAATTTGGTTTTGCTTTTGCCAGGAAGGTAAGAGATGATTAATAAAACTCGAATGATGACTTTTTTTCTGTTAAAACAGCACTATCTGTTTTAAGTAATGAGTCACAGATTTTCTCAAGCTGGAAGGAGTACGTAAGGAGCATTGAGTTCAACTCCCTGCTCCTCACAGGACTACCTGAAACTAAACCATATGACTAAGAGCATCATCCAGATGGCTCCTTGACCTCTGATGGGCCTGGTGCCATGACCAAAACATGCTCTGGGAAAGCTTCTTCCACTGACCAACCAGCCTCCCAGTGAAGAGCCTTTTCCTGATGCCTGATCTGAACTTCCCCTGATGCAACTTCTTTCTATGTCTTCATGTCCTGTTGCTGGTCACCAGGGAGATATCATCACCTCCCCCTCAAGGAAGGTGTAGGCTCAATGGGGTCACAGCAATGCAAAGCATTATGATCCCATTTTATCCTGCTAACAGAGAATGAAGATACAGGCATCTTGAAACACATTGACACCACTGCATATTTATCATTACATTTGTGATTGTAAAACAGCTTATCAATTATTAATGTGATAAAACATAGTGTTACTTTCTTTATAGATCAAAGAGAACAGCAACTTGCAATTTTTAAATAAAGAGATAAATCCACATGATACCACAAAAACTTCCCTATTCTTCAGGAATACTCCATTTCTCCATAGAAAAGTCTAGTGTAACTCCTTTAGATCATCACAGTGAACATGGAAGGAGGGAAAAGACTACCAAGAGTCAACCTGAAATCATGCTGGAAAAACAAAAATAGAAACTGAACTTTCAAAGACTTCAGTGAACTTGGAATCTGAGTCACAGTATAAATAATTTTTGCTATTATTTTAATATAACTTTGAGATTTAGCAGAAACTTCTCCTCCCCTGACTTCTTTGACGTTTACTTTTTTAATGTATTTATAAGATATTGAAATTTTATGTGCAAACTAAATAAAGTGTTTCCCATTAAGATCAAGACCTAACTACCGAATGGTAATGTTTTAAATGTGTATCGTCATCCTTACCAGGGACCAACAACAGAAATTGCAAAATCTGACTCCTCTTGTGCAAGTCATAATTATTAGGAATGCAAGATTGGCAAGAGATCTCTGCTGAGCTTCTAATACAGAACACCTCATTAGAGAAAGAAGCGCAGTGGAACCAATAAAACTCTCAGCTCTTGAAGACAAAAATAGCAGAGACTGAAAAAAAATGTTCAAAATTCTCAAGATGGGTGTAAAATGGAAATAATCACCTTGGACATGGACTCAATATCTTTATCTCATCAGACAGTTTCAGCCACACTCTTTTACCTTGGCAAATCATACACTGTTGCATTCATGCTGCAAACTTTATACTTTTTTCTCTAATAAAGCCACTGACATTTAATTCACTGTTTATAAACTATGAATCACAATAACAAAAGGATTTGTATCAGCATCCAAGTAAATCAGTAATTAGTTACACTAATATACACTATATGAATGTATTTTTTATCTGCAAGCATAACAAATACATTAATCACTAAATCAACTGACTTTAACAATGTGAAATTGCTTTGTTAAATTGTGCATAAATGAAATGTGTTTTAGCTATCTAAATGAATCATATACACAAAAAAACAGCTAAGTGAAAACGGAAACTAAACCAAAATTATGATCCCATTTAAATTAAGGTTTATGTATGGCCATGTAAATATCTTTACATTACAATAATCTTTTCCTTATCTACCCTGTCTGCATATTTTATGTATATATTGCCAAAAATATTCACTGAGTGAATATGAGTTTAGAGCAACCTTAGATTTTTAAACTGCTGCCTGAGTGGCATTGGTTCTCCAAGCTGCCAGCAGTAACTAAATCCCTAATGCCACTTTTTTTTTCACTTAATGGGTTCAGAATTATACCTGAGTAGAGAAATGGATAAATAAATAAGTTTGAAATTATGTACTTCTTTCTTCCTGAAGACCCTCTTTCTCAAAGATGGTCAAACTTTTAAATATTTTGTAAAGATGGTCAGACTATAATTTAAACCAATATCCTCCATTTAACGCTTGCTCCAAACGGCTAGATAAGACAAGATACTAATGTAACACGTTATTTGGCTGTCATGTCCATTTATTACATTTGACATTCTGAATTCCAGAAATAAGGGTGGCTTAGCAAAGGACAAAAGAAAGTGTGTGGTTGCTCTAAAGGTTGTTTTACAGCCAGTAGACAGTGCTTTATCCTCTGTTGTAACATGCTCTGTGACCTGTATTCCCCCAGGGAAGCAGCAATATTCATATAACCAGAGTTTAGATGCTGCATATCCAAAAGCTTTCCAATTAAAATGAAAGTTAGTCAGGAGCTGGCAAATTACTCGAACACACATCAGAAATGTTTAGAATGGCCAAAATACAGGTGCAAAACCACATGCTGTATGTAAGAATGCATAAAATCAATCCTGCCTAAGGGAGATCTCTGTGTAGAGCCCTGTGATTAGGTTCTTGCCTAAAACCTCAAAATCTGGGATGCTAATACTGCATAGCTGAAAAACATTCTAGAAGACCTAACACAATTGGTGTAGATTATCCTATCAGAACTGAGTTCTAAAATGGTATAGTAATTTCTGGACATTTGTTTTTGTAAATGTATATACAGTAAATAGAACTAAGCTAGTCTACAGCAGACCTAGGAGTAGTTTAGATCATCCATCAAGCTTCCCAATGAAAAAGGGTGACCTTCCAAAAACAGGCTCACTTTTAAATTGCTTTCAGTGCCTTCTCTACTATCTCTCTCTCACTGTAATACTCATAACTTATAACATGAACATAGAAAAATGGAAGAATTTCTTTCAAGAGATCCTGACAGCAGCACAGTAGAAGACACAGAGGTGCTAGAGCATTCTCACCAAGTAGAGGTTTAAGTGTTGAGTATGGCTTATTTAGAACAGAGCATGTAAAGATGCAAAACTTTTGATTAGCTTAATTTAAAACTACTTCCACAATAGAGAAAACAACACACAATATTATACTCATTTCTCTATTCTGAAATTGTAGACTATTTTTATTTTTCCTTATGGAACTTTACCCTTCTGAAATAGGGAAATGCTGCAGCAAGTAATTACCCGTCCTTTGATTACCAGCATTTCCTCCCAACCCCAGCCACTTTTCAAATGCATTGCACAATGTTTTCATAAGCAAAAAGACAAAAAAAGAAGGAAAGCAGAGAACAACAATCTTCCACTTTAACGTGTATCATGCTTGATCTTCCTTTTAAATTTCACTGTCATTATCAGAATTTCTCCGATGAAAAGTTCAGAGAATTTTGGTATGGTTTGAAAATAATTTATTTATGCTAATGAATTCCCACAATTAATTAAACAGTTCAGATTAATAACATCAGAATAATATATAAACCATAATGGTGGATGTGGTTTTCTTAAGCATGCAGGTTAATTGCTTAATTTTCAACAGTTGCTTGCATTCCAGAAGCTCCAGCTGAATTTAAATTAATCAGAGAAAGAAGGATTTAGCATTTCAGAAAGCATTTTTCATGATGTTTCATAAGTGAGGGGATGAGAGCATGAAAGGATGTACCATTATCAATTATCCAACAATTATCCTGGTACATCAATTAATTAATTTATTAATTCCACTGCACAAGAGACTATGAAGGCATAGGAAGATTATCATCACAAGTTTAGGGATTTCAGGAAAATTTTCAACATAAGAGAGATAAAATAGGACATAGATGAATCAGAAAAAACATGAAAGAACTTTCAAATAATTTGGCCTAAATCTTCTGAGGGAGTCTGAAAGAAGAAAAAAATCTGTGCAGTTTTAGCTTTGACTAATAAAATCCTTGCCGTAGGTCACAGAAAAATAAAGGGTTTTATACTAATCACATAAAACTGAATTTCTATTTTTATATATCAAACTGATTCACCAAATTTATTAGAGCTCCTTATGTTTTACAAAAAGAAACTTCACAAAATAAGACTTCTGTATTACTGGTTAATAAAATTTCATTTGTTAATGAAAAATTTTGGTATAACTCCACAGAAGTGCACATTCAAAACCACCAAACACTTTCAGCTAATTTAAACCACAAAATTCATATAAAATTAATTTTATTATATTTTTAGAAGTATTTAGTTCCTACTTATAGATTTAATCAATGTTTCCAAACACCTGAATATAAGAAAAAACCCTAAAAATTATATATTCACCTTGGAGAAAAGAAAAGGAGAAGGAATATAAGACATAGGCATGCATAAATTTAACTTTAATAATTATTTTTAGCAAATAAAATGTGTAAACCATTAAACAATTTTCATCTTTTCTGAATGCAAACATGGAACTAGACTCACTAGGACTCAATGCATAGGGAAATTAAAAATGTGCATCTTTCCCTACACCATAAGTTGTTGGGGGAAATCCATAACATTTCATTAACAATCCTAGCCCTAAACTTCCAACAAGCATTTAATCCATACGTATTGGGTTTTGGGTTTTTTTTCTTCTGAGCTCCTTCCAAACAGATAAAGAAGAAATAGACCAAAGTTTATAATGAGGTCTAAGTCACTGACTGGCCACAGGGAAGAAAGTTCTCACTAGACATGCTCACAGAAAAATAAACACATCCATAAAAAACCAAAATATGTGCTGTGCACCAGGTACAACTGAGACCATCACTTCCTTCTGAAAGCAGAGAAAAAGTGACAGATATTTTCCTCTTGTGGGGAAAAAAAAAATCCCCTGGTAAAGACAACTCGCCAGTGGGAATCACCTTGGCCGATTTCCCATTTGCCTGAGGAAATTCAAACCTGTGTCCCTAAAGAAAGAGCTAAAGAATCACTGAAGGCAAAAATAAGGTTTCTGTACATCTAAAAAATTATTAAATATTTATTTGTCAAAATTTGACCAAACAAACTACTGAAAAACTACTATGAATGAGGTGATCTGAACAGGTACTTACAGAGATGTATCAAAAAAAAGGCCAAAATGTTTCAGCTGTTAAGGCAGTACTTCTGACATATGGAAAAATTTAAGATGCTGAGGTAAATTTTATAGAAAATAGATGAAACAAGATTTTATTTATTTTCTTTGTTCAACTGCCATACCAGAGTTGGATGCTATCTTTACTCAGAGAGGAAATAATTCATTCAAGATCTACACCTATGCTAGAAGAAACAGAACAAATATACATATTGCATATACATAAATAAATATTCATCCATACACACCATCATATACTAATGCTAAATGAAGCAGCAAACAGCAATTATAGATTGCTCAGTGAGGTACCTCAGTGCCTCTGGGACCATAACATGTCATCTCACATCCTGCATGTATTTTATAATTAAATTTTTGGATGCCTGCATTAGTCCAAAAGATCTGACAGTTGTAGGGTTTTTAATGTAAATTCCATTAAAAGATTACCCACAGAAAATTCCATCAGGACAAAAAACTCACTGTTACTTTCTTATGATTAAAAACAGAAGAAGCACTTTTCATTACAGTGAAACAAAACAGATAAATCTGTGTTTATTTCCACAAACTCTGAGAACATTCCTGCCATGATGTCTGACTAAGCAAATATGGAGAGATTTGTCCAGATCTGTAGTTCAACTGAATTTTTCTTGGTGAAGAACCCATACCCAACCAATGTGTTGTGGTGGAAATTTTTCTGAACATCATGGATAAACTCTGAGAACATTCCTGCCATGATGTCTGACTAAGCAAATATAGAGAGATTTGTCCAGATCTGTAGTTTCAACTGAATTTTTCTTGGTAAAGAACCCATACCCAACCAATGTGCTGTGGTGGAAATTTTTCTGAAGATCATGCCATATGGCATCCTTCACTTTAGAACTAAGTTACGAACAATTAGGATTTGCTCTGTCAACTCCCATTGCTTTGGAGAAAATTCCTTCATTCAAAAAGCCCTTTAAGAACCAGGATGAAACAAATTTTTCTTCCAAACTTGTTTACAACCCTACCTGCATTGTATCTTGGCTATCAAGGAGGCATCACTAGGTAACTGTGTATGAGGTGGGGAAAAGGCTGGAACTGAGTTGCAGACCCCAGATTTGGAATCAGAGATTTCAACCACGCCTGCAGGCAACCTACTTGGAGCAGCTGTCTGACACTCTTAAGGAAAATGGTGATGGAGCAGACAAAAGGAGGGGATTTTGGGTTATAGAGAATAATCTGCATTCAGTGGAAGAACTGAGATAAGATCTAAAAGTACATCCTCAGGAGACCACAGTCCCTCCTACCCCAGCAGATAAAAGCTCCTATCAAACTCTTTAACAGCTCACCAAGCATTCTGATTTATTTACCTGTTCTTCTACAAAAATACATTTTAAAAGCCAACTATGTAAAAACTTCTTTAGCCTGGCCTTTTGTTGTCCTGTATCTCAGAAAAGCTCTCCTATGAAGACAGGCTGAGAGAGCTGGGGCTGTTCAGGACAACAGACTGCTTTGGGGAGACCTTATAGCCCCTTTCAGTCCCTAAAGGGGGCTGACGAGAAAGCTGACAAGGGACTTTTTACAAGGGCAGGTAGAGATAGGGCAAGGTGTAAAGGCTTTAAACTAAAGAAAAATAGGTTCAGGACAGGTATGAGGAAGTTCTTTATAGTGAGGATGGTGAACTGGAACAGGTTGCCCACAGAAGTTGTGGATGCCCCATCCCTGGCAATGTCTGTGACCATGGCAGGGGTCTTGAAACTAGATGATCTTCCTGCCCAAACTATTAGCTGATACTACTTTTCCCTAAATCTGACCACTAGTTTATCTTTCTTAAGATACCACACAAAATCACACGAAAGAACATTAACCACACATAAAAAGACACATTTGAACAAATGGCAATCATTGAACTAGAAAAAAAGATTACTAAAGAAGCTTAATTTTAAAGAAGATGAAGTCACAAAGAAACTAAAAACCTGGCAACTGATTAAATACAGTTTTCAGGATAAACTACATATTTCAAGAGAGTTTCCAGGATGATACTGATTACTTTGACTAAAGAATTCACAACTATGAAGAAACAAAACCATCAAAAATAGTTTGGGGGTTTCAGGCTCACTAGAAATCTGGCTTTATACACAGTTTAAAAAGTAGTCTGGAATTTCATGCTTTGGTTACCCACAAAATACTACAAACCTGACATTAAAGCAACCACTATTTTCCATATGTGGATTTCTTTGCAACGTATCCAGTGTATCTCATAGATATGTGATAAGATGCTTTTTGCCTTACACATATCACTAAAGAATGTACTCATCTTACTTCTACTCCACACCAATGGCATAAAGCAAAGCTCTTGCTTCCCACACTTCATTTTCTTTTGAATCCCAGATAAGCAGAATATGAGCGACTCCAAGGAAAAACAAATGTGCATCAGTCTATGCTTAATATGCTTTAAAACATCTCCAGTTACAACGATAAGAGTTCTGTTTCTTCTCAAGCACTCACTGGTAAGTACATTACACTAATTTAGTACTACTTCACAGAAGGTGATTCTCAATCTCAGGAAGAACAGGAATTGAAGGCCTGGTTTCCAAGTAGCAGTTAAGATTTTACTTGGCGAAATAGCAGAATATTTCAGGTTTCTTCTAGCTTTATATCACACATATACAGACAAACACTCAGCTAAAGCCACAGGTCTTTATCTCCTGATTATGGCTGCAACAAGCTATGCTGGTACCTTAAAATGCCTGATTCTGTCCCAAGCAGCAGAATGGCTCCTAACACCTTGAGCATCAGAGAGGAAGACGCTGAATTCTATCTACAAACTTTGTCCTTTCTCCTAGAGCAGTTAAACTGTTCGATTTTGTAACTTGCATTTCTGTTGTATTGATACTAAACACAGATATGCAAGATCCAGAAAAATCCAAGTATTTATATTGAAAATTTATGCATTTATATGTATGTTCTGTGCCAACACACAGAACTTTACACAGTACAGACATCAAAAGTCAGTATATCCCAATACTGAGAATACAGAAAACATGGTTCCTCAGTGAAAAACAGGATATACACAAGGAAAATTTTTCATCTTTTTATATACAAGTTTTTAAATTTTGCTATATAGTATTTTAACTCCTACCACACGTTTGAAGAGAAGCAATAATTTATTAAGAAAATAGAAGCTTTGGACTCAAGATCTATCCTAAAAACTGCAGTAGAAGAGGTTTAACTGTCTCCTATATTTTCCTAGCTAGTGTAAATACAACAACCAGTTCTTATGGATGATATGTTGAAAGAAGGGACAGAAGCTGTATCACTCTACTTTCTTTCTCCTCACAAGACGCCAAAAAATTATTAGTCTCTCGACAAAAGAATTGCCATTGTGGATGGAGCAGGGCAGGGAGGGGTGGAATAATACTCCTTTTATTCCTCCCCACCCTGGCCACATAAATGGGAACAAGACGTGATCTAGTGTTTAAAATTAATCTCCACCCATAAATTCTTTTGAAATACCACATTCTTTTTGTTCTTTTCTTATTTTAGATTTGTACAAAATATTTCAGCATAAGCCACTATTTTCAGCATCCTGAAAAAAACAATGTAAGAGAGAAAAGAAAAAAAGAGACATCATTCATTTCAAGAGACTTCCATGACATATGGTTTTCATTTATTAAAAAGAACATTTCACACATAATGGAAAGATAATTATGTTGAAATGTAATTTTCAATTGATTACTTTTAAAATTCTGTTGTCTGATCTCCGAATGGTGTCAAAAATATAATCAGCTTTCATCTACTGACAGTAATTGCTCTGGGTTATTTTTTGAGTTGGGTAAGTTCCTTTAACTTTATTATTTATTTTTAAACTACTTATATTGACCCAATATGTGAAAAATGAACTGTTGAATAAGAGCAGAAATTACAGGGCCCTGATTCACACATTGTGCTATGACAACACTGGCAAACACTAATGTGAGCGTATTAGCGACAATGATGTGATTAGCTGTGAATACCAGTGCTAAAGCATTCCCACAAAAGTCAAAGTCTTGAAGATTCATTGATCATTACATGTCAAAACCTGACATTGCCAAAAGATGTGGAAAAAAAAGTGGAGAGACTATATACAGAGGATTAACAAGCTAAAACCCATGAATCACATGAGAATGCATAAGTTCTCAGTGTTGAAAATGTATTTTAAATGTTCATTAGAATAAAATTTCGAATTCCTCATGAAGACTGGCTTTGGGCATCAGGGTAAACTTCGGTTTAAATTCAAAGCCCTTATTTTTTCATCTAAGCATTCAATTTAATACAGTTTTATATAATTAATTTTTGAAAATTCTGGTAACCAAATAAAAACTATTTCTTAGCTATATCAGCATTCAAATTCATATCTACTGATATGAATGTTTAAAAAAAAATTAAAAATCCACATGCTCTCACAGGCTGTTCCTACCAAATACTCCATATGGACAAATAATATTTGGATATTACTAATACACAGACATAAATTACTGCCAAAATTTTCCCCCAGCTCTTCAAAGAAGTAAGCTCAACAAAACACAAATGGAAATGGGAAAACTCCATTTTTATGCAATAATTAGATTTTTAAGCATAACATTCTCATGTTATTTTAATAAATTGATACTAATTGCCAAAATAAGTCTGAAATATATTCAGCAGCTACTGCAGTCTCATCCCAATCTTACGTGCAGGTAAAACAAATCCAAACACTTTTTTATCAGCAGGTTTTCCTTAATACATAATTCTATATGTGCGTAAGTTTGTATATCCTTAAGTACTGCACACATAAATACTTATATTTAATACTTAACTCTTACTGAATATGTTACATTTACTACACAAAGGTGGGATTTTTTTAAAGAAGAGTGATGAATCAAACACTTTTAGAAGGCTCTTGTATGAGATTATCATTTAAAATCTACCTGAAATGATTACATATCAAACAAAGTGACAAGAAGAAAGTTTGCATTCTGTCCTAGAAGAACTGGTCAGGAAAATGGGGTAGGTAGCATAGTTCAGACAAAGGCCAAATAAAATAGCAAAAATCAATTAATTCCTCAAAAACATCACTTAAGACAAAAAGTTATGGCTGAAATAAAAAATTTATCTGCATGTGCAGATTGTGTAAGAAACTTCTTATGGACAAACACGTCTGAATTGGTATTTTATAATGTGCTTAGAACTAAGAAAAAATAATTTTTCTATGCATGTTCTATGGCAGAGGTATTCTCACACATTTTACCTGTAATGACCTGGTCTGTGCATTGCAAATTTTTGTGGCGGTTACTTCAGCTACATTTTTTAAACATAATTGCTACAACACTTTTAGTGAGAAAAGTAATACGAGACAATGTCATGTTACCTGTTACTGCTCATCTCTCCCTCTTTAAAGTTTTAAAGAATACAAATTAATAAACTTTCCCTTCCTGAATGAACATGAAATCTCTGTTTGCTGAGATTTAACACAATCTGAGTCTAACGGAACCTTCACTGGGAATAATAACATACACCAACAGAAAATGGTTTAAAATGTCCTGTTCCATTTGTCAACAAGTTACACCCACTTTATACTAAGTAAATGTACAGATTTTAGTAAAAGTGGAGCTATATCAACAGACCTAAGTTTGATTTTCTCCTCACCAGTATTTAAAAGTATAGCTTAGAAAGAATTAAAAGGATATGAGGAGTGGCATCTGCTCAATTATACATGTAAACATTCATATATATCAGTATCTCTACCGCACAAGAAGACTTCAAGACATTTCCATTTGTTGATTAATTCCTGCAATAAATTATGACAAAGTATTTTTACTATATTTTGGTTTCCTATGCAGTTTCATAAACATTATCTAGATGCCACCATGCAGGTGAATCAAGCATGGCTGAAGCCATCACAATAAAAAACCCCAAAACATAACATATTGTTCTTCATAATGAAAACAAAGAAATAACATCCCTGCATCATAATTAAACCGTCTGTCTAAAGCTCTTTGTCTTTTTAACTTGTGACGTGTAAATGAAAGTTGTAATAGGTTCATAAAGTTTAAACATAACCTACGGTACAACACAATAATGTAAAGGAAAAAAAGGATAAAAATAAGTTCTTAAAGCAGAGAAGTGTATCAAAAAGAAAGGAGGATACCAAAGGAGGAGATTAGAACTGGTAGCAGAGACTGACTAAAGGAGATAGAGAAAGACCAGTAAAGATAATAAAAAATGTTCAAAACAGAACAGTTTTGCAGCAGAAATTGACTATCTGAAATATTTTACACCTCAATACCCTCAACATGCTCCACAGAAAGCAGGCTCCCAGCCAGACTGCCAGCATCTCTGCCTGGCAGGCTTCCCAACTCTCTAGGTATCCAGAAAGCTCTCCCTAGAAATTTCGCCCATGGAGCCAGAAAAACGGATTGCCCAGTGCCTGAAACCTAAAGGTTCCTGCTGGTGATACACACAAGATGTTACATTCTTTCCTTCTGCAGATAGAAAGATACAACTTCAGCTTCTTACACGTGAGGGAGAGGCTTCTCCTACATTATATATGCTATAATTCTGCACATCCTACTAACCTTCTGTAAATTAATTCCAATTTGAGTTCACTTCATCCCATCATTTGGACAAAAGTAGAAAGATGTGGCTTCTGCAGTACCCTTTTTATAGAAAATTAAATCTTCCTATTTGTAGTGGAAATACTTCACTTAATGTATTATAATATGGCAAAATCTTTACAGGAATTTAATATCTTCTGTCACATCAAAGAACATAGCTGAGCCAAAGAACACAAAATATCCTTTCAAACCATATTCCTGTGTGCTTGAAATTTTAACTACTTTTCCGCTAATGTCAATGGGCCTAAGACGTTACCTCTTTTTACAAGTTTTGTCTTCTTTCTGGACTGCCATGGCCACAGGAACACTATTACAACATCACAGCAACATCCTTTTCCTCTTCATGACTAAACCACAATGATACTTTGCATTCATCTTGTGATCAGCTACATACATGTCAATTTATCTGACAATGCCAGTAGAACCAGAGTACACTACACTCTACTCTGCACATGTGCATCTCATTCCATTTACTATAGTCCATTACCTCATCATGCTTTTCCAGTGTGATATTAATTCTCAAATTTAATTTAGTTTGTTGATTCTATTATTATTCACCTACTCATTTGACAAAGTAATTAGCTAAATACCGATAAGATTACACTCAAGATTGGTCACAGACTGCTTTAATGCTGAAACCTTCTCTTTCAGGATCCTCTGAAGTCACTGTTAGCTTATTAAAAAATAAAGAAATAATGAATAATATTGGTCATCTGAAGAAAGCCCTGTTGCCAGTGGGGAGTTCTGCTCTTACTAATGCATCCCCGAAAGCACAACGGGGCTCTGACCCATGAAAGTTAGGGGTTCCTACAAAACTACCCCTTTCTCTCTCTTGACTTTCTCATTGTTCTCATGTTCTGCCTCTTCCCAGAACAGCAGCGCTGGAGCTTTTTAACACCTTTGTGTTACCAGGAAAGAATAACTAGGTCACTTAAAAAATCAGTCCATTTGATTAGTCCTTCTTCCTTTCCTTCTTTTATTTTTTCCATTCTACCTTTATGCCTTGTTTGAGGCTACTGAAGTTTCTCACACGCAGATTCTTGGGTTGATGATCAGCATTTTAACCATTTCTCTTGCAATTGCTGTAAAGTCACAATCACTTAAAGCATAAGCATAAGCCTTATTCAAATTATTAAATCCACAATTTTTAGCCTGCTTTATAAAAATGATTTTATATGGTTAACGAAATCAGTATTTAATATTTTTTTCCTGAGATGTATTCTTGTCATATCAGAATAATACAGGCCATTATGAGATCTCACAGTAAAGAGAAAGTTCCGTGACAAGTATGGAACAAGTCAATTACTTGCTCTTAACTTATTTCTAATATTCAACTCAATTAATGTTAGTAAAATTATGTACTGTGAATGACAAAAATGAAATTCACTCAGTGAAAAATTCTGCCAGCAGAAAAGGAATGCATTCGAGTTTCAGATTTAAATATTACTCTATTAGCTGAAAAAATAGCCACATGCAGTATTTATTAATAAGTAAATCTCAATGGAAGCCTACAAAATCAAATATACTGCACCTATGCACAAAGAAAGAAAAAAATCAAATTAGCATTACTTACTTGATTAAGTATATCTTGTTTCTGTAACACATGCAAGGAAAGAAAGAACATACATATATTAGTGCAGTGTCATCACACTCAAGCTCTGTTTTTATAATAGAAGTATTTTTAGTGAATGGTTAGTGATTTAGATGAGCAGGTTTAAGACATTAGATGGACTATCTCATTTTCTTGCATTAGTTCATAAGTCAGGAAAATGCTTCTCAGTCAGCTCTCTAGTCTTTATTAGACAGTGCAAGCAATTTATTTCTAAACATGCAATGACAGATAACCAAGATAAATAAATATAATGTTAGTATTTCTTCCACATGTACTTTTTTTAAAAGCATAAAAAATTGTTAACAAGAAGAGCTGTAAATGAAACTGAATTCAGTTATCAGAACTGAATATTCTAAAATCCAAGTGGAAAGATCATGGAGATGATCATCAGTGCCACTACATGACACATACAGGACCATGAGGGGATCAGGCCAGGCCTGCAGGAGTTTCATAAAGGCAGATCCTGGGTCTTTGACACCTAAACCCTTCTATGACAAGGTGACCTGCCTAGTAGATGAAGATATTGTCTACCTGGACTTCTTAGAATCATTATCATCAAGGTTGGAAAAGACTTCTAAGGTTTTTAGTATAATCTTTAACACTTTTTATAATCTTTCCTGGAGAAACTGTCTGCTCATGGCTTAGACAGGTGTACCTTCCCCGGATAATAAACTGGCCAGGTGGCAGGGCGTAGGGAGTGGTGGTCAGTGGAATTATATCCAGTTGGCAGCCAGTAGGAAGTGGTGTTTCCCAGGACTCACCAACTCCTGTATAATATCTTTATCAATGATCTGGACAAAGGTATGACCTGCACCTTAGTCAGTCTGAAGATGATGCCCTGTTGGTCAAGAGCTTTGATTTCCTTCCTGAGGGTAGGAAGGATCTGCGTAGGGATCTGGACAGGCTGGATCAGTGGACTAAGGCCAGTGATATGAGGTTCAACAAGGCCAAGTGCTGGTCCTGCACCTGGGTCATAGTGAGCCCAGGCAGCTCCACAGGCTGAGGCAAAATTGTCTGGAACACTGTCCAGCAGAAAAGGATCTGGGGATGTTGCTTGACAACCTGTTGAACACGGGCCAGTGCATCCCCACGTGGCTAAGGAAGCCACTGGACTCCTCCTCAATAAGCAAAAAATTAGGAGGTACTCAAAAAGGATGACAACATTAGCTCTACAAACACACACAGCTGTGTACTTACTGCCCATTTAGATACTGTCTTTAGCTCTGTCTGCTTTTCTAATTCTTGTCAACCTATTCAATGCTCCCCTCAAAGTGAGATGGATAAAATTAATTAATATAAATAGATCTCAAATTATGAAAAGATTATTTATAAATCACAGCTTTAAAGGAGGCTGGTCTTAGATTATGTGTCTTATACCATGTATAAAATCTGTTCTTAATTATGTCTTTGATATTGACTTAAAGAACATGAAAGGGAAGATGTCCAGTAGTATTTGTAGGAATTTTAGGCATCTCACTTACATGGAAAGCAAAGAATAAAAGTTCCATAAATAAACTCCCTATAGTAGATAGCCTTCTAATAATTATATACACCACTTCACCTAATCCTAAAATCCAGTCACTCAACAAGATACAAAATAATGTAAAACAAACTAGATTATTTCAGGTAGCAAGTTTTGAATACCAATGGCTTTTCTTTTGCTATTTCCATTCCATTAGATCAGCCCATGACAAAAGACTGCTTTGTAGAACCAATGGAGTGGAACAAATTCCTGAACCCTTTAAATATATAAGTATATATATAAGTAAATATTTAAGTAAATAGATCACTCTGATGAATTTGCCATAGGTCTATGAGCCATGTCTACCGGTAAAAAAACTGGCATCATCTTTTGGTAGAACAAGACTTAAACTATTTGGAGTGTTTATAATTGTCACGGAGAGAGAGGTAAAAAGAAATTATGATGGTATCCTCTACAAAACAAAACAACAAGGCAGACATGCTGTACAGAATATATAGAAACAAATAGCTGCACAAAGACTGATACCAGCTGGATCAGTTAATTTTTGTCATCTCAGTTACAGATAATAGTTAATTACTTAAAACCAATCCAGAGAGTCCTCATCCAACGACATAAAATCAACTTGCAAATCATTCTGTAAAGAGTTTATCCACACAGCAGGCTGAATGCATGCCAAAAATATAGACACACCTGTGCAAAAGCAGTTTGCTTTTCAGAATAGAATATTCACTCAGTGCCAGAGGAAATTTCAGCCACTTTGCTTTCAGTTCAGCTATGGCATGAACCTTGACCTAACAAACCTTATTAGATCCAAAGTCACTTTGTTGCTAGCTATGTTTTCTTTATACTGCGCTCCATGAAGTCTAAGTGCTAAGCAGCAAAGTACAAAAGTTGCCAGGGTTAGCCTAGGTCCAGTATTGACCCAGGAGTTAGTGACTGATTCCTGCTGAAGACATTGAAGTCATCACAGGATGCCTCTCTTGAATTCCTTCTTCCCCTATCCTCCTCCTGTCCTGTTCCCTGCCCTGGGTACTCTGCTGCTCTGGATGTTTCAGTACACTGGTAGAATTCTGCAAATGAAGAGCTGTGAAATGAAGAACAGGGAGACACCATGCAGAGTCACAGACTCATCCCAAGACCAGCTGTGCTTATTAATTCCAGCTTTGCACAGATTCTGCCAATTCACCTGGCTTCACTCAGAGCAGTTTTCCTGGGTACCCATCTTGCCATGACTCAACTTCCATGTAGCCCCAAATGGGAAGAATGACTTTGTTAAAAGAGACTAATCACACCACTTTAGGTAATCATGTTTATATACAAGTGACAATTTGAAAATGCGTTACCCATATGGCAATGTATTATTTAAATACACATAAAATGCACAGTTATATTTTACTTTAACAGTGTATGCTTCACAAAACTGAGCATGTACGATGACTGAAAATACATGAAGAATTAGAAGAAAAAACATGTAATAGATTAAGATGATTTTATCAGCTCACATTTTTCCTAAAAAATAATAATAATAAAAAAAAGAACTAAACCAGAAGTATGTCTATATTCTAACAAAAAGCAGGTAAAGGAGGTCCTACAGCCTGTGGATAATCACAGCATTCCCATCCATTTATATTCTATGAATGTACTTAACTAGAATCCTGGAAATCTAAGATGATCATTTAAAGGATCAACTCAGACCATTTTACTGAATTACTAATTCCTTTTTCCTCAGAAACTGACTAAAATGACTAGCATTAGGCCTGGCCAAATTCAAAGCATCAAATGATTTTTCAATACTTAATAAGCTATAACTCATTAGTTGAAAATAATTGCATTATTGCCAATATATTTGTAATATTATTTTGCATTTCACATCCTGAAATGTAAGATCTAGTAATTTTTATAATGGTTAGCACATGTTTCTATCCTGAATTTCATATAATGTGAGCACAGTCAGAAATATTACTATTAGAAACATCACTGAAAGAGGTTTTTATTTAGCTACGTTCTGAATCACACTATTAGGATGTGCTAAGCAAATGCAAATTTCAATTGAGGATAAGAAAAGAAAACAATCTGCCTTTTTCTTCCAGCCAAATCAGAATACTTTGTCTAGTGGTGAATCTGTAGTGACAATATGCGCATACAGCTTTTTTTTCAGCTGATTTCTTTGTTTCATAACATCAGAAAATTCCACAACCAGAAACAACAAAGGGAAAACAAAATTTAAAAAGATATCTTAATGGACTTTACTTTTATAACCTTTGAAACTACGCTTAACATTTCCAATCTTCAGACACTTGAAAACCCTATTAATCTCACCATAAGGGTTGTGGAGGTGTTTTGGGTGTTTGGTTTTTATTTGTGGGGGTGGGGTGTGGGGGAGAAGGAGAAGGGGATGTGCGTGCTGATTTTGACTGGCATAGAGTTAATTTCCTTCACAGTAGCTTGCATGGAGCTGTGTTTTGGATTTGTGCTGAGAACAGTGCTGATAACAGAGGGATGTTTTAGTTATTTACACAGAGTCAAGGCCTTTTCTCACCAGCCGACGAGAAAGGTAGCTGAAGGTACCTAAGAATTTGGGAAGGGGCACAGTTGGGATAACTGACCCAAACTGACTAGAGAGACATTCCAGATCGTATGACATCGTGATTTTTTTATTTCTAAACACTTTCAAATACCCCAAACACCTGATTTATAAATAATCCTCTATTTAAAATGTTAAAAATGCTATAGAATTTACACACTGTCCCCATCATTTCTGATCATTAAGAAACAAGAAAAATTACCCCTTCAGGATTATATTTTGCTAATACACCACTGCCATGGAATTCTTCTAAGACATCCTTAATTTTCTTGGTGGAATCTGGATAAAAAAATAGAGAGAGAGAAATTGAAAATACAGAACAGTGATTTACATAATATGAACTGTAATTAAAAAAACAACCATCAAAACTGCTAACTGCTTTTCACAAAGTACACATCAGTAATTTTCTGTAGTTGTATGAGAGCTGTGGGCACAAAGAAAATGAGAACATACTTTACCTTCTTAACAACTACTGTAAAAACAGGCAAGTAAACATAAAATGCTCAGAAAAAAACACTCTTTGATCTAATCCTTAACTGTTAAATAGAGTATTTCTGAAGGAGTTTTTTTCATTACTACTTCAAGTCACTTTTCTTGTCCTTGAGTCAACCACAAAATGTGGTTGTTTCCACCAGCACTACAAAATCTCCTTTGGCAGAGCTGCCAGTGAGTACAGGAGCTGGACAGTATCAAGATAAATGGGAACCCTTCAGAAAAAAACTCTTCAGTGGTCACATCACAGAATACAAATGTTGTTCTCAAATCTCAATTTTTGCAGACCTCTCAGGTATTGTAAAAACTATAAGCTTCAGTAACTTTTGTCTAACAGAACTGTGCAAATCCCTGCAGTTCGGAATCAAGTAGACATAATTTTTCCAATTTTTTAAACTATGTGCAGAATAACAAAGCAATTATTTCAGTAAGCTGCCATTACATTAAATCCTTGAATTCAGATTCACTTAGAAGTCATCATGCACATAACCATCTTTTCCTCATTAAATATCTCATCAATACAAGAAAAATACCTGTAACTCATTTGTTTCTTTAAAATACAGTAGTTGAGTGTACAATGGTCAAATGTGCAAAATGACCATGAACTAGTAATGAGTACCAAAGCAGTGAATAAGAGAACAGGTGAACTTTGCATCTGCAATTTTATTTCTACAACAAAACCTGGAAGTAAAGTAGAGAAGCAAACAGCAAACCAAGAACAGGACTCTAGAGCAATTATTTAGGCACTTAGTATTACAAACATTAGACCTAATATGGCTTCTCTTAATTAAATCAACAAAATATGGCATTGCAATAGTTCTTAAACTTTAAAGAAATCCAGCATCTTAAACGTGACTCTAAAACATAAATTTACCAAATTATGTGACCTGAAAGGAGAAAATGTAGCAGACAAGGATTTGTACAATAGTTATGTAACAGTTCTGTAACAGTTCATAGCAGCTATAAACAGGATACAATACTAAAATTCAGTTTTAAGAGGTGCTGGAGGAAGTGTTTCTCTCACACTCTCATACACAGTTTACACAGTAATAAGAATGGCGTTTCCCAATGTTTTTCATTTACCAAATTTTCTTAAATAAAAACATCTGAGACTATGTGTGGCCCCAATAAAATAGTTTATTTCCACTAATTGGATGTATTTCAACATTACTGTCAACTATAGGGAACAGCATTTAGCAGTTCTCATGAGCAGTCAATGCAAATACTTACTTGATAAAATCATCTACAATCTTATTGCTCTGTCATTTGAATTGCAACAAAAAAATCAAAGATTTATGTAAAAAAATAATAATAAAAAATAAATAAATATGTTAAGCAACTAATTTTACTCTTAGCTGTAATTTAGAAGCTGGTGGGTTAGACACCTGCTCACCAGGACAAGGACACAAACTAATGACTGACAAAAAATTTTTTTTATTTGGTTTCTATTATTTTAATATGTTTGTCAGTATTCATATACATGGTTGTATACAAAAATCATTGCATCTTATGATAATGATGGCAGTAACTACAAAAGTAGCAATGTGAGATGAGCAGATGTATGACAGAGGTGATCGAGCCTCATCCTAAAAAAGGATTTTTCTGAACTTTGGAGGAAAGTTTAAACACAAACATCAAATAGCAAAACAACAAGGTCTCCTCACACCATTTTTTTAACCAAATTAAAAAATACATAAATAAAATAGAAATGGACTGCTTTCTAGAGATTTTAAAACAATGTCTTGAGGTTTTCTTTCAGCACTGACTATGCTTTCATTCCACATTTTGCCAGATAGTCTATTCTTCTTTAAATCGGTATTATGCCTATGCAACTGTAATTGAAAACAAAACCTATGTTATATTACTTACTGAAATTAAATTATTTTCACATTTTCTTATTCAAGAATCAGGAAAGAATATATGCTCTACTGCAACAACAACATAGCTATTCACATTTTTCATGCATGAGTTTAAAACAGTCACATCCAAAAAGCATCGCCTTCATGTTTGAAATTACTGTCAAGAAAATAAAGGTCTGCAGATGTAAATTCTGCTTTAGTTGTCCAGCAAAACCTTTGAAAATATTTCCACATTCAGGTCAGGAGCTGTAATTATTTTGAGTACTACAGCCAAGGCAAAAACATTTTTTACAATCTTTTGTTCACAGCCATTCAATCACTTTTTTTAGTTCATGTGACAGTATCCAAGCTAGAATAGAGATCTTTCAAAATGTTCAAAATGACATATCGATATTTTAAGAAAAATGCCAACACACCATCTTCTGCCTGCATACTCCTTAACAGTGCTGACAACCATCAGAAAAAACTAATTCTTCTTCCTCAGCCTCGAGTAGGCAAACTAATATTGGGAACATGTTCCAGCTTTAATAAGTTGTCCTAAAGGGATATGACGAATAGGATTATTTTCTACTCTTTTTCAGGAATCACATTAAAAAAGCAAAAACCAAAAAGCCAACCAAAAAACTGTCCTAGAAAGCTGTATGGAATAGAAACTCCAATAATATGTTATCAGCTCCACTTAAAAAATAGTTAAGTACATGCTCTTCATCAAAAAGTAAGCAAAAAAATTCCAGAAAATATATACAAAAATATCTAGAAATTTTTCCTAAGATTGTTTTTTCGAAAAACAGGAAATAAATAGGAGGTAAAAAACAATGGTATGTATTTCTTTACAGTTTTGTCAGATCCAAATCATCCAAACAACCACTGTAAAATGTTAGTGCAAACACAAATATCAGAACAGAATCTGTATTCTCTCTGTTTTCTAAAAGTACAGGTGTTCTACACGCCTTAGCATCTTAGCACTTCAGAGCAATTTCAGTAACTTTGTAAGCACCACTCAAGTTAAAACACAAATATGGTTTTAAACTCTTAGCTGTTTTTAAGATCAAGGACAATTTCCTTCTTTGTCTAAGACTCTGCATTCCAAGCTCCCCTCAAGAGAGATGATTTCCAAAAACGTGTATAGATAGTATAGAGCCTGTCATGGCAGTGCTTAAATCCCATGCTATCTGCAAAGTTATAGCTGGCACAGTACAAATTTAATGTAGCTTGAAATATAATGTTTGTTTCACAGAAAATCACTTTTCTCTGCTTTTACAATTTTGTTATTTTTTATTACCCACTAGGTCAGTGCTTTGGGTATTCAGTCAAAATACAGAAGACCTTCACTTCTGTCCCCTGCCTGAATTCATGTCAACTCTTACTGTTCAACCCATCTTCTGTTGCAGTTTGCATTTAGTCAAGAGGATGGAAGGAGAAAAAGGGAAACTTTGGCCCAGGATTCAGAGTTTGCCTTGGATGAGGCGAGATGCCATTTCATACCTCACATCCCAGTGAGTTTGGGGCAGAATAAACAGGCAAGGCATGGTGTGAAAGACTGCTGACTGAAAAACTATTACAAGTACAAGGGAGAAAAGTAGCTGGATTCTACACCATGCTGCAGAAATTGTTTTAAATTAAGGCTGCAAAACTATAAAGATGTGACTTGGGATAATGTTGTATTGTTTTAGAATAAAGGCAAAACAATTAAAATAATGACACTAGAAATATGAAATCAGCATATATAAAAGCAAAAGTATCAAAGTGACTTGTTTTTTTCTTAACTATCTCTCATCCCTGACAAAGATACTTTTTATAACTGAAGACAAATTTACATACTAAGTTCAAACCCATTTGAGGTTTAGCCCACATTAAAAATTGTTATTCACTTTCTGAAGTGACTCAACTTCAGATGAAGAAAATTGAGCACTCAGTTGAGACTGGAATTTTGTGTACCATTCTCCTACAATCAGAAAACACAAAACATAAGGAAAACTTGCCCAGGCCCAGATCACACACTTTTTCTACATTTTCTCCTCATTCTCATATCCTCATCCTCTTTCTTCAAAATATTTTTTTCCTTAAAAAGACTCATAAGACAATTACATAAAACTCAAATGCTATGTACAGAAATACTTTTAAATTTAAAAGGAAATAAACATTAGAAAAAAAATTATTCTGAGTTATAATTCTCAACAGAAAGTCATAACAACCTGCATATCTATTGGTCCATAACTAATTTTAACACCTACAATAACATGTAGAGTAATAACCACTTTCTATCTCCATTTGCCTTTTGTAAACTTAATACACTATAAAACACATCACAGGCATACAAAATATAAAAGCTTCACAGAGGTTTTCTGTACATCTTGTTATGACTTAGAAAAGCAAAAGGCCCAACCATACATATACAATTTCCTGCATGCCAAAAAAGCTTTGCACAAACTCAACAGCTCTTCTTGACAGATAAGACAAAAGACAAGCACTGAGAGAAATCCAGCAATCAGTTGGCATTATAGTTTTTATATAGGTTCTTATTCTATGGACTTTCTTTTGTGGATACAACAATACAGTAATGTGTGTGTATCTAAATTTACATGCACACTTTTTTTTTCCTTTTTGCCTAGCTAATTTTATTCAGAAAACTGGACAATGTTTTTACTCAAGCTATAGCTATGCTTAATCTAAAGCTTTACTGGTCTAGAAATTCCAGTATATTAAAAAGGCTAAGCCCACCAAAAAACCTGTATGCAGCACCATCAAGTAAAAACTACTAAACTTTCTACAAAGAGGCTGTTTCAGTAAGGATGTGGGTCATGAAGCATTACTCAGGGCTGCAGCATGTCCGTGTTGGTAAGTGGTGCCTGATGGTTGTTGAACTGGCAGAAGGCAGTGATTTACATGTCCTCTGCTGCCCATATGTACAGCTGCAGGCTGACTGCCAATATAGGTTCTCCTTCATAACTTACAAGTGGTCTTTTGATGCAAATTTCACAAAGGAAACAAACATTTAAAACCTTTATTAGGATAAATGCTTGATTAAACTTAGCTTTCCTATAATGAGAATTTAAAAATTATTGTGGTCTTGCAAAGAGTGGCCAAGAAGAGAAGGCAATCACTGCTCACTGGTCTAAAGGACACCACCCCAAAATTTCTGCTACCAATGGTTTGAGTAACACTGTAATCAGAATTCAACTTCACCCTCCAAATTACATTCTCATTGAATTCTATGACACTTACCAAAAAAATGCTTCTTAGAAACTCAGTCAGAATTGGATGATGCTGCCTAAATAAATATAGTGGTAAGTGACTTCTGCAACAGGGAATGGAGGAGGTACAACAAGAGAGAGGTAGGAGCAGCAGCTCCTGCTGCAGAGGAAAACCTCCTCCTGACACCCAAAACAGGAGCTGCCTCTTCCACCCATCCTCCCTGCTGGGGCTCAGTAACACAAGGAGCAAGACAGATTCATTTTACCCATTGCTAGGAACTAAATGATACTTAGACAAGCACTTCTTTGTGGAAAAAATGCATGTGCCAACACATCTTTAGTCCAGATTAATAAACAATGTCCACTAATCCCTCTTCCCTAAGCAGATGTTCAAGTGAAAAGTATATGGCAAACAACAGGGAGTTGGGGAGGCTTAATTTTAGTCTGCTAGTGGGATGAGCTTTCAAAGGAAGAACTAAGTAAAGGAAAACAGACTCCAGAACATGTGCAGAACTGCAGATAAGTCCTGACTTAAATAACTGCTAAAAATATTAAATAAGAAAAAGAATGCATCAGATTTTCACATTTTAAAATTACTCCAGCTAACTTTCTCAGCGTCTTTTAGACTCCTTTGTTTCCTGACATTCTGAAAATTACATCTTCAACAGTCTGAAAGCTCCTCAGAGTGCATCTCTGAGAGGAAGACTCAGGGTACCAGGCTGCTGTGAATATTTGGGCTCTGTGAGACCAGGACTCCATGGATCCTCTGGGTCAGCAGGGTCTGTCCCATCACCACAGCTGGTAGTGGGCAGCCCCAGAGCCAGGCACTGGGCATCTCCCAGGGGTCAGGGCAAGTAAGAGCCTGTCAGTCTGTTAAAAAATACCTTGCACTGAGACCAAGGAGGAGGAGAAGGCTTGGGAGCTTCTCCAGTCCTCAAATTCCATCATCACAATTGAGTTTGGAAACTCATACAAACCTTCTCATTTTCCGTTTCTGATTTCCTTTTTAATTTTTGATGGTCATTTCTCCTGATAGAGGCTCCCAGCTCAAAAATGTTTCAGTTGGAATGATTATGAAACAACTGTCTATTAAATTAAGGAAGGAATGCTGTTGACAGCATATTTCATTCCAAACACTAAACCTAAGCACTAACTAGTAATGAAGAGTCATATCAGTTTGGTTAGAAATTCAGCAGGTATTATTTCTGATTTTAAGTGGGAACTGGGAAATAGCATTGTAAGTTTGAGGATATTTCTACAGGTTTTGAAATATACATTTTAAAAATACACTAATTCACTTGTTTCTGTTTTCCTCAAAACATCACACCTCAAATCCTGTGTTCACAACAAGAAGGACATTGAGGTGCTGCTAGAGTGCATCCAGAGAAGGGCAGTGGAGCTGGGAAGGGTCTGTCACAAGTCCCACAAGGAGCATCTGAGGGTACTAGGGTCGTTCAGCCTGGAGGAAAGGAGGCTCAGGGGAGACCTTACCACTCTTTACAACTCCCTGAAAAGAGTCTGTAGCCAGATGAGGCTTCATCTCTTCTCACAGGCAATCAGCAACAGAACAAGGGGAAACAGCCTCAAGTTGCACCAGGGGAGGTTGAGGTTGCCTAGAAGGAAAATTTTCTCCACTGAAATTGTGGTTAAGCATTGAAACAGGCTACTGAGGGAGGTGGAGGACTGACCATCCCCACAAGTGTCCAAAAAAGTGACATGGTACTTTATTATATGTTTCAATGGGCATGGTGACATTCAGTTGGATTTGATGATCTTGGAGGTCTTTTCCAACCTTATTGATCCTGTGATTCTCTGATTTTTTTATATTTGTATACTTTGAACTCATAACCTATTTAACATAAAGTAGAAGTTTATTTAACCTAAACTTCCATTATGGCTTCAAAAATTACTGAATAGGATATACTGCAAAAAAAAAATTCAAAGATACATCTGGTCCTTCCATTCTTTCCTTACAGCACAGACAGTTCTTGAAATTATTTTTTTCCTCTTATTGAGCACAAATTTTTTCCCCCATTTTGCTTTACCATGTTTCTTGTTTCCAAAGTATTGAGTTAATTTTACCCTTCCTCTTACAAAGTTCTAAATGTTTATACAGTGACGATTCTTGACATCACAAAAATCTGTGTTTCTTGCAGTCATGATTCTCTATTACAGCTTCTCATGGAAGCACAGCCTTTAAAGTCAAATACGTATCTAGGCCATAAAACGAAGAGAATTAGCAACACAAGTACACATGAATCTGGATCTTGAACTACAAATGATGAAGGCTCTTGCTGTGAATATGTACCAGTACAAACTGGATTGTCCTTTTTCCGTCCTAAATACTATTCCTAAGCTTTGTTCTTAGTGATCTCATGCTTGGTGCAGGGAGGAAGAGCAGCAGTGATCTCTTTTTGATCACTAGAGCCTGTTCTCCTCAGGACTCAGAGAAACAAGCCTTGACAATGCTATCAAAAGCTTTTCAACATTTAGTGGCAATCAAAACTACAAGAAAATCTATCAAGCAGAGTAGTACTGCAATTGGTATTTCATCATGTACAAAATCCTCTATTGCCTGACTACATTTCCATGTGGAGACTTCACATGATGCAGACATATAGACCCTGTATACACATTTTCATCATTAAATACAATGTTGCCAAGCCCTTACATTTTATTTTATATATAAATAAACATACAGACATGATATGTGCAATTTGGTGAATTCAAATGAGTTTTTGCAATCATCAAGACATTACCTGATCTATCTATCAAGCATCTATAAAAAATAGTGTAAGGTGGCCATATACAATCTGGGGAAGGGAAACAGTAAACTCCTCCTTTACATTCCACACCTCTTTCAATAGCATAAGCAGATTTGATCTCCTGGGCCAAGTATTTCATATTTTTTAAAACTGTACCCCAGTTTACATAATAAGAAATTGCCTGAAGGTTCATGACTCAATGCTCCTGGATAAAACCAATTTTTTTAAAAAAATCATTATTGCTTTTAGAAAGTTTCTCCAATTTCTATTTCCTTTGTAGAATGTTTTTAAGTTTGTGTGTGTTGAAATTGTTGACACCACAACAACAGTTCTCATTTATCACCACCACTGCAGGTGAGAATCTTGCCATATAAATTTTGGAATCAATCTTTGAGTACTTATAGCATTACATGTGCTGAGCCTGTGGAAACATTAATATTATAAAAATTTTGAAGTCCGTAACTGAAAAAATAACAGCTTTGTTGTCCATAGGAATGGGCAGCTAGAGACATCTGCCTACAAGTCACAGCCTTTCAACCACTGCTTAATTACAAAGCCATGGTATGATGCAGAGATTGTTTCCACTGTGGTATTTACACATTCCAGCTACCTTATAAGGCTACTGAAAAAGTTTACTACTAAATAGATAGAATTAAAATATAAAAGTCAAAGAAAAAAATGCTACAGACTGATCAGGTAAAAAAAAAAAAAAAGTCAATTCCAGTTCAAGACCTAGCTTCTGGGATAATTCTGTTCTCCTAAATGCTGTAACTTGAAATTTAATGAAATAAAAAACTGGTAAGAGACTATGCCTTAACTGTATGCCAGTTAATATTCCTATTTTCACTACTACAACAAAGCAGCTCATTATTTATATTATACTTTCACACATTAAATATTAATATAAGCTCATTTATCTTAACAATTGTCATTTTAAATCTATCCTGGGAAATCTGTTTTATGTTCATTGGTCTGAGAAATGAATGGTTCAAGTACTACTTTTGTAAATCTTCTAGATGCGTACTTTCAAATTTCAAAAAATTTTGTTTCTATCTAAGCCAGCTGTTTTCAAGTTTGGTATAGTTAAACAGCATTTTTAGTGATTTGCTACAATATTTTTTTTTACCATTAAATACTTTCTTCAGACAATTAACTGCTTTATCTCACTAATTTCTTATGTGCCTTTATGGACAATATGGACCATAACACAGAAGAGAGATATCATGCAAGAACATCGAGGAAAGGAAAGTCCTTAAGATCAGTTCACACTCCTGCAGATCTGTTTTCTACTGATTCTTGCTTGATGTATCTCAAATATTTTCCCTTTCTCTACAAAAACATTAGACCTGAATTTTGTATCTGCTTTAGTACAAAGAGATTTCATCTTCTGCCTTTCCAATTTAATATCAAAGCTGGAACTGGGTAATTCTTTGTCATTCCAGGATTCTAAGGAGACAGCAAGCAAGAATAAACCTTATAATATTGACAAAGGCAGCATTAAACCCTACTACCAGGATTATCTGTGACTTTATCAAATGACATTTTGTGTCAAGAGTATCACGGAGAGACACTCTAAGGAAGACTGCATTTTCACAGAAACTTACTTGGCAAGGTAATAACATTATTCAGATAAATAGCTCCCACAAGCAAGCTTATAGAGATCTCTAATCATCCTAAACAATATCTGGTTGACTATTTAATTTAAGCAGTTTAATACACTTGGGTTACTTGTTCTCAATGGGCTTAGAAGCCAGAGCCCATTGCTCTCTTAAGCTTTATTTCTTACTCTCTTATCACTTCCTACAATTCCCTATTCACCTAATAAACACAAGCGAACAAGAACACATTAATTCTCAGCCATCTCTGTTCAAGTATTCAGAAATAGCTTCAATCCTAAAATTATCCTATAATCTCTTTTCTATGGTTTTATCCCATCAATCTGTTCTTCATTATATTTTCTCACACTTACTTAATTTTTCTCTGAGCTTATTCCCCAGGATATATGGCTGCTCTTTTGTGTGCTACCACCAATTACCAGTTTTTGTGTGACATATAGAGTAACACACAGCTTTCTACATTTTAGAACTAGTCTGTCCTGTGCTATAGGTTACCTCCTGGCCTTTCTAAGAATCACTGTGGTTGACTTCAAGGAAATACAAAATGGATTGTTTTCAGCAAATTTGAGTCATAGGGAGTCTGAAGACAGGGAAAGGGAAAGAAATGGGAAGTACTACACATCTAGACTGATTTTTGCCTTAAAACAATAATGATGAACTGTTGGATAAATATCCTTGACTGAGTATCTAGGTAACTGCCTTGGCACGGGGTTGGACTAGACAATCGTCAGAGGTGCCTTCCAACCTTAACTATTCCATGATTGTGTGAATGAGCCAAGATGCAGTTATGAAAGCATTGTGTGGAAAGGATGGAAGCCAAGTAACTCCTACTTACTACGAAAGCTTAGTCACTGAGTGTACATAACAGATATAGATGATGATGTAACAAAATAAATCTACCAACCCACAAACCAAAGACCCCATCAAATAAACTGTGAAAAATGCAGCTAATACTATAAAAAGCATATAATTTAACAGAAAGATGAGTAAAACAGTGTTGTATGAAATGGTAACAGTGCTTCTTGCCTACAAGAATGCCAAGAACTATGACAAGTAAAATAAAGGACTTCTTAAACAACAACAAATCTTCAGAATTAAGTTGCATTAGCTTGGGGTTCATTCCCGATATTTCCAAGACAGTATGTCTTCTTAAATGCATTTCTAATATACATAAGTGTTTTTTAAATCCATCAAATAGGGATCTATGGAATTTATTTGGATATTTAACTAACAGTTTGGAAGACGAGAGAAACCAGTACCTGTGACAAAAATTGACTTCTGAGGTAAAAAAGGTAGTTAAATTAAGCCAGCTTTTAAAAAGTTTTGTAAGACATACTCACTTTTTGACTGCAATGTCAGCATACCCTGAGTTAGTTTTACATATGCTTACTTGTATCATCCAACTTAATATCTACCTCCTCTATAGAAACTTGTAACTGTATGAAAGGTCTATTATAAAATGACATATACATATAGAAATAGCTTAAAGAGCATAGATTGTACCAATTCATTCAGTTTATTCCATGGTCTCCTCAGAGGCCAGCACCCACTGTGGACAGTTGCTGTAAGTATAATACTCATCAAATCATTACATTTCATAAAGTAATTTTGCCATTTACTTGTTGTTACAGTCACAATATCTTCTAGCAATTTCTGGGAAGTTTACAATTAATTTCTTCAACAAACTCTGTTTCCAAATAAAAAATGTGTTCCCCATCTTTGAGTGGGTCCTTCCTGCCACAAATCCTGACAACAATCAGTAACTTTTGCAGCAAACATCTACCTTGTCAATCCATAATTTTATCCCACATTTTAGGGGAAAAAAATAGAAATAAGATAAACTAATCAATTTAGTAAAGTATCTTTTCTGTCACCTATGCTTCAAACTACAAAGATAAGCCATTAAACTAAACTCAATGTATATTTAAAAGAAGAAGATAAATGTCTATTTATTGTAAGCTTAACATAAGCTTAACATATATGCATTCAAAAGCTTTATGAATGTGTAGCCCTAAAATACAGATATTATAATAACCTTAAATTCTCTAACCTAGTAGCAAAACACCAGTAACATGACACTGATATTCATCAACTTAATGTTGCCATGGAAAAAAGACAACATACTAGTAATGAGCTATCAACATTCCCAGGTCCCAGAATTCAAATTTATTTCCTAATCCATCCAGTTCTACCTCAGTATGATCACAATGGACATGTTTTTTATTTAATTTTATATTGTTCAGTTAGGCAGATTAACAATGGTACTCTCCAGAGCATGAAAGACACAGATAATTAGAGCAAAAGTAAGCGGAAAATATATGAGAAGTAAAGAAGGATGAGGAGTTAGTAATGAAAGAGGATTAAAGGAACATGAGAAAACAATAAAAAATAGGGAGAAGAAAAGACAGGAAGAGGCAGCTGAACTTTCAAAAATAGCAAGACAGAAGAAGAAAGAAAAGTTCAATCTACCGACATTCTTCCCTTATTTCACATGTCTCTTCTTCTGCTCTTTCACACTTTTTTTTAATTAGTTGGAAATAACATATCCTAAACAGAAAAATCTAAAAGCATGATCTCATAATTTTCTGAGTTTCCAGAGACCTTAAATTTCCTATGATCTAAAAGGACAACTTCTATTTCAGAATAAATATATTCCATCTAATACTTTTTATATGAGGAGAAAAACCCTAAAACACCAGAATTTAATATTACAACTTTCAGAAATAGAAAATTACAGACATAAATGGACCTTAATTTCTCCCAAACTTTTATATTCATCATTAACGCACAGCTGAACATTCTGAATGTTCCATATGCCTTATAATTAAAAGTACTTAAAAGTAGTAATACATTCATAAAATGGTTTGTTTTGAGGAAAAGAAAAAGAAGCAAGAGTACAATTGGAAATAAATTCACCTAAAAACCTGGGAAACAGACTAGCTGTGAGGGAGCTCCATTCCAATTCCAATTCCAATGGAGTTACGTTTCAAGTAAATGGAAGAGTTAACCATCTGTGAACTTTCTGACTCATCTGCTTGTGGAGAGCAGGCTTAATAGACATAGCTTGTTCTGGTTGAAGAAAAATGAGAAAAAGGAAGGTTGGTTGATACAGTGAAAGACCTCTGAAAGTGCAAAGGAAAACAAAACTTGACTTCAGAACTTTGTCAAAGGATGGTACAGGAAACAATTTAGACTTCTTTGCTTCTGAAGATGGACTTTCCTTTTGCCCTTTTATTGATGTTCCAGAATTAGACAAAGGAAAGCATTTGAATAACTATGTCGTAAAAATACTGTTCTAAAACATTGTAACCCAAGGAATCTGTTCTTGTTAAAAAGACATTGGAAGTCCTGGAGCTTGCCAGGCACGCAGCAAGTGAAATAAACAGTAGAAAAGAACTTATGAAAAGTTTTAAGACAGTTCACCTCAAGAAAAGATAAATTCTAAATATCCATAGGGAGTATAGTTTTTTTTAAGCGATGGTACCACACTTTATTGGAGCCTATTATATGTTTTAAATACCACCGTATAAACAAACAAAAACAACCATAAAACCAGAATTCACTGAATGCTCTTTAGCAAGTAACAAGCTTCCCTAACAAACACAATTAACAATGCATATAGTAGATGTAATTTTTACTTGGTGTATGGGGATGATCCAAGATGGCCTCTCCCCCTCCTTCTGCAGCCCCATATATTCCTCATTCTTCTTCAAAGTAAATTTTCTTACCAGGTAATTTTTTATTCTGGGATGTGGTATGTAATTAAACATATAAGAAAACTGTCATTACATTTATGCTCAAGCTTCTCACGGAGAGTGACCTGGTTTTGTTCTAATGCTTTCCAAACAATGCATACCCTCAGTGAAAGAATGCTTATATCAGACTGTGCACTAAAAACCTCAGAAAATAAATGGCTTACTAAGTTTCAATATATATGAGATCATGGCTTCAAGATAAGTTATGAAATAAAGACACAGTCTCCTCAAAGTAGTGACACACAATCCACCGCACCTTTAAGATATATGCAAGACCTTTGTCAGAATATCTCAATCTTAGTGTCACTCACAAAGAGTAAAGAAGAGGTTATACTCAGAGAAGTCTCTAACAAAATCTACAATTTATCCCTCCTTTCTACATCTTTTTAAAAATTCTAAATCTGAAAAAACCCAACACCCAAGATACAGATATGAATACAGATTAAATTACTATCATAAGAATAACTTGTTGTAGACAACAGAGTCAATATTGTTGAGGTTACCTCCAGACACCTGACTGCCCAAACCAAAACTTCAAGACAATACAGAAATCTCTCCATATTTATTTTACTTTTAGTAAATGTTACATTTAATATAAAGCTGTGCAAACTATTTGCTTTTTTCCCATCAAAATGATAAAATTTTACTTGCAATTTCCTTTGTTGAAAAGAAGAACAAATGCTTCAGTAGATAACATATTCCGATAAACCTGATATTAATAGTGACAGAATCTAAAAATGGCCTATTTCAGAAGGGACCTTAAAGATCCTCTAGTTATTCACCTCCTTTAGGTAACCAGACTAGATTGCTCAGAGCTCCATTCAACCTAGTCTTGAACACTTTCTGGGATGGGGCCTCCACAACTTCTCTGGGCAACTTGTTCCAGCACCTTACCACCCCCATATTAAAGCATTTCATTCTAATATCTAACCCCAACCTTCTCTTTCAGTTTGATGCCACTCCACCTTGTCACTACACACTCTTG
Source organism: Passer montanus (assembly GCF_014805655.1). Lineage (NCBI taxonomy): Eukaryota > Metazoa > Chordata > Aves > Passeriformes > Passeridae > Passer > Passer montanus. Next base: position 16,059,726 of record NW_024356505.1, on the reverse strand, counting down.
AAAAAAGTCTCAATTCATCTTTCCTGTAGCTCCCTTCAGGTACTGAACACTGTGACTAGGTCACCCCAAAACCTTTTCCAGTTCCTCTTCCAGGAACAAACCAAATTCCCTCAGCCTTTTCGCAGAGGAGAGGTGCTCCATCCCTCTAAATAACTTGGTGGCCCTCCTTTAGATTTTTTCCAGCAGGTCAATGTCCTTCCTGTGCTGAGAACCACAGAGCTAGATGTAGCACTGCAGGTGGGGTCCCACAACAAAGCAGAAGAGCAGAACCCCCTCTCTTGACCTGCTGGCCATGCTTTTCATGCAGCCTAGGACATGTTCTTTAACAATTATATTTAACTTCCCTTTTTTTATTCCCCAAATAAAATATTGAAATATTCAATTCTCTAAGCATCCAAATGTTTCAAAAGGAACACCACAGTGTTTTGTTTCAAAAAAAAAAAAAAAAAAGTGTTGTTTTGTGTGCCTACAAATGGCACTATTATGTAAAGAGACTCTGATTAGCTTGAATCAGGCAGTGGAGGAATTCTAGAGCTCCTGAAATAAACTGAAAATAGACTCCAGCTGTGCTGCTGCACCACTTTACTGCTCTTTTCCAGCTTAGGAATCTTTACACTACACTGCAAAGTACAGCACAAAGCACATTGCTTCTCTGGGAAATTCCCAAACATAACAGGCTTTTATTCCTGTCAGATGGCACAAGTCAGTGTCCCCAACACAGGTACACACACACACAGAGCCCCTTCCAGTTCTACACAGGTTCTCAGTTCACCCGTGAGCATTCATTCCCCTGCCAAACAGCATCATAAGGATGGCCTCGAGCAGAAGCTCAGAGCTGCTTGTGTGGCACTGGATACGGCACTGCTTCAAGAGGATGAATATTAGGTTCTATTTTGTCGGGTCAGGGTTTTATGAGCCTTCAAAAGGGAACCTAATACACCCAAGGATAGCTTAGCTATTACCTTTGGATGCAAATAATGAGCAGGATGGCTTCTGCTGCAGTGTTAGAAAAAGGTTTAATAAAAGGCAAAACAACAAACAGAAAAATCCTAGCCAGGTACAGTGGTCTGCCCCTGGTATAAACACCTTCACAAAAGCTTTGTGGCTCTTTTGTTTTCTTCTTTTCTACTTGATGGGCCAGGCAGGACTTTTTGGCTTCTATCCAATTAGGTGACCCCAAGGTTTTAGTGAAGTCTCTGGGGTTCTATAAGGTGGCTTTTCACCTGATCGTTGGGAGAAACTTCTGGGCTTCTTTCCTTTTTTGGGGGACAAAGGCTAGCTTTGCCACTCTGTCATTAAGGGGCACTCTCCTACATTCCTACAGATGAAGAAGGAAGGACATGAACCCCACAAGGGAAGGGGGTGAGAATGGGGACACCCACCCAAAAATGGCAGGAGGCCAGCTGCTGACAGCTGCTGGGAGGGTGAGGAAGGAGGAAGACAGCCTGCAGGCCACCAGAGCTTCCCAAAAGCTCAGCAAAGCAATGTGGCTGCCCGTGCTGCACTCACACTGCCCATAGAAAAAGCACCACGTTCCTGCTAATCAGAATTGAAGTCATTCCTTGGAAACGTCAGTCACTAAGACAACAGTGGGCATCATATGGAGTTAATTGTAGCCATATAAAGGCTGCAAAATCGGATTGAAGGCTTCTCATTCAGCCTGCTGTGTGTCCTGTGAAGGCATTGAGCACTTTACAAAGATCAGGAACTGACTTCTGTCCAATTTTAAAGGGAACAGCTAGAATTCAAGTTTTTTAAAAGGCTGCATACAATTCAGTAGAAAAACTGAATACAGAAAAAGAAAAACATTTTTTATATTTAACATCCCAACATTTCTGAAAAAAAAAAATTGCATTCTTCTACTGGAGAAATACTGTATACCTCTTTATCCTCACCTTGCTTTCTTCCAGGTTCTGTAGCTTCTGTTTTTATTTCAACTCTCATATAAACCCTCGATTATTTCACACATACTACCTTGCTTGCCACTATGATTTCTTTCCTCTTTATTTTTGATTTTATCCCAAACTTCTCTGATGTTAATTGCCACATTTTCCACCACTGCCTCCTAACTACTTATCCTTTATTTCTGATGGCTATGTATTCGCAATAAAAATAATGCATAATATTTATTATTTATTCAAAATAAATTTAAAAAAAACCCTTATCTGCCTCCTTGTTCAATCTCTCCATGTTTATATTTGATCTGTATTATCTTTTAAAGCAAAGGTTTAATGTAATTTTAAAAATTCTATTATGTTCTCATTATTGTTAAAAATAGACAAAATCTGATGAAATGAAATGTAAAGGTCTTTTCATAAGAAATGCTGATAATGGATTAATTTCATAGAAAACAGTGATGCATAAACTGCACAAATTAACACTATTAAAACCAAATGTAATTTTTGTGGTCAGGAAGATTTAAAATTTATATTCTCAGTTTTTTTCAAAACTCAAAAAGCAGGCTCCTAAAAATTGCTTACAAATTCTAAGATGCCAGCTGAATTTCCTGCTCTGCAAGAGGAAAACACAGAGGACATTCTACATTCCCCTAAAATGACTATTAAGAGTTACTAGTTCAACAACATTAATGCATAAAATTTCAAAATGCAACTGAATTCCAAACAAAAAAGCATTTTGAGGAATCTCAGTTTTGATAGCAAGTTCCAAAGCTATCTACTCACAGTCATTTGGCAAGGGCTTGTCAAATTCCGGCAACTTTTACAAAGTCACTGAAGTCGTGCAACATAAGCTACTAGACTTTTATCTAAGATTAAATATGTAAAATGGGGGAGAAAACAAAACACAGCTCTACAATACGCATGCAAAGAAAATATTTTTTCTGAATTATATGGAAGAATACTTTTTACATTAGACTGAAAGTACATCAGTAAAAGTGGGAATCTCTCCAGTCAAGTGCTCATGACAAATTAGGACAAGACTGATATCCTGCATAATTCTTAACACTGAGAAATTATTACAAAAATAAACTCATAGTGGAAACAAACACCAGCTATGATAATGGACTTTATTATCCTTTTGTGAAAGGGACCAAACTGTTTTCTATTTCTTCCACCTGTTCAGTCAATATAAACCAATAATTATTGTGAAAAAATGAAACAGGTGGAAGAAATGGGAAACAGTTTCATTCCCTTTCAGAAAAGGAGAAAGAAAATTAGGTGGAATCCACTTCATAAAAAAGAAAAGGGCATTGAGAGACTGCTTCTGAGAAAGACTGCACAGTTTAACATAGACATTTAGTAAAACAGTGCATAAATCAAATCCCTAGAGATGCTTCAAAGTCTTTAAAACAAAGCAGATGATCAATTCTTTCAAACTAAACCTATTTGATAACTGTGGTATATAGGTTTCTTTTTACTATTATCATTAATTTTTTTGAAAGACAGTTGTATGAGTAGGAGGTCTGTAAGAGGCTTGGTATAAAAATATTAGAATGCTACTAGAGACAAGTTCATAGTTATCCATTAGTGGTCTGAATAAGAGAAGAACTTAAAATACTCACCTGCTACTATATATACAATTAATCACAATTAAAAACTCTAACAGTTTGCCCCAAGCACCACCTCTACTCTTTGGCACTATATGTGTAGCACACAACAGCAAGAGAACACAACTCTTCTATCACTTGTAGCATGAAGAGCAAATACATATGAAAAGAGCTCTTGCATATGCCTGGGTATCCTAACTCCTGGGGGGAAAAAACAGGACATGAAAACTCTTTATGGAACAGAACAACTTGCTGAACATACAGGTGGGCATTCCCATCCAAGAAAATGATGCCATTTCTTACCTTAAATAACAATTTCCAGGATAAAACCTGAAGTGCAACCAGCAAATTTAACATAACAAAGAGGCAGTGACACGACGTATTCCTTATTCATTAACCCAAGTTATTTAGAGCAGTTTACACAGCTTTTTGATTCACTAGATAGAACACTTAATGAGGTCTACCTCAGTTTCAAGCCAAAGACTTACTGGCATGCAGACCATATTTTTTGCTAGTTTCCACTAAAATAACTAAATGGAGATGTGATTATAACTCACTCAGCATAATTATAAAAGATTTAGATTTACATTTTATGTCCAGATAGACCCTGAATAAAGATTGACATATTTGTGCCTGGAACAAAACTTTAGAGATGCATGCCTCCCAGGGAAATGATGCTAAGCCATACAGATGACTAGCTGTAGAGATAGATTTGCTTGGGTATTTTTTCTTTGTTTTGTTTAAGGGGTTGAGAAGGTGCTGCTAGCCAAACATGCTACAAAGGCTGTGTGGATAGATAAAGTAGGGATGGAAAAAAAAAGAAAAGGGGGAAACAAACAAAAAAAAAATAAGTTCTTCTGAAATGTGTTACTGGTAGAAAAACCCTGAGATTCAATGTAAACTCACTCAGGTTATTTTTAAAAATGTAAGACTGGATAACTTTAAGCTGCAATATCTACGCAGAGCTGCAAAGTATTTATCTTAAGAGTACAGTCTGCCTTGAAGAGTTTGTAGTTTGAAGAGCAGTTTAGTAGTCCTTGTACCTAGTCAGTCATTGCTTCTTGAGATTGCTGTTAGAAGGAACAGCTACTCTGACACTTGCTTCTTGAAACTAATCCAGAAGAACTGCAGTGCATGCTGTGATTTAAGCACATACACTGGGAAGCACTTCAGAATGTGCTTTTGTACCATTTGGGACAACTTAATTGACATTCTTTCTGTGAATCCCTTGAACTCCCAGAGCTCCAAGTCCAGAGCACTCAAATTTGTATCATAATGTCATGTAACTTTACAGTATCACATGTTAGGCCATTGATAGAACAGTGAGCCTGGACTTGATAAACAAGGTGACAATGTTCATTGTGTCTGAAACAAAATACAAAATAATGGTTCTATACTTAAAGGCATATGAAATGGGTCATTACTTCTCTAAGTATTAGCCAGTTCCTAAACTAACTTCTTATCTACTAAAACAAATCTGAATGAACAGCCATTTCTGATTTATTCCAGAATAAGAGCACCTCCAAAGGGACTGTATATAGCTTTTTCAAATTTCAGGTTGAGTACTTGCTTGGATTCACCCTCATCCAAAATTAGCTAAATAAGTGCTCAAGCTTTCAAATCAAAAATAATAGTGCCTGTATAAATCTTCACAGATTTTAATAATGAAGAATTTATATTCCAAAACTTCTAGAGGGCCCTCTACAGAATAAAAAATAATAAACGTAAAGTAATTTAAATCATTTTTACAAGATAAACTTTGGCTAGCCACCAAGGTTTTATGTGAATTCTTTTCCTTCTGCTGCAGCTATTTTCTCTCAATTTCATGATTATGTTTTTTCAGTAGTATTATTATTTTTCATAATCAAACAGCAAACGTAAATCAAAATTTTCCAAACATTCAGTTTTTGGTACTGAGTTCTATTTTGGCTCCTGTCTGCTGCCAACTCTGATTTTGTCCTAATAAGCTATTTCTAACATCTGTTCTCTGTTTTCTTACATCCCTCATGGCACTACCTATGGGCTGTAAAAATGGCACAGATACACAAATTTTGGTCTACCAAAACTTGGTAGACTCCAACTTTATTTGAAGCAATTTGTTTTGCTTTGTTTTGAATGTCTTCCTTTTTTCATATTTTTTAATAATTTTTCCCTTTTAGGACTCTTTATATTTTTTATCCCAGGAACTCTTGTCACTCACTCATTTTCTTCATATCCCTTCAATGTGCTTTCACCATCTCTAGTATAATTTCAGCAATTTATCAAACTCTTAAAGCCTATCCAGTACAGAAGTGCTGCAATTCAACAAAGAATTCAGACATATACTTAGTACATAAACCATCTTCCCCTCCTCCTCTCACAAACATCTATAAAATTTTCACTCTATCCTTCCATTCATTTCAACTAGTACTACCTATAGGCTCTTAACCAATATACAGCCTATGCATTCTTTGAAAGCAGTTACAATGATTTCCAAAGTGTTTATGTTGATACAGGCAAGAGTACTGGAGTCTGTTCCATCTCTGTAGTGAATTTCAAACATGAATAACATACTAAATGTAGAAACAGCACTCTACTTAAACAAAAACAAAAACTAACAAAAAAACCCCACAAACAACAAACAAAACCAGAAGCAACAACAAAGATACAACAGTTAACAAAGCATTTTAAAGCTCTTCAGTATGCCTTCATGAATGACAACATCAATTCCTAGGCAACTTAATTCTAGGAAATGCATTCTTCAAAACAAACTCTATCTCTATTATTACTGCTACAATTAATTCAAGTGTCTCAATATCGCAATCACGGAATTGCTAGGGTTGGAAGGGATCTCTCCAGACTATCTAGTACAACCCCTGTTCCAAGGCAGGATCATCTGCAATTACAAAAATTATTTGTAACTTCTATGTTTAAAATAAAATCAAGCATTCCTATTTTCAGAATTAATAAAAAAGCATATTACATTGGAATTTAATCACAAATTCTTTTGTCCATATTCTGTACTGGTTTTAATAAAATTATGATGCACATAAAATCTGGGCAGTTCTAAAGACAAATTTAGCAATATGTAATGTCCTCAAAAAGCCACTCAATTCTGCAGCACGGCCAACAAAGCTATGCAGTGACACTGCATAGCATCCACTAAAAATCTTCCAGAGCCACACAAAAAGCAATATATTTTTAGTGGCTAAAAACACAATGAAAACATATGTAATTATGTGCACATTTTAATTTTTTGTTTCTTTTAACTGGTAGAAAACAACAGAGAGGAAGGCAATCCAGGGCCCTTCACCCCAATTAAGGGCAGATGGAGGAAGTCTGCTGACACTATCTGACAGCCCTAAGTCCCCTCTTCTTCAGGCACCTCTGACTCTCAATTTGAGCCATCAAGACCAACCTATTTTCTGTTCTCAAGAGGAACAAGGAAGGCAGCTTTGGCTCTCCTTTCTTCAGAAACCCAGGAGAGGCAGAGCAGAAGAAGTGGTAAAGCTAATAGCAAAGTATATTTTTTCAGTATAAGTTGGATAAGCAGCTTTCCCCTCTCTCTTCAAGCATATGAAGCTTTGCAGGGCTTAAGGTACCTACCCTGGGTTACTGGTTTATTGAGTGTGAATCTCATGAAGGTGAAGTGGGATCATTCTTTCTCTCAGAGCTATGTTTTTTTCAGTTTGTCTGATGAGTCATGGATTGTCACCATTTGAATTACACTTTCCAGCTCTTCTATAGAAATGCAGTGACTAAAAATACATGCTTTTAATAAGAGCTGAGATTCTGCTACAGTCACATGGCTCTCCAATTAGCCCATTCTCCCTTCATTTTGTTTCTCAAAGGCTTGGTGAACTGCAGCTCTCTGTTTGTGACATCAGGCTCATTTCCACAGCAACCAATTGAATTATCCCTCAAATCTTTATAATAATAAGCAACAGGAACAGATGAACTCGTAAGAAACAAAAGCTTCTTACTGTTTACATGCAAATGTCCATAGAAACAACCAAACAATAAAGGAAAAGGAATATGGAAGATACATAGAAACACAGGAAATATAACAGGCATAATCAATGTTTACATATTTTACAGCATATAAATAGACATTCAGTAATTTGATGACCATATGTCAGATCTGTAATAGACACCATATATGTTCAATACCAGTAACAGCTGATGTCGCAACACCAGGTGTTATTGACTGGCACCATGTACCTATGCAGCTTCAATTTTAGAAAATGTCATTATTTTTACACCAAGGAAATAAAGAGCAAGGTGAGATGACACCATTTGCCTTTCAGAACCCAAAGATCAGCTGCTAGCTACCACACATCATGAAACCCTCAGCCACAGAAACCTGAAAACACCACTTACAAGAGTAAGGGTGCTGGCCCTGTTCAGCCTCATTTATCCATTCTGTGATTCTGTTAACAAGTGTTTCTGTTTTGGACTTTGCAAGAACTCTTTACACTTGCTTCTTGCAATGGTATCCTTGAAAATGGAAATGCAAGGTCACTAACTTTTACCCTTTTTTAACTTCCCCATAATTCCCTTCTATTAAAACTATATTATTTAAGAACCATTCAATAACAATCTGTATGTCTAAGAGTTAACACAGGCCCTGATATTATTGGCAGTGCTGGAGTTCTGACTAACTTAAACTTCCTCAGGTACTGAAACAGCCACTGTGCCTTCAGCAGAAACACTGGAAACTTAGTAACATAATCTAAAAATAATATGATACTTCTGAAAATAAGGGCCTAACCACATCCAGTCTCAGCACAACAAATTCAACATCTGTATTGAACTACTGTGTTTCACTACTCAGCAACACCGAGCAAACCTTGCAGTCTTCTCCAGGTGTTGCAATTGCTGTCTCTTCCCCACTCTCCTAGATGAAGTCAATGTGCAAGAAGGTTTCAGGTAAATTATCGCCTTGTAGTGAGACCACCAAATGCTTCTGATGATGGGACAGTGTCCTATTCATCAAACAGAAAGCATCTCCAGTGCCTCTCCTCGCACAAATGATGCTTGTAATAATGATAGCCTTTCTAACAGAATTTTCTCTCTGGATTCTGAGATCAATGCAACTGTCAAACAGCCTGAATAATTTTTTTTTCCTTGTTCAATTCCTTTAACATTTCTTCCACATGAGACCTAAACAGATACACAGCTTTGACACTTCACTAGCTTTTCTAAAATAGACACATCAAGTGTGTTAGCACTAGCACAACTGCTTCCTAATACTTTCATTACCCCTAAATCAAAGTTACAGTTTTTGGAGCCATCATAATTTTGACCCTACCAATCAATTATTCAGGAACCAGAAGCAGCTCTTTAGGAAGGAAATTGATGCTAAAAACAGCTAGCACTTCATTGAACTGATCCAACTATGGACTAATTTGTCATCATTTTTCAAAATCTTTGAAATACAGGTTTACTCTAAGAGCCTACTGCCTTCTCTGTTTTTAATAAATTAATTCTTTTCATGTTATGATATATGATCTCTTGTTAGCAGTCTCCAGTCAACAGCACACAGAAGAGACGCTAGTTTTGCGTTTTGCTGACTATAATCCCTTTAATTGGAACTATTGAACAGATCAGATACTCCAAGAGGCATCTTCTGTTCTGCAGAGGAAGAGCATCTTTTCCAGCCTTTACAATTCTGACTCTGGGGGATTTATAAACAGATTTGTCCCAATTTTGCCAGCTGATAGTAAAAACTATAAATTCACTGTTTTCTGCTCTTAAAATATGTCTCCCTGCTGCTGACATATGAAGTTTCTTGCAGTTAAAAGACAGGAGAGAATCCCTGTAATTAGCTAAGACATGAATACAATACTGTAATAAGGTACTCCAAGTCACTCACTGTGACTATTTTGTGCTGTTACTATGTACCATTTAAAATTCTACAAAAGCCAGTACTTCCTAAAAGAATGCTTCAAACTAGAACATATAGCAGCCTGAGAGGGACAAAAATGTACTTAAGTGCATCTGCCTTTGTCATAAAATAAAGAAACTCCTGAATAATTTCATAGTCCCTTTAACCAAAGCAAAGGGCTCAGAACCCTTCTACATCATTCCTTTCCCTAAATAGTTTTTCCTTTCCCTAAACAGTTTATACCTGAAACAAGCTGGATTCCCTTCTTCAGTGGGAGCAGTGGAACACAGGAAACAAGCTCTGCACACACAAGAGTGTCCCACCTGACAGACAGAGAAAGTTTCCTCCTTACTCACAATTATGAACAGAGGCAGTATAATACTGTTTACCATTGACAGGCTAATGGAGAATATATCAGCTTCTGTTTGGTTAAAAAACAACTGCTAGTCACCACTAGGCACAAACACTAAGCATTTTATCTCATTAGAACGCCCACCTCAAAGATCCAGACCATATTGTATTATTGCATGTTTATCAGCTTTTTTTTTTCCTTCAGAAATGCTCAACTCATCATTCCTATCTTATATTCTTTTTAAGACTTAACACAGAAACCCTAATTAGAGAAAGAAATGAAATCCACTAATATTTCTGCAGATGATATTGGTGCCCAGCTTTTGATCTCCCACAACAACTTTATCTATGGTATGAACTTCAGAGGTCAAGTCTCAACTATGACTGGTTAAATGAAAAATAAATTCACAACTTTGTATCTTCTCTATTCTGGATTTCAGTCTAACACAAGTCAAAGTCAAATCTAATATCCTCATTAGTGAAGACTGTATGTAACCGCCTTCCTTTGGACAGTGTTCAGGGCTTTTTAAGAGTAAATCTGACTAGAGACTAAATAAATAATATGTAACACTCCTAATCCATATTCTCTAAATTGGTGCAACAGAGGAATGTGCTGAAAGGATTTAGATTCACAGATCTGAAGAAAAAAATTAAAGTGCTATATCAATATGCATAGTTCACCTCTCAGGAGAACTGAAGTGCCCCACCGAACCATTGAGTGGTTTTCTCCACACCATTTTCTCCTACTTGGATTTTTAGCTCCCAATCACAGATTTGGGGTAAGGATTCAGATGTTACAAATTATCAACTGCTCACTTTTTCTGACCATTTTACTCCCAACAGGCCTTGCATGCAAAGACTGGCTCCCTCACTAGAGCTATTATCGCCCTCCATGAAGTTCTCCCAAGTGCATGGGATACTGTACAGGCAGAGCTGGTACACTCCACCTTTCACAGCCAGTTTTACAGATTCTGTCAAAACTTTTTGAGAACCTGATCGCCTCCATCTTTACTAACAGCAGCACAAACATTATAATCCTAAAATCCAATACCTGAGGTAAAACTATTTTCACTAATCACCAGTGACATTCTCTCTCCACTTGCCACACAGTCAAAAATAGATGTTTTTGTCAAATTGCACTGGATGAGGTTCATTTCCTCATTAGAATTGGCACCATTTCATGTGGCACTTGAAACCTGGGACCCTCTGAGGGATTGTGTAATGGCCCATAGCTGCTGGTGACCAGCTGCAACATATATGAAGTTCCCTGAATATTATCATTTACACCCATTGTAAAAGATAATACTTGCCTCTGTGAGGACCACAGAGCCAAACCCACTCAAGAGTCTCTGACAACCTAACTTTGAACCTAAACTTCTGCTGACCTTCCCATTTTCCTTCAGTAATCTTTTTCACAAATTCCTCCTTCCTGTTCCCCTATAAAATTGTTTCACTGTCTAGCTCTTGCAGTAGCTATTGATGCTACATCAAAAGATGCTGCAGCTGCTGATGCTGTTTCTGTTCTCACAGTCATTTCAGTAGCACTCCAACATCTATTTCTATCTTCAGTCTGTGACGGTCTGCTCAAGTTTTCCTCCACCAGCCTGGGAAAAAATCACTGCCAAAAGTTTTGCAAAAAAGCTTTTTTTTCCAGGCTTTTCCTCAGGGCACGTTTTGTTGACAAACTCAAAAGGACAACACAAAACCAAGCTATTTCCCCAGAGTGCACTTGCTGCCAGAGCTCAGAGGTCTTTTTCTCCGCCTACTGAGGGAAGAACTTCCTTTTTTTTTTTTCCCTTTTTTTAATGCTTAGCTGACTCATGAAATAGTCTTGTTTTAACTGTTTCAAATCCCTTCAATATTTCCACACTTGCATTTGGAGCAGAATCCTCTAAGCTCCTTTTAACATATAATTTGTACTACAACAGCCATAAAACTTTGTCTAATAAAAAGGAGATACAAAATTCATTTAATAAAAAGTATAAAAAAAAATCCTGTCCAAACTAATCCAATTTACCATACAGACAATAATCTACAATGAAGCTATTTATATGGCTTCTCTCTAATGCCCTTACAATTCAGGCTCCTGTTCAGAGTAGTACAGAATGGCACATACCAGTGAATTACAGAATCATTTAGGCTGAAAAAGATGTCAAGATCATCAAGTCCCATCTTTGACTCATCACCAGCTTGTCAACCAGACCATGGCACTAAGTGCCACATCCATTCATTCCTTGAACACTTCCAGTTATATATGCACACATGACTCAACTCTGAATGTACTTATTACTCCACTACTGCCCTGGGGAGTCTGTTCCAAGTTTAACAACCCTTCCCTGGAGGAAAACCTCATGTCCAACCTGAACCTCCCCTGGTGCAGCTTGAGAATTTTAAGCTTTTGTCCTATTGACTGAGAGCTTTTGTTCTATTGCTGGTTGCCTGGGGGAAAAGGACAACCGTCATCTGACTACAGTCACCTTTCCAGAAGCTGAAGGGAGTGAAGTGCCTCCTTTGGGCCTCCTTTCCTCCAGGCTAAACCACCCCAGCTCCCTCAGATGCTCCCCATACAAGTTACAAATACATATCTGGTACTTAGTATATAGTTTTGAAGAAACTGTTTCTGCCTGAAACATCTTGTAGGTATCTTACTCTATGCAATGACAATTTTATGCAGAAAAATCTCTCTATCTTTTCACCTTGCCTTCCAACAGCCAGCATTGATTATGAAATCTAAAGGAGAGAAAAAAAATCTTCTCTCAAGTGCATTTATTTCCCTAGAATCTTCAGCATTTAGTGTAGGCTACATTATTGTTGTTGTCATTATTATCAGTATTATATAATAACCACATCAGTTATCTTTTTTTTTTCTTTTCACTTATTCTTCTGAGATGAAACCAGGCAAAGACGTAATGCAAAATATGTTCTACTGTTCTATCTTCAGAACAAGAGGATAGAGGAGATTTTTAATTTGACTGGGAAGAAGGACATAGAGGAACTGTCTTTGGAAATAACTATTCTTCTAAAACCACACATATGCATATTAACTGAAATGTGCCAAGTATTAGGTAATATATTACTTAGACTTCAGAAATATTTTTTTTGTTAAGTAATATTTAAACTGTTCCAAAATTCATTGAAGCCCCAAATTTAATATGGCAGGCAGACAAAGAAGGGTCCTGCGTTGGAAGCATAAAATTCCCTTGACTTGAGCTCAAAAATAATTCAGTAAGAAAAAAATTACAGATACTCCTTGGATTAATTTATAGGAAGATATTCACCTACTATGAAGTTCTGAGTGTTGCTTAGATGGAAATATTTTTGATTAGGAACAAGTGATGGAGAACTCATTCTCCTCTGCTGTTCAGTTATATGTATGGAAATTGAGAAAAGCTGTTACATATTCAAGAAAGAAATTTTGCATTCAGGGTCTGGGTTCACCGAACAGTACAGTTGGATAAAGCACTGAATCATACTGCAACTATGTGAAGAAGAAAACAGGCAGACAAGACATGGTAGGAACTTCTCAAAGTCATTACAAGGACAGTAGCTGCACACAGAGCTAGGAGCAGACCTTGCTTAAGAGTACTTGCCAGAGTAGACAGACTATCATCAAGCTCACAGAAAATTAATAAAAAGAACTACACTGAACTAGACAAAGTGTCTTTCAGTCACAAAGTGAAGAGCACTAGAATCCACAGGAGAAGTTTAAAGGGCTTTATACAGTGAAAGACCCACACACACCTGCTCTGGTGACTAAAAAGGGAATTTATGCTCGAAGTCCAGGACAGTTGGATCTATAATGTCCACAGTTACATGAGTTATATATGCACGTATGACTCAACTCTGGATGTACTTATTATCTGTGCAGTCTGTATCTAAATATAGTTCAAAATTTTCTCTGCATGACTGAAATCAATTGATGCCAAGAGAAGCAGCTCATCTAGGTGCCACCTGAGCTCCATTTCTTCTTATAGATAAGAAGAGTCACTTAATGTCTCTTACAACCTGTGTGGACCCATTCCTCCGTTCTTCTTGGAAATTGTAACACTTGCAGGTATGACTGATTCCAGGACAGTTTGGCAGCAAGTTTCCTTCATAAAACAGGTAGAGATGAGACAGGCTTGCTTTCCAGATAGGCGAAAGATCAAGGACATGGTTTCAGACTGAGCTTCAACCTCAAAAGACTCAAACCCAAATCCCTCATTCCTCTAAGTGTACCCTGTTGTGCAGCAGAACAGCGTCATCTTTCCTACACTGGATCCACACTAAGGCTTGCAGACTTGTGAGGTGGTGTGTGCTCGTGCCCTGAGCAGAGGCTGTCACACAAATTAAACACTGTCTCACTCTGTAGCCAGCTTAGGCTGAGGAGATTCAGCTCAAAAAGGGAACTGTGCAAGGAGTTTTCTCCTGGTCAAAACATCAGTATGCAAAACACCAGCAAATGCATTTTAAAGAGAATATTTTCAGCATGAATAAAAGACATATGATCTAAAATGGATGAGCAAACTTTCTTAACCAAATTTATTTAGGGTCCAAAGAAGAGCAGAAATTGAAATCCCCCTGTACTTAACAACTTCCTACAGGTTCTAGTTCAAGGCAGCTCAGCACACCCCCTGTTCCCCAGCTAACAGTATCTGTTCTGAATCAACAAAGAACTGCACCCAGGGTAAAGGCCCACACTGGAGAAGTCTGTGGAGGACTGTTTCCCATGGAATGTAACCCACCTCAGAATGTGGGAACAGAGTGGAGTGATAGAGCAGTTTGGTGAGCAACTGGCATCCTGCCACAACCAACCCATCTCAGCTCTATAAAAGCAATATTGATTTCCAGCGATCGTATTAGGCAGAATTGACTATCAGCCTCTAAGAGTATGATCCAAGGCAGATGGGTTTTTGGTTGACTATACTCTTTGTTCTAATACTCTAGAGTACTACAGCTTGATGCAAACTAAAATAGAATATATAAATACTGTATTTTTAAAATTCAAGGAAGTTAAAAACTTAAATAGTTAAAATAATGTTGCAATTTAGGTAAGATTAAGTAAAATCTCCATACCAAACTGAAAGGCAGAGCAAATGACAAACCTGCATATCAGAGGGTAAATGCAAAACAAATGACCTCTCTATGAATTTCCCACTTACTCCAAAGTCCTGGAGTGAAACCCACTCCTTAGCACAAGGCACAGCTGGGTGCTCATCACCATCACTGGTTGGTAGACACCTGCCATAAAGTCAAACCTCCCCAGAGTGCCACCTTCTAAAACCCAGATCAGCCTTCTGTCCTGCAGGAGAACCACTGGTACTTCAAAAGTTCCATGCTGGACAAAAATGACAATTTTTTTTTTTTTAACTAAGGACTTTTGTTGTTTAGGATTTTTTTATTAATATTATTTTTTTAAACTGAATCAAACTCGACCAAAGTCACCAAATGAAATTTGGTGATTTTTAGTTCATTGCTTTTCCAAGTTCAACAAAGACAATGAAATAGCAAAGCAATTATATATTCAAGCATTACAAAATTCCATATAATTTAATTATTATTTAGTAATAAGTAAAGCTATCTGTTGTCACAACCTTTTGCATCTGGCCATGTTACATAAAAAATATATCAAATTCAAAAATACTGGTACAATTTCTTTTACAATTGCATTTTAAAGTCTTAGATCACATACTCAAAGATATTGCTATTTAGTCCTTTAGCTAAATCAAATTGGATAGCTCAGAAATTCAAATTAAGGTCCATACTTGCGGTCTATTCCTTTAGCATAATACACAAAAAGTTATATATTATTAACATTTTTCCTAATTGCCTCAGAAACTGAACTATTTGCACAAAAATGTATCACATTTCAAAAAAACTAGCATCTTTTCATTACAGAGGAGCAGAGGAAGCTTGAAAGACAACATTTTTCTTTAATGTACACACACAAACCTGAACACAAACAGATTCAAGCAATTTCCCTGACACCAGCAGTTCTAAAACAATGGCTCTGAACTACTGTGTGTGCAAGAAGTGCTGGAGTAGTAAAGGGAAGCCAAAAGTAAAGGAATATCTTAAATGCCTTTTTTCCTCAACATGGAAGGCAAACGTTTTGACAAACATTGCACTGAGGCTTAAGTTATATAATACTAGAAAAGAAAACCCACATAACTTTCTATTTCTATTACAAATGTTCAACTTCAGATATTGAAAAAAATGAAGAAAAATAACTTGAAAATATTTTTTCAGGAAGCACTAAATATTTTCAATAGTGATTTTTTTTAACTGCTGTATTATTGCTTACTATTTATTTTGTGATGTAATTTCAAACAAACAAGATTATTCATATAAAAAATGTGAGAGTTTTCTTCACAATGAACTCTGAAAGCAATGAATCATCAATATCAAATCTGGGTGTGTTCTAAGCTGTGAATAGTATCAATAATACAAAAATTTTATATTCTGCATTCAAAATACTCTCAGTTTTTATTTAGCCATAACATTTTTAAAATTACTTACATTCTGCATATTTCTGAAGCTGAGAGAACTCCCCAGGGCTAAGGTTAACCCACTTCTCCTGGCTCGTCATACTGGCAGTAAGGGTCCTCCTTCTGTATCAGAAGAATATTCCTTTTGACCCAGGTGTTATAAACTCCATAAAGATTTTTAACTTCAGCTCACAGTGTCTGGAGAGTGCCGAGATGGCATCAGTCAATGTGGATGAAGTTTTCGATGCTATGAACTGTTCCAAGCGTGTTAGTTCAGTGGTGAGTTACAGCACTGTTAAAAGAGCAAATATTAAATACAGCATAAATACCAAATATACCAGAATAAAATACAAAATATTAAATAGCAGGGTATGCCAGTTTTCCCTATGGGAATACTTGTAACTAATAAATATTTTCTCATATGCAGTTTTGCTCAAAATATTTCCATACCATATTTGTCTGTAAATAGTTTCATATGTATTTCCAAAGTAATTTTTTTTAATTCCAAGTGCTTATGTTCAGAATTCATTAAAAATTATCAACTGTTTATGATCAAATGTATCTGAACACACTTTATGGAGATATTCCCGATTTAGTAACAACCACTGAAACAGTAGATACTATCTTATCAGTAAACTTAGTTCCTTATGATTCTAAAATTGAATTGCTGTAACTGGATTTTTACCCAGCTATGTTGTTATTCAGCACTGCATGGCCTTGTCAGAAATGCTATGAAGCTTCTAACTCTCCATGCCAAATGAAATGGATTCGGCAGTTTGCTGAGAAATCCACAAAAGAGCTATACAAATATTAACAATTCTAAAAAAATAGTAGGGGTTTGATTTCTAGAACATCACAGCATTGCTAGTCACTAGTGAAAATAAAATATAACTGTTGGTACCATGACAAATGAGTTCAGGGGAAAAAAAATTATCAAATCGTGCGTGTCTTCTCATCCCAATTTTATGTAGTTTCTTCTGTAGGAAAAACCCTCTGCCCTCTAACAGTAATGAATTATCAACACCACTCCTGGAACATCAGGTAGGCTACTTTTTGTCTAATTTTAGCCATCTGAGAGCCGGGTACCTCATTTGAGATTGTCATCTCAGGCACTCCCTTTAATCATCACAAAGAGCCAGGTGGCCCAGGCAGCAATTAATCCCTCCAGTTTCAACATAAGCTTAAAATGTGATGAAGTGCCTTCTGTGGTATTTATTTTATTGATTACAGAGGTTGCCTAAAAGACCATTTTAGACTAGAAAGCTAATTTTAGACTGCAAGTGGAAGCTATTCCTATGTCTAGCAATGTATAAGGGTTAAATTACAAAAAGAGCAAACAAAAAAATTCAGACCAAAAGAGACTAACACAGCAATGGAATGAGTGTTAAGGAGGGAGTGTTAAGGAGGGAGATATTGGTAGCTAAGAAAGAACAGAAAAAGGAGTCATGAGGGGAAAGAAAGGAAAACCAAAAAAATTACTAGGAACAGAAGCATGGATTAAAAGAAACCCCCACATTAACCCAATCAGACAACACATTTTTTTTCTGTTTTACATATACGAGTGTCATCACTGGACAAAGAAATTCATGCAGACACTAAGGAAGACACCTCAGCCCCAAAGCTTTCATTACTCTCAGACCCCTCCCTTGTGAATAATTTGAATGCATGGACTATACCATGAGCAAGGGTCTAAATACAGTAACAGCTGTCTTGCCTTTTAAAATTTGTACCAGAAGAGATTCCTCTGCTCTTAATCTCCTCTGTTAGGAAAAAAACTATGATGAGTTGGAAGTGCTCTTAATCTCCTCTGTTAGGAAAAAAACTATGATGAATATCTAGAAGATATTGGAACATCTAGAATCTGATTGAATACATAAAATAACTGTACAATACAATTGAAAAAATAACAAAAACTAACAGGAGCATGGAGATTGGGATGAAAAATGAAACATTAATGTGAATATAACTGGTTATCAAGAAAAGTTATCATTCCGTCTTGTGAACTTCAATACTTTTACTGATCTCAAGAAAAAACAACTATGGTCAATTGGGTCACTTTAATCAAATAAGAGATGTTTCATTTCTGGCAGTTGATTAGATTGTATTGAAGACAGTTTTATATCTTCAAGTAGGTATATATATTTTTATAATCTTGGCAACTGATTAGATTTTACTGATTTTTTAAAAATTGTATCTGCATAACTGATTTACCATAACCGAAATTTTTGACCATAATTTCAACCAGTTTTACTATTTGCATCATCCTTAACTACATTAGCTTCCTTACCTACAAAAACTAACATTGCTGAATACTGTGAAGTTAGAGATTATCTTATTTAATATGCATATTTGTGATAAACAGTTTACCATTAGAATTACTACAGCTAGCAAGGTAATGATTCTGTGCACTCTGGTTTGATCAATCTATTCATATAGATTGATCTATATATACTATAATACCTTTAGTTGACCACAGTCTACAAGGTTTGTTGCATACACAGTTCATCAGAAGGGAAAACAGATCTCGATTACTAACTCTGATATCCTTTCCCCACAACAGACACCCAGGCTCTACAGCCTAGAACCAGAGTTGTAACAAAAGATACTTGTCCTGAATGAGATGGCAGCAATGGAAAAAAATGTAGTATGGACATGGCAGCTCACAGGAAAGAAAGTTTGTGCCTAAGACAGCAGCTATCACGGAACATACAAGAGAATTTAAAGTTGTACTTTTATTCTGGACAACTCTCAAATGCAAGTTCTGTCCTTTGAAAGGGAAGCCTGTGGGAGACATAGTGGACTAATTAACCCCAGTGTAATTTGGGAACAGGAAAGGAGAGGTAGGCAGTCAGTCCTCTGAGGGTGGCTCACTGGTCTTTGGACTGCAGCCAGGTCCTGACTCCACCTCAGTATATGTGATGCAGAAATACACAGACACATAATGGGGAAGATTTCACCAAAAGGAAAAAGAATCTTCTAAGTACTTCCTTTCTTTAGCTTCCTCTTAGGTTCTGCAGCAGAGTCCCAAACAAGGAAAGATCCCTGCATTGCTTAGTTTTTCACAGTTGTACCTTTTACAGTGACATTTTCCCATTTTATGTAGATAATATCATGGTTATAAGGAAACAAACAGCATACAGATGCTGATGACAAAAGTCAATGTATAACACAATGTATATTGTGTTATACGTTAAGGTACACACTGGAAGATCACCTATATACTATTCAAATATCCAAATTTCTGTAAAATAAAATATTAGTTTATTTGTATTATCTTTTTCAGAAGTGCTTAATATAAATTCACTTCTTTACACTTTATTTAAGTGCTCATTAAGTACTTAGGAAGGCTATGCAGTGAGAAACCTAAAGATAAGTATATGAATAGGAAAGTAGTATCAACAATAATACTATCATATTGGAAAAAAGGAATATTGAACTACAACAATAATCAAATGTGCTTGCTGGTAGAAAAAATAAAGATAAGCAGCTCTAAATAGATCACACAGTGATCTGACCTGTTCATGCAGAGATAAATTTTTTGAAGAATACAATACAGCATACAGTTAAAATACATACAACATCAGGTAGGAACTTTCCAGCAATCCTCTAAGAGTTCAGCCTATTCTGGGCAACTCAGATTTGCGCATACCTTTTGTTAATATACACTTAGGCAAGATTCACAGCCCTCTCAGCCAGACACAAAGCAGGCCTTACAAATAAGAGAAACTAGAAACATGACATTAACAAACCATTCATTTAATCACAAAAAGAATTAGAAAAAACATCTTCCTCCTCTAGCCACTGACTATAATAAGTCTTAGAACTCCACTCTCCTTTTTATAACATGTCTTCCTTTATGGATTTGAAAGTTTATTAAGTGTTCTGTCAGGATTCCTACCAGGCCACATATCCAAACTAGGAAGCATAGCTTTGTTAAAAACTATACAAATCAAATTACTTAGCATTCAGCCAGCATTGCTAACCAACTTAGATTTCCAGGAATTCCCCATGCCACCGAAATCCCCAGCTGCTCTACAGAAGCCTGGCTGAGAAAAGAAAAATGAATATACGATAGAAGAAAAAAACCATAGAGGCAAATTCCCCATATGCCAACCTCACGACTCAATCTCATTCCAACTCATCCAGTCCTCTCCATAAGGAAAGATGAGTTTTTGGAGAGTATTCAGGGCAAAACAAATTGTGTCAGTCCCACAAAACTGATCAACAACACCGATTTGAGCTCCAAACTTTGACCCATGGAGACACGTCCAGGTTCTCAACCAACCCAACACAACTCCCTGGAAGGCAGGGGAGCTTCTTTTGAGGTCCTACCTCACTGCCACGTCTGAAAGCACAACACTCATCTTAATGCATGCCTTAAGGGACTTATTTCTGTTCACCATAACAGGAACACTTACAACACCCTAGAAACTGGCTCTTGAACTTGCTCAGCCATCTTCTGCTTCCCACCAGCCTTTCCATAATGTCCATCTCATACAGAAGTTCAATGGCTGCCAGTTAGTCCGTGGCACAGGAAAAAGCTATAGGAAGTTTCCTTCCACAGAAAATTTAGTTTTCCACAACAGGACTGATTAATGATTTTTCCCTGAACAATAGGAATAAATAACATAGAATATTTTATACCTTAATTGCTATGGAGGCTGCAGCAATTATGCCTATCAAGAACTCTTATGTACAGAATGTACTTGGTATTTCCTTCAGTGGGGTCCTACATTTTCACCATGGTTAGCTAGATCCTGTAATTTTTAGTGTGGACATAATGGATTTTCCACACGAGAATTTTTACATGTCAGATAATACATATTTACATGTCTGCCTGAAAATTTTCTCTGTTCTTCAAAAAAAAAAACCAAAACATGCTAACAGTCATTAATTTCTTGCCTACATTATGTACAGGTATACAAGACATGTGTAGGTTTTCCTGCAACTGATTTTACACTTTGTAGAGAACAATGCCTTTAGTGTCAGAAGTACTCCAAAGTTGTCTGGTTTAAAGTTTAGTATGAAGAGCTTGACAGGCAAGAAAGCCAACCAAAATATCCAATAATCAACATTCTGGTTTCTTTACTTTCAAACACAGAAGTAATGTAATTACTTATAATTGCTGCCAGATTAATGGCATGAATGAAAAAAATGATGCCACATAAAACACAACAGTTTCTTCCTACTT
Source organism: Passer montanus (assembly GCF_014805655.1). Classification (NCBI taxonomy): domain Eukaryota; kingdom Metazoa; phylum Chordata; class Aves; order Passeriformes; family Passeridae; genus Passer; species Passer montanus. The sequence goes on along the minus strand of NW_024356505.1, from coordinate 16,038,346 downwards.
ACATTGCATATTTTATATAAAAACAACCTTTGTTTTGCACTGAATTTAGTATAGAGTCTTTTTAGTGGCACACTTTTTTCCCTTCAATTTAGTAAAGGATGTTTACTGATGTAAATTAATACAATTCTGAAATATAAACTATAAACATTGACACACTGAAATCAGTGATAGTTTCTGTATCAAACTGAAAATCTCTCCCTTTAAAGAAGTGACCAGCACAACTCAAAAGCACACTTATTCTACTGACTACTTTATTCCCAGGTGTACTAGTCTGTAACACGTAAAGGCATCCATTTAAATTTTAATACAAAAGATATGGACTGTATTCCTCAGAGAAGCAATTACTCAAATTCACTTTCTTGAATTATTTATATGGAATGTATCAGTAAACACTAAGAAGACATGCAGCACAAACCCTATTGTGGCATGCTAAGCGGAATACTTGAATCTTTGAAAACATTTCACCAATACTACAGTTTGTGACAGGGAAAAACATTAGCAACAAAAATGGAGGACTGATAAAAACCAACCAGAATGCAAGATGGCAACATCACTGAGTACAGTCAGACTCATTTAAGAGCAGTTTAATAACTGAAGCGAAGTTGTTAAGAATAATAATGTTTTAAAAGGGAGATACCAAAAGGAGAGTGTGGAATAAAACCCAAGAGAAACGAGTGATGCACAATACAACTGCTCACCTGAGCAGCCTCTCCTGAGCAGCAATCAGCCAATTCCTCCCAGTTTATACCCTCAGCATGACATTCCATGATATGGAATATCCCTCTGGCCAGCTGCCCTGGCTATGCTCCCTCCCTGCTCCTTGTGCACCTCCTCACTGGCAGAGCATGGGAAACTGGAAAGTCCTTGACTTAGGGGAAGCACTACTTAGCAACAACTAAACACTGTTATCAGCATAACTCTCATAGTAAATCCAAAACACAGCTCTGTACCAGCTACTAAGTTTAAAACTAACCCTCTCCTAGCCAGAACCAGGACACTCTCCAGGTACCTCAACTTCATCATATGAATTCATTAAAAGCAACTTCTGATTGATCTTAAATTTTACAACTGCTAGGCTTGCTATTTCCAGGTTGTTACACTAATTATCTACCAAGTCAGAAAAACTATATTCAAATTTCCCAGTATTTTTTTCACTAAAAGAAATATTGAAATAAATGAAACCTGAGGAGAATCTGGGACAAGGAAATACCACAACATTTCTGCTGATTCATCAGAAGTATATAAAGGCTTTTTTTCTTTCTTTAAATAATACAGCTGAACAAACTAAAAAATAAAAAAAATTCCACAACCACTGGAATTTATTTTATGCCTTTGAGAGAAGTACAACATAATTCAAAAATCTCCTCCAAGTGAGAGTCATGGAACTGTTCCCAATCTTAAAAACTTCTCAGTAACAATTTTACAAAAACAGATTTATAAAGTGAAAATTGGAAGAGAGAAGTTGAGGAGCTATTCATCCTTCTTACTATTTTATATCAATGACTAAACAAGAAAAATTTTCCATAGGGTTACTAAAATTTGAAACTTTTTTTTATGACTAAATTATCACAGTGAATAACATGTTGATTTTGTAAGTGACTAATTAAAAACATCTTAAAACTAGGAGGGATAAAAGAAAAAAAGAGGAAAAAAAATTGACCCCAACAAAAGTAGAAAATAAATTGTTCAGACAAAAAGATTTCTAGACAGCTGGTAGTATTTCAAAATTGGTGCATTTAAAAAACACATACTATTTGAATATTAAAAGCGCTAAAAGAAGGCTGAATCACTAAAGCTTAGACTGATATTCTTTAATAAATAGAAAAAAGCAATCTGGAACAGAAAGCATTGGATTTTATAGGTATATCTATGTAATCTATAATAAATTATCTGGAACACAGCACATTAGACTGTCCACTAGAAAAAACCCTCTGATGAGAGGATGAATCAGTCTCTCAAACAATTCTTTCCACATCACCCACCACTATTTCTATAAATCCATTGAAACTCCTCCAAAATCCTGGAATAAACATCCTGAGGACAGCCACTGCCTTCCACACTGCATCTGCCATCTTCCCCAGGAAAGCCAGCTCCAGAAGCGCCTCCCTGGATATGAGCTCTACAAAGACCTCCCCTCAACCAGCATGACAAGTATTTGAGCACATTTCAACAGAAGTTAAGGTCTTTGACTATTATCTGCCACACGTTCTTCCTCTCGTCTTTAATTCCCTCACATGGGGCAACCTCTAAATTCTGCCTAACAATCAACTTTTGTTGGCAGTAAACTACAGGGATTTTTTTTGTTTAACTGTTGGATTTAATTAATCTCTCCATGTTTAGGTGCTCTAGGGGTGATTGCATTACAGGAGAGCAAAGCTGAAAAGCGTAATTTATAACTGGAAAAGAATTTGGATGATCCATAATTTCCTGGGGCAGAAATTCCTACTTCATGCTCGGAAATAAGCCTTTGAAGAGATGTTCTTTAGTCTTGTGACAAAAATGTTCCACAGCACTAGAAGAAAAGATTTGTTAACTGCTGTCCTCATTCAAATGCTTTGTGTAATTTTAAAATAAACTGGGAACAGGGCAATGGAATTCCTCATAGAAAACTTGTGAAAATATGAACCTGATTTAATCAATAGGAAATCTGTATAGAAAATAAAGGTAGATCAGCAGGCAGGTTAAAGAATTTAATAGGGGAAGTCCATGCTAGATTGTTCCTACTTCTATTGTTTTCTACTATTATGTGGAATTTTTATTTTTCCCCCTAGGGAGAATGCTATGCGGAGAAGCTGATTAAACTATTGCAGTCCACTCTCCACTGGGATAGTGTGCAGTTTTCTAGACAACTACAAATGTTTTGTATGTCTTCATTAGGTTTACTATAAAAAAGTTCAGCAATAGTGAGATACCAAATAGGTTATCAAAGTAAGGCGGCCCCTTGCCTACAAGGAGACATATCTGCATCTGAAGTAAACTATGTGGTGGCAGCAGCATCTCGAAGTACAATTCCACATTCACCCAGAAAACTCCTGACCCGTTCAAATTCAGCTCTAAGATGAAAATAACATCTAGGTTTGTGAAGGATCAGTGAGCATTGCCATTTGCATGTTCCTAAAATTTGCACTGATGACACATCCATACTGACACTAGAGTTGGGAATGCACAAGTAGAGCATGAGTGAGGCAGTTTTACTGCAACAAAGCCAGAAGGGAAAATCCAAGTTGGCCCAGCACCACAAGCATCAGAGCAGGCTCTGCACCTCTGCCTGACCTCTTGTGCACATGTCCAAGGGATGCAAAAGGCCACGCTGTCACAGGTCCACAGTTCTCAGAAACCATTACTTAAAGGCAGCTTGGCCTCACATCCTTCTACACCAGAAACACACCTTGAGTCACTTCTCTTTTTACATCCTCAGTGATTTCCCTGCAGTTCATATACTGCCATTGAGTAAACTGAGACAGAGAACTGGCATTTGCAGGACTACACTCTAGAGATCTGGTCAGAGATGGAAGTGCATTTTCTGACTGAGGGTCCTTCATTTGTTTGTCTGTCTGTCCATCCCACCCAGACAGATTTACAAACATTAAGACTTTAACACATTGCCCCAGCTTTCAGATAGGAAAGCCCTGTATCTTCATGGTTAGCTGGGCTGATTTTTTTTCAGACGGGTATGAGAAAGCAACAGGGAAATCTATGTCCTCCACCTACTGACTTCAGTATATTACTTACCTCAGAATCCTTTCTAGTTAAGAAGTGATAATATTCCTATGGAATTTTTAATAAATAAAAATTGGTATCTGATTTCACATTTAATTGACAAAGGTACATAATCACAGTTTTACACAATTTAAGTTTGTGTTCTTTTTCCATGATGTTCAGTTTTCAATATGAAAACTCACTTTTGTTAATTTGAATTTCTCGGTGCTTTTCCTATCTTAAAGGGAAGAAGTAAAAAAAGTCTCCTTTTTCCCTTGGGAATCCTTTGTCTGAGCTAGCTAACATTATGCTTGCATTTTAAATATATTTTTTCTCTTGAGAGACTCTCTGCATTTCTGTTATCTTTTTCTAGCATATTTTTCTCTGGAATTCTACCTAATTATTTTCTCTCTTAAAGTGTTGTAATTAAATCTGCTTAGATTGAGTTTATGTTTTTACACAGTAGTCCTTGACATACTGCATGTATGATTCTCTATAGACAGGAGAAGAGTGGGACCGGCAGAAAGAAATATTTTCTAATACACGAAGATCTCAGAAAAAAAACCTTTGCTCAGGTCTCAGAACAGATGCAGGAAACTCCAAGCTAAGTGAAGGCTAAGATCAACTTTAACTTATGGCACATAATTATATGGTTTGAGAGAAAAGGGTAGCTGGTACCCTATTGCCGGTCTGGAACACACACATGTAGCCCCTTCAGGATTTGGTTCGAGTTTGCTTCCTTTGTCTATAGACTGCTAAATACATGCTGGGGGGACACTGGCAGGACTTTGCCCCTCCTGACGTCTTGAGAGCAATAGCCTAGCCTGTCTTCACCAGCCTATCAAGACAAATGCCCACTTTTGCCACATTCTACTTCCTTTTGCCTACAGGACTGATAAACTGAGGAACAACCTGCTTAGATACAGTAATAAACCACGCCTAAATAGACCTGAAAAGAGACACGGGATAAACACAGGGGAAGTATCTTTTTACTCCAGTGAGCTACTCACCTTAAAAGTGCAGTTGTTGGATAAAAAAATCCAAACGTGCTTAGTAAGACATTAGCTCAAAATTTGAAACAATTTCCCCTGACTTTGCTGAATGCTGTTGCTTGTGTTTCCTCACCATCCGCAATTCCCCTGGGGATCCACACAATTTTGCCCAAGGGAATTTTAATCCTATCCACAAATTGTAGTCAAGAGCCAAACAATTACTAAACAATCTTCATGCTGGAACACTTACAGTGCAGGTCTGCCTTTTTTTGCTATTACTATATTTGCCATAAACTAAAAATCATCTATATGTTTACTTCTGAATCACAAACATCACCACTTAAACCATTAATCATTTTTTGTGCAATTCATTTTCACCAGAGTTTTAAAAAGCAAAACATAAACAATGTTTTATGTATTTATTTTCCTTTTCTTTCAAAATTAATAAATAAATACATCTACTGAGGAATGAAACATTTAGTCTATTTTGAATATATTTTTAAGCCTTACATCAAAACAGCTTATATATTAGAATATTATAACTAATGAAAAGCCAGAAATCAAAAAGGGTATTAAAGTGAGGAAAGTAGAATAAATACACAAACACAAAAAGAAAGTCAATGATTCATTGTTGTTTCTCTGCTTAAATTGTTGAAGAATTCCTTTTCAATGACAAAGAAAAAAGCATAATAAAATGGATGGCAACTGAGTAACACTACATTTGTGCTTCTATATGAGGAATAATTACATGATTAAATCTCCTGGACTCCACTCCCACACAGAACAGAAGTATCAGGTAAGAGCACTACCATTCCTGGTAATACTAACTAGAGATGTACTACCTCCACGAATTTATATTCTTAATTTGAATAGAAGCAGCACTAATTGTAAACAATTGCAAACCTGTATCTATTGCACATCTACAGAAGCCTTTCTGCCTTCAACCTGCAATCCCTTCTGTTGGCTTTGTTGGTTTCTCAGCTGAAACACCGGGATAAACACTCTGCACTTGATGCATTGCAAGTCAGATGTTCAAGCCCTTCTTATGCGTTTCCCTGGCTTCCAAATTTATGATCCTAAAACTTAACTTTTAGAACACACTCGTATAACTAACTTAAGCCAACTGAAGGTTTACTCACTGAAACAAAGGTATCTCAAACAGAAATGTTTAATATTTGCTTTACACTGGCAAATAAAAGTTTAAAAATTGGTCCTGTAGAACTTCAACGTAATCCTGAGTATGGCAAAATTACCTACAACATTTATGCTCAGTTTTCTAATACTGAAGAGAAACTACAAAGAAAAAACTTGTAAATTATGAATAGGCACAAGCTTGTTAAGTCACATTTCATCTTGCACTGGCTTTCAACTTTTTCACCCTATATTTGTTTTATATACTTCAGTTTGTACTTAGTAACTACTGTAATAGTTCTTCCATCTACTTATAAAAAGTCATCACTAAAGGTCTAAATGGTTTATGAGAAGGCTGCATATGAAATATTTATATTACAGAGCTTGAATTCCAATGAAATCTTTCAAGACAGGAATATAATTTTTTTTTGAAGCATATTTTTTAGGGGTTAAGAACTAGCCTCTTTTCTACCTTTCTGATTCAATCCATGAAAGTTTTCAAACAAAGAGATTTTCCCAAGTCCCCTGTGTTGTCTACTCTCACCAAAAGGCAGAGGATGTACTTAGGTTCATAGAAACCATAGGGTCATAGAATGATTTGGGTTGAAAGGGGCCTTGAAGAACATCCAGTTCCAACACCCCTACCAGAGGCAGGACACCTTTCACTAGACCAGGTTTCATAGAGTCCCATCCAACGTGCCCTTGAACACCTCCACAGATGGGGTATCCACAACTTTTCTAGGCAGTTCTCACCAGTTCCAGTGCCTCATCACACTCACAGTGAAGAATATCTGTTTATTAAGTGATTTGTTTTTTATGAGTCACTCCTTTCACATGCCCTGTATTAAAATATGCACAATTGAATCCTTCTACATACGAAATAAGCCTAAAAGAGTTTACTCTACTTATACCCTCTTTATATCACAAGAATACCACAGCTATGTAATCTGTCACTCAGTTTACTAATGTCATCCCATTTTGGTATAGCTCAAGTCATTAAAAAAAAAAAAAAGAGAAAAGTATTCTATTTAAATTTGTTATTTAAAACCAATTCATAAGAATTTCTTTTTCTAAAGTCTGTATTTTAAATTATAAAGTTATACTTCCTCACGAAACAGAAGTTTTATCTTCTGAGAACTTTCACCAAAGATCATCTAAAGCCTCATAAACCCTCCATCCCCAAAAATATAAGATTAAGTTAAAATAAACTTGCTTATATGTTCCAATGGATATTCACAGAACTGATATTGCTGTACCCAAGTAACTTTTATAATTGCTTATATTTGCAGTAGATCAAGACAGCCCTTCTGATTTCTCATTCGAGGCATGCCATGTAACATGAGGTGTTTTATCCAAGAAAAAATTACTACTAGCTGCAAGAAATAAAAGCAAACAAATAAAAATCACACCGAGAAAAGCAATCCACTCTCAGGTGGTAAGCATCCATACAAATCTGTGATTCAGATTTTGAGGTACTATTGTTTACACTCAGCTGCTTAGACTGCACAGACAGAAATCCCAGAGTTAAAATGAACTGGGCAAGTGAAATTATGCAGCTTGGGGAACCTATTGCTTTTTTGACCCAAACTACAGTGTCTGCACTCTGACATTCAGTGCCTAAACACACTTCATTTTTCTCATTTGCTCATGAAGAATTTGCTCATTCTTTTCAACCTGGCTAGACAAATGGAACAGATGAAAAATGCCAAGTAATAGCAACAACATAACTAGAAGTTCTGTGCTTGTACTATAAAAGCAGAAACTGAGATAAGATTTACCCACTGGAGGGGAGGAATGACATCCAGGAGGACTTTGAACGGCTTATGAGGTGGGTCCATGCAAACCTCATCAAGTTCAACAAGACCAAGTACAAGGTCCCAAACCCAGGTCAGGGCAATTCCAAGCACAAATACAGGCTGGGCAGAGAATGGATTGAGAGCAGCCATGGGGAGAAAGACAGGATATTCAAGGACAAGCAGCACAACATGATCAACAATGTGCACCTGCAGCCCAGAAAGCCAACTGTATCCTGGGCTGCATCCAAAGCAGTGTGGCCAGCAGGGCAAGGGAGGGGATTCTGCCATTCTGCCCCTCTGCTCTGCTCTGGTGAGACCCCACCTGCTGTGCCCCATCCTGACCTGAAGCCCCAAAAATGGACATGGACCTACTGGAGTGAGTCCAGAGAAGGGACACAAAGATGATCAGAGGGCTGGAGTCCCTCTCCTATGAAGACAGAGAAAGTTGGGGTTGTTGGGTGAAGAAGGCTCCAGGGAAACCATGAAGCAGCATTTCAGTAACTAAAGGGGGCCTACAAGAAAGATGACTTTTTACAAGTGCAGGTAGCGATAGGACAAGGGGAACTTTAAACTGACAGAGCGGGGTTTAGGTTAGATATTAGAAAGAAATTTCTTACAGTGTGAGTGGTGAAGCACTGGAACATGTTGCCCAGAGAGGTGATGGATGCCTTATTTCTCCAAACAGTCAGGGTCAGGTTGGATTGGGTTTTGAGCAACTTGGTCTGGTGGAAGGCGTCCTTAACAATGGTTGGGGGAGCAACTGGGGGTTGGAGGTTTAAAACTACATGGCCTAAAAGATCCTTTCCAACCCAAACCATTGTATGATTCTGTGACTATATCGCACACAGGAAAATGGTACAGACCACCTGCCTTTTAAGAGCAAGGAATAGAAAATAAAAAAAGGAAAAACACTCAATTTACAGAAAGGAAGTTAAGAACTGCAATTCCTAAAAATTAATACAGACCTAGTGGTGAATTTTAACAAATTACTAGATGACAGCTGGCATTACTTATTGAATTTCAAACTCATTAGACACACTGAAGCATTTGTTCTTAATTTGCTTGCTATCACAAAGGAAGCATGTATGGAAAAGTCAGGAACTGAACTGAGACTTGTAACTGAATATATTTAAACACATACACCGTGCTAGTTTATGCAACTCAATAGAACAGTTGTACTTCTTAGCAGCTTTATTTTTGTCTATCATATCAAGTTGGAAATGGTAAATTTAAGTCTAAATGCCTAAAAAAAATGTTATTTAATAACTTAAAATAGAGCTGTAGATTATAAAAATTATCATGGATATTTATTAACCAAGCCTCTGAATTTTAATTAAAATTCCCTGTCTCTCATGTACAGCTAGCTTTCGTTAATACACCATTAATTAACACATGAAGTAGTTCAAAGAAAGTAGATACTTTTGATGAATCCTTGTCATTTACAGATTTAACTACATATACACAACAATAGCACCACTCCAGAGATCTGGAGCTCTTTTTAGATTACTTGGGGTTTATACTGTGGTTTGCTTCAGGGTCCTGGTTTTGCAGTCACCCATGCTGGGGACTTGGTTAGAAAATGTCATGGCTCCTGCCCAGTTCCAGCAGCTCCATCCCTTAGAGCACAAGCCAAGCTATTCAAAATGGTGCTGGGGGGAGGCGCCCAGGGCTGAGCCTACATCCCAAGGACCAGAAACTCTCCTAATGCATCCACTTTTTCACCCCAGTAAAAGCACCCTAAAAAAAAAGGAAGATGGAGATTCTGAACAATGTGCCAAAACCAAATACAGATCACTCTGTTTTGAATCTCAACTGCTGTGCTGTCTTCCCCATGAGGGAAGAATAGGTATGTACCTGAAGAAGAGTAATTATTCTTAATTAGTAAAGAGTAATTAGTAAAGAGTAATTAAAAAGAGTAAAGAGTAAATAATTTCATAACAGAAATTATGAAACCTGATGATGCTTGGAATACAAAACTGCAAAACCCAAATCCTCTGCTTTTGGAAGCAAAGGAGTACTCAGTGTATTTGGCCTTTTTCAGATTTTGGCCTTCTTAGATACACAAAACAAAAGATTATTCAAGAGACTATTATAGATGTCTAATGTTTGCTAGCAGTTTCCAGTTCTCAAGGTTCCCAGGCACAAACTACATCACTAGATTTAGCTTACATTTCTTAAATTGGCACAACTAAAATAAGAAAGCTATTTCTTTTGGCATCTTAGAAGAATTAAAAACATTGATTTAGTATACCTAAAAAATTCACTGTAATATACACTGTTGTAAATATATATACGCCATATGTTTATGTTTCCTATTTTCATTTTTATTCAAGGTAAGTTTATTGAACATAACTGTTATCCTATCACTGTTGATGTTTTAGAAACCTACCTATGATACAGGTGAAATTATGAAAATAAGTATTTCTATATAGACACATCGGAATATTCTGATGAAAATAACTATCATTTAATGTACTTTTGCATATTTCATCTCTACTTTAATTATTCACAAAATCGATCTAGTCTTAATAAGTATCAAAAATAAAAGCAGATCTCCTTTGTAGCAGTTGCTTAATTAATTACTAAATCCAAGCACAGATAGTAGATGAGATAAATACTTCCACTGATTATTTGTGAATCAGAAAGATTACTCTATAGCATTGCTATTTTGTTATCTATGCAGTATTCCTTTGTTTTATGGTCTTAAAATCTATACATATGACATAAAATGTTCCAGCAAACTGTATTAACAAAAAATGTATATTCTTTTTCTACCAAAAATTCTAGGGGAGAGAGATCAAACATGTTTTCTTGACAGTCCCAATTTCAGATAATACTGTATTTATTGATGTTTAAAATTTTGGTTGTACTAAATATTCCTGAATAGTCAGAGCAGTTACCGTACTAGCATTTTCGAAATACTCCAAAAGCCCCAAAATATTTTACTGAAAATAGCAGGCTTACTTGCTTGGCAGGGTTGGCAGAGTTATGCATACTTTTCAGATCTATCCAATGCTGCAAAAACACGTCTTCTCTTTTACGGGACATCACAATTGCTCCATTTGTGGTAAATATGCCCTGAGACACAGAATTTTCCAAAGAAAATTGCATTACAATGGCCCACATCATGCCATCTGTTTTAAAAACTCTCCAGTGACTTCTATGGAGGATAGTCTTAAAAAACAAATGGAACAACATGTCCCAAAGTACTTTTCCTACCTAGCTTAATACTTTTCATGAAAAATAATCTAAAAAATTTAGAAAGCTGTAACATTACCACTAAGTTATGCCCTTAATATTCATCTATTCCCAAATGGGTGAGAAGGGTTCATGGACTGACTGTAACAAATGAGAAAGAGCTCCACGGCTGCAGAGCAGGTAATGATCCCCACCATGCAGGAGCTGCATGGGGAGCCCCAGCTTTCCCAGGAGATGAGTCCTGCTGGCTCCCTTCCCTTCCACTCACACCCCCATCAGTAACATCCTGTGATGCTGTGGCAACAGCAGATCAGCCAACAGCATCATTCATGGCACAAAAAGTAATCAGCCATGGAGCCACAGTCCTGGAGAGGCTCAAAAGCCACAAGCAAAATGTTTGGGATCTGATAGTCGACTACCCTCACATTTGACCAGTGTCATCTTAGCTCTCACACAAGATACACAGCAAACAGTGCAGATGTCACAGCCACACAAAGGCCCATGGACGGGGAAAAGGAGTGGGACAATTCTTTTAGCCTGTAGAAATTTGTCAACACAAATTTCACCATGCCAAATACCTTAAATGCACTTCATGTTCTATAGAACATCAAGAAAGGAAAAAAATATCGTCACATCTTGTTATTGTCTACTCTCTTACAAGACTATTTCTCTGACAAAAGTGCAATTATAAATTTTAATGCTGCAAGAACAGTATGACTTTCCTTCTTTGGTTACTTTTGAAAAAGAGATCTCTGTAAAACACCAAAGTATGCATAAAGTTCAGATTTCTGATTATATAAACAAATACTTTATATAAAGAAGCATACCATCCTTATTTACACTGCACCAGATCTGTCACTTTATAACAGATACACAGAGGAACATGCCCAGAAATTCCCTGATGAAGTCATCTGAAACCCCTTTCAAAAGAACAACCTTCTGCATCAGTACAGTTTCATATTGTCTCATGTCTGATTTACAAATAGAACAAAAGTTCCTATGAACTTCATTAAATTCCTGTTATCTAATAATTCAAATCTTTTCACAGCACAGCCAATGTTCTTAGATTATTAGTATTTGATAGTCAAATTTTATAGATATAAATAGTAATTTAAAAATATCCCAGAGGTATATTGAATCTAACTCCCATCCTCCGTAAGCACACAGAGAATGTCACTGGCTTTGCAACACCACTTCACGTGGGTGATCTGGGTTTGGGACTGGTCTGGTTTGGTTTTGTTTGAACATGAATGATATAAGGCAGCATTCCTTTTTCATATTTAGAATGGCTTTAGTCATGCAGATGATATGCCTGTCAAAATAGCTCCAAACTGGGATACTAGCAAAAAAAAAAAAAAAAGACATGCAAAACATAATAAAATATTTCAAACAACTTGATATGAAATCACAGTAATTGCAACATGAAGTAGAAGACATCTTTCTTTCCCTTGCCAAAGAACCTTTTATGCCCTTGGCACCTTCCAGACACAAGAGCCTCTAATTTATCCTTGATCCCACTGCACTTCTTTCTTCTGAGCACCACTTCATATCTCTCTAACTGGATGTTGCTCCCTCACCACAAGAGTTTGTTTGTTCCTCTTGGGCTCTGGAATTCACTAGGGGCTTAGCTCATGCCCTACCCATTCCAAAGCCACAGCACATCCCCTCATGCACAGCGGTCCTGTCTCCTTTCACCCTTCAGGAGGAACGTGACCTTCTTGAATATTCCACCTCCCATTCTTGCATTGTTGTGATTCAAGAGGACCCATCAGCAGATGCAGTGCTCCTTCTCTGCCTGAGCAAGGTGTGATCACTACTTTTCCACTCAGGTCAACAGGTTTTCAAAAAACCCAACAGCATTTCCAGAGTATCTCTCAAACACACAACCATTTATCACAGTGTTTTAACGTATCAATAAAGTGGTTCTAAACATCTCTCACCCACCCACAAAGGTAGGGGGGAAAAATGACAGAATATATTTTATTGTGCCTGGCAGTTCACACAAACTTTTACTTCTGCTTTGCTCTGCAGTCAATCTGTTATCTTCTCCCACAACCATCCTTAGCAGTAGCACTTTGGGTGTCTAAAGAAGCAATCCTCAGAGTGCAATGTATACAAATAACACAATCCATTCCTTCATTTGAAAAGCAAAGACTCATTCAACTCTAAGCATCTTTGCTTAGGAGCTGCTTACTTTTACACACTGCTAAATTTTAGCCACATCACTCAGTAAATAGGAAAGGAGAATGACTCTCCACATATCACTAACTACGGTAATCATCCCAAGTAGAAAAGCAAATATTTTGTTATGGAAATACAGTCAATCCACACTGAAAGAAAATGTAAATCAAGTGTGGCAGTGTCTTATGAGACAATCTGGGCAGTGACTGCCCACTAGTAAAAAGATACCAGCAAATTCACTATCCACTATCCCCTATATCAAGTCTGTACTAACCAAAGCAGATGCAGAAATTGAAAAATGACACAATTAATTCAAAGACATGAAAGCATTCTCAAGTTTTACTGGAATTCCACTTCAAAAGAGTGGGGGGGGGGGGGGAGGGCGGGGGGAGCTCTCACCTACTCTGTAAGGCAATAATTATTCAGGAAAAAAATATTGTAATGATTTCCTCTTTTCCCCCTCACTTCCTAAACATGCCAGCTTTCCCCAATCTTGGGACACACACACACTCACAGCCAAATAAACTAACATCAAAACCAAAAAACAATGACAGACAACAACAAAAAAACACACACACATAAAAAAAAACTCACTCACAGCCAAATAAACTAACATCAAAACCAAAAAACAATGACAGACAAAAACAAAAAAAACACACACACATAAAAAAACAGAAACAACTCAGAAGACAAAAACCACCAGAAAACCCCAAAAAATAGCTGACTTGTAGAGTAGAAATTCAGTTTCTCTCTGCTGTAGCTGCCTCCACCATAGTCACCACTAGCAGTGCCTTATCACCACTTGAAGTGAGCCCAAGCAGGTCCCACTTTCACAGTTCCTAATCCCCCGAGTGCATTACCAACATCCAGTGGGAAAGAAAAGCAGGAACAGCTCAAGGACATGGAAATAGAGGAGGCAGCAGCAGAGATGTAAAAACCAAGGCTGCAGGGGCAGTCAGAGGATGTAAAATTGAATATAAGACAGACATAGTTACAACTCTTTTCAGCTGCTCTTCTGGTGGTCTGTTTGAGGAAATGTAGTAAGTATTTCTTAAAAAATATTATAAAAAAAAAATAGACAATAAGGGAAGTTGAATAAGCGCAACTCTGAGGTGAGCTCATCTGATGTCCATTTAACTGACTCTAAGATTCCATGGTATATAGGAAAAGGCTTACACATAGAGATTGAGATTTTTATTTTAAAGACCTAGTTCTATGTATGACTGAATATGTATTTTGATGTAACATGAGAACTATATAAAGAATTCTCTAGATTATATTGGTACATTTTCATATTTCTAAGACTGTTATCACCACAGCATCCATACAACAGAAAAAAACTATCATATAATGCACAGATACTTAGCAATGTAGAGCAGTATACAGAAACAACAGTAGACTAGGACAGAGGGCCGTATCTGAGATTGATAACTGAAATTTTAGAATTAATGAATATATTTTACAAATACCTAGAAAACAGAATTATAAACTGTTTCAATATAGCAAGGTCAAGACAAACAGAAGAATAACTAAAAAGTTCTAGCTCCAGAGGTAGGTAATCTAACTCCCCCAAAGTATGAGCACATTAGAAGCTATCTGCATATGCCTTCAATGCATCTGCTACAAGGGAAATGACACAAATACAGCTCAGAGAAAACACACAGAAAATGAACTCACAACACCAAAGGTCATACCTCAATATTAAGATTTATGGTGCACTGATTTTAAATTATACATCATTTTTTCATCAAAACTTCTAAATTTAAGAAACATTGCTTGTATCTCAGTATATTTAGAATAAGTAAACTTTAAAAGGAGTAGGAACAGGAGTCTGACAGCATCAGCCTTCCTCATTTACCATTACCTTGCTTTATCGTATTTACCTGCTTATGTTCAGATCCACAGACTAATACAGTCATCTGACAACATTCAGTATTCATTAATTTTACTAGTCCAGAAACTTTTCAATAGTTTTTGCTAAAGACATAGCTTCCTGAGCTAAAATTGCTTAGATTTCTTTGTAATGTAAATTCTTTTACTATACACCTAACAAGGGGCACAGGTCTATCTCTTTAGTCCAGACTATGAAATACCAGACAATATTTCTCTTAGATTTATATAACATGTCACAGAACTGTAACTTTTAGTAAAAGGATTAAAAAAGATGTTATTCCAAGCTACATTTATAAGCATTATTATTTACAAGCATTATAAATACTGATGAGTAATTCATACAGAGTAATTTATGGGAAATATATTGTTTTCAAGTAAGTGTGATCATCAAATTCACAGAAGTACAATCCTTGGAAACAGCCTCCCAGTGAGAATAGTCACACTTAAGATGTAATGTTGTTTACAGCTTCTTCAGTATTTAAAATATGAGACCTTAAAAATTATGACAGTAACAGTTTTGCCTAAGTATCTTCACAGATGAGCACAGAAGGCAGACAGACTCACTATTAGATTTTATTCTAAACTAAAATTATCTGAGGATTTAGTCCTCTCTTCTTGTAACATTATTTTTTTTAATGACCTAGTCTTGTATTATAAATCTTAGGTTATGTTTTAGACTCCATAGAGACATTATGTGGCTTCTGTAATGGTGTTCAAAACTGAGGCTCAGTGAACCCCGATCCGCATGCGGCATCTAATGACGTTTCCTCAGGATGTAAATGACTAGGCACACTGGTCCATGTGATCAACGCCAACTGCACGTTCCCACTGCTACATAAAAAGAGGATGACCATGTTGATGTTGATGTTTGTAAAAATAATCACAGAAATATTGCAATATATTGCCAAATATTTAGTAGTAATGCATACACACATAGCCCCAATTACAGAGCTGGTTTCTTTTGGGCATATGAAGGAAATAAAAACATTTATCTTGTACTGGACTTCATTCAGATCTAATGTGACCCCAGCCAGGGTTAATCACTTGGGTCAGAACTGTTCCTCTAGCTACCACTTCAAAGTGCAATTCCTGTAAGTAACTAAACTGTCAGATGGATTCTGACAGCTATAAATTTAATCATGTTCACAACTGCAATGAATATTTGCTGCCATATTCAGCATGTAGTCGACAGAAATTTATATAGAAGGCATGCATACTTATATAAACACACCCATGTTCTAAATTAACAAAGTCCAAGTATTATGGACTAGGCAGCAGAATATTTTGTATTTGGTTAAGATTAGAAGATTAGAAAACACAGAAAGGCAAAAAAGTACATTTCAAAAAATATTTTTAAAATATTTCTGGTTTTAATAATTCTTTAAATGAGTAAATTTGTGCAAGAGGTGTGACACATTATATTGCTGCCTAGGGTATCTTTTAAAAATTTTTAAGTTCACCATGTATTATTCACAAAGAAAGCACACCTTTTCCAATGGATTAATAAGTCATTATTCTAGTTGCTATTATATCCATACCAATGAAATATTTAACACAGGCACCAAAATGGTTTTAAGGATAGGTACAGGAAAAAAGTTAGAGAGCTGACACTGAATTTAGGTATGATATAGGTACTAAATCCTCTAAAAGTCTGATTGTCCTTTCTCTTACTTGCTAATGTCATCCTCCACTTCCCAATGGAATAGATTTATATACCTCAGCACTGATAAATCTAAAGTAATGTACATAGAAAAAAAAAATCACAGCAATACACTCAAAGTGATGACCAGTGAGCTCATCACCATCACCATCTGAGCTTACCACTCAGAAACATAATAAAAAATTGGCATTATAATTAGAAAATATCAGCTCAGTGCTTGACAGCATTCAAAAATAAAAGTATTCAGAAAAAAAATCAGAATAAAACAATTTATTTCATTGCATAGGTCCGTGGTATACTTGAATTCTGAATAACATGCAGAGGCAGAGCTTTTCTGGATTTGCAAATTGATTACAGCAGAACTGGAAAAAGAGGACAAAAAAAGATGGAACATAAGAGTACACGAGAATTCTTCCATCTTCAAAATGAAACAGGCCTATCTCAGATATCTGTAAAATAATAAATGTGTACAGTGTTGGAGCCTGAAGGAACACTCTGGACATCCTCAGCCTATTCTTCTATTCTTTTCTTGATAATCACTGTTAGGAGACATCATACTCGTCCAGACAGACTTCCATCCAGTAAAGCTATCCTTATGCTTTTAAGAAGGATGAAGAACAATCCTATTCACCTGCCCCACTAACAGTACCTGGATAAGAATATATATAAGCCATAGTGAATTTTCAATACAATGTGCTGAAAAAAAAACCCAACAAAAATCTCAAACAAATAACCCCCCTAAAAACAAACTAACTGACAAAAACAGACAAACTGATGAGTAATTGTTTTTCTCTGGAAAAAATAACTAAATGCTACAATGTTTACCACACTATGTAGTGTGGGTGTTCACTTGCCAATATACAACACATACGTTCCATAAAAACAGAGACGGCACAGACAAAGTATTTTACTGACAATATATAGTTTTCAAAAAATATCTATTTAATAACCAATGAAAACACCCCTTTTAGTTGTAATCGTGCTTGCCATCATTTACAGACTCCAACTATACTGAGGAATGTATTCTGCATTATCAACCCTTCAAAAGAATCCATCTACAATACACAAGATTCTTCTCCATGATAAACTTAAGGATCATATGTAAGGTCATTGTCATGCCATTTACAACCATTTTAAGGTATTTAATAGTATTATGAGGCTTTTAAAGTATTACGTTAGAAAGGTTATGCAGTCATGAACTTTCCTCCCCTCCTTTTCTTCCATTCTCTTAGGCTATCTTAAAATAAAAAAAAATATTCAGTGGAGTATGTGTTAAATCTGAAGAATCAATGACAACATTGTTGAAGACAAGGTAAGACTGAGTATTATCTTCTTTTCTTTAACACCCACAGGTTGAAAATCATTACCACAGCTGTTCTGCCTTCAGGTGCTTGATTTTTTAACAGTTTAAAATCTCTCCAAACTTTGTGCTTTGCACAAGGAACTTTCCTTTAAACAGCCACACTATTTCTTGCATATTCCTAAAACATTTAAATGGCTGTAGAAGACGCTGGTTTAAAGTGTTTGAGACTTTCAGGCTACATAAAGAAAGTAAACATACAGGTGAAATGCATCTCTGTACACTGTCCATATGTCCCTCAAACACAGAGCTGGATGAAAATAAATTTTGGTATTAACATGCAATAATTACCTAATTACCTACACATGTGATTCATATTCATTTGTTATTATGAAGCATAGTTATCAACTTACATGTTGATATGAAAGCACAACACTCAGAAACAAGATCTCATATTGGAATATGGGCATCAAGCTCCCTGGAGAGGAACAGCATTTCATTCCTCCATGGGTTAATAATTTGCTCTCAGCTTAAAAGAGAAGGCACCTGCTCTGTCAAATACATATTTGCATTTCCAAAGAATGAGAGCAGCAAACAAGACCAGGGGAGGAGTAATGAAACTTTTCCTGCATAAATTTAAGAACTCTATATGAGGAAGGGATGAAGCATTTGAATCTGAATGAAAACTGCAGAACGTGACAAGAAATATGTACAAGAATTGGAAAACCTTTCCTGCTTGTGATGCTCTCCAGTGAAAACCAGCCAAGAATGTAAATAATGCAAGACAAACTGGAGCCTGACCGAACAGCAAATCCAAAGAGTTGTAACTTGTCAGGATACACAGATTTTGATCTGATTTTAGTACAAATAAACAAAGCTGGAATGTCTAAGTTCTACAACTGCTGTCATTAAGTCAATGTTCCACAGTAGGTTATTTTGGATTTAGAATATAACGTTTTCATTTAATTTTACTTTAAGATGGTAGATGAATTATGGATGAATTACAGAAGCTTTCAAGGTTTCTAGATGATGAAAGCATTCCTCCAGCCCCATAGGAGTCGTTATCCTTTTAGTCAGGGTCCTGGACTAATCATGCAGAACTCACTGTCCCCATATATCACCACATTAGGGTACTGGAAGGGTCATCTCTTCCTTTCGACGCATAGCATTTTGAGTTACAAATGTAAGATCCGAAATGAAAAAGCTTCGTGCAGTGACCACAGTTATCAGGCATGTGCCCTGAACTGAGATAAGGTCAGAGGGAATATAGCCTAAACCCTGCAGGAGTGCTCTTAAAAGTATACAATCTTTTCTATAGCCCACATATTCTTACTCGTTTCCTTTACAGTTACCTGCTTGATAAACTCCACTGAAATATGACTGAATATGTTCCTGTTAGCTGGAAAACTGTAAGAGTCTACAAATTCTTCTGTCATTGACAGATGACCTACCCTGACTTCATCAGCTCGTCAGACCTAAATAAGAACACACAAAAATTCTTAGAAGAGACTTGAACAAGCTCTTGTTCACTAAACAGGCAACTAGATAGAAGTACTGGAGCTTAATGAAGACTCTTTTTCTCAGAGATATGTAAAAATCAACAGAGATATGTAAAAATCACCACCCTGGTGTACTGTGCAATACAGGGTAGAAAAATATATTGAACACTCATATAAGCTGGTTTTGTAGTTTCTGAACATTTATAGGAAAAAGTCTGAGACAGAACATAAAGCTTTTCTTCGAGTAACTATTTTGAATTTACAAAAGCAAAACATTTCATAACTGAACATGATATTTTAAAATGTGAGGAAAAGAAAATAACCACTTGGCATTTTAAATTTGAAGAGGAAGCAAAAGAACATTCTTATCAGAGTATTATACTGTAAATACATCTAGTATTCAAAGCTGGGAGTTTTCCCAGGATTCCTCCAGTCATTCTACTTCTATGAAACAAGTTGAGTCAACAGCACTAAGCCTAACAAAGGGCAGTGCAAATTTTTGTATCTCTGTTATATATATGTATCTCTGTTAGAAGGTTTGAATTCTTTGACATAGAAGCTGTCAGGCTGTTTAAACACAAACATCTTCATTGGTGCCTTTAAAGTAAAAACAGACAAAATGACCCACTGTACTTCCTGAGCAGAAGTGGCTGCAGTACTACACAACTTAAAATTTACAACAGCATATGAAAACAAACCTTATCACAGACCCATTAGTTTTTCAATGTGTATGATATGTAGAACAAAGTAAATCTAAATGCATAATGCTTTGGTTTCAAAGTAAATCCAGAATTTCTAGAAATGCCTGTAATTTTGTTTTTTATTCAAAAGCATTGCTGGAATATTTTATATCAATAATGAATTAAGACAGACTTTTTGGTAAAAACATACCATTGTCATGTTTTTGGGACATGAAGAAAAATAAAAATGCTCCAGACTACTTGTTTATTTAGATATGTTTAAAAATAGGTCCTTTGATATTTAACTTCTGGTACATGGCCCATTCTAATGAACTACTGTTTTAAGGCTATTTTACTTTTGTGTTTATATTCAGTAATGCATGGAGAACACTTGACACTTTCTTAGGAGTTCAATCCTTCCTTACCTTCCCAGCTGAGAAAATATCCAAGGGTATAATTTATCTCACACAAAGATGGATGTCTCAAAATTGTATTTTAAACTGTGAACAAGTCACACCAGCCAGGCACCCTTTATAATGAATTGAGAGACCTGGATACATTCAGAATGTGCTTCAACTGACCTATAAAGGATGCTCATCTTAAAATTAAAATTTTCCCCAGCAGGTGCTTTTGACTTTCCATTAGTAATAACAGGAGAGACAGAAGGTAGCCAGATGGTATTTAGATATTGAACAGAAGATAGAACAGACACCTTAATGTATATTTTTAACATTTTAAAAACTTTATTTCTAAATTATAACCAAGTTAGCAAAATCTAAAGAAATAGGCGAAGTAAAGATATTGAGTAAAATATTCTAGGGGTGTACAAAAGCAGCATTCTGGTTACAGAACGGAGATTAAATCGATCTTACATATCTAAACCCAAACCTTTTCACGGAATTCTTTTAAATTTTAGAAAAAGGTTTTCATTGATCACTAAATAAAAAAAAAATTGAAAAATTAAAAAGGTAAGCATTATATTTCCTTTTGTTTGCTTAATTCATTCCTGCTTGTAATCACATATCTTTCAGTTTTCATCTGCTTCAGTATAATTTTTTTTTGCTATAAATGTTATCTCTTTTTTTTCTTTTTTTCTTAAAACCTTTTTCTGGCATAACATTGTCTCCCATTCACTTGATTAATTGATAAATTCATGCAGGAAACAGGAGAAAATCCACAATTAAAGAGGCAAAAACAGCAACAAATCTTTGAGTCTCAGGACACAGTGGTTCATGTTTTTATGTCTAGGCCACAGCCTCTACATTTTTCCTTTCAGAAGACAAGACAGCAAATTTTTCTGATTTCACACTACCTGAGATTTTCTCCTAGGCTGATACAGCTGTCTTACTGTCTTCCATCCCTCTAATTCACTTAAATTTAGCTTCTCAGCTCTCTAAGACCACAAACATACAAATATGTCACTGCATAGAAAAGCCACATACACTTCAAGAGCATCCAGGATTGATTTCAGGCAATTTCCAAACTCAAACCAGTGTATAAATCACAAGTGTCCACCTGGGGTAAAATTTAGACCGAAGAGAATGAATTTGACTCATTGCTTTTACTTTACACAACATGCTTTAAAGGACAAAGGAGAAAAGAAAGACATTTCTATTAACTGTGTGAGTTTTCCCTACTGCCCGACTAAACCAACACCACATGGGAATGCTTCATAATAACCACAAGGCAACCCGAAAGGCCAGCAAAGCACCATATCACAGCAGAAGGCTCACACATTTGGATGCACTAACATGAACTTTTGTGAAAATTTTCATCACATCTTTGTTGAGATTGTTACTAATGCAAGGACTAGAGAGTGAGCTTCTTATTACAGCTACTGAGCACTAGATATGTCATTGAATGTCTAATGAAAAAAAAACCCATAACCATTTCAAACCAAGTAATCAAAATGTGTCTGAAAATCAACATAAAGATAATTAAATAATTAATGGCATTTGTATTAACTAAATCTTTCTGTCACCATAAGAAAACTCATTCCTAAATTCCTCAACAAAGAAGAAACAAGTATCTAGAGGTCATTTTAGTCATGATTTACTATGGTAAACAACAAACATCTAAAAATAAAAAAGCTAATCAGTCCCCAGAATTGGAAGTCTAATTAGTAACACTGAACTGACAAACATGTCTACAACTCTGCTTCTCTTTGTTTTATTTACTTTTAAAAAAATCGTTTAGGGCAAAACAATAGTGCCAGAGTTGTACACTTACATTCCAAACTTATTTTGAGGGGTAGGGCAAGAAATAATTTAACAGCCTCCAAATACTTACATTTGTCAAGCTTTTAAACTTGTGGCAAACTAACTATATCCCTTCAGGGGTAAACTGCTGCAAACATTATTCAGAAAAGCCTTATTTTCTTCAGAAACAATTAAAAAAGAAAATGTGTTCTACATTGCATAAAGCTGTTTTACAGGGTGTTTGGGGACAGCTACGCATCTCAATTCCAACTAAATAAATAAATATTTATTTCTCAACTTCCTGAATTAGCTTAAATACTTGACCTGCATCAGATCATTTCTATCCATAGAAAGAGCATTATTAGTGTACTGAAAACTAGGTCAGGTTGACAAAATCAAGATATCCGTTTCAAAGCCCAAATCTTTAACTTTCTTTCACTCTTTTAGGCAAGGTATTAAAAATAACTACAAACATCAAACTCTTCTCAGTGGGACCCAGCATGTCACTTCTTCAGCTTTCCAGTACTGTCAATTTGCTGGTTTAGCTATAAAAGAAGTCTCCAAAGAGAAAATTATTATTAAAGTACTGTTATGAAAAACTAAAATAATAGACAAGTAATTGTCTTAAGTCTTTTATTACTGTTACTAATTATTTTGTAAGTGCTACAGGAAACAAAAAACTGACTGAAGAAACTTACAACTGACGGTCAAGAGGCTCTTCACGTGGAATTCTTGTAATAAAATGTTTGTTTCTAACCTTTTATACCAACTTCTGTCGATTAACCTGGCTGTGACATGCTATAATTCCTTCAGAATAAGACCTGGAACCTAATCTACACAAGTGTAAAAAAAATTGGGAATTGCATCCACAGCAAGCTGTAGTCCATATTACTGGTATCTTTTTCATTTTAGAAAAAGTAATGCAAAGCTCAGTTGGGAATTCCCGAAGCAGGTTGCAAACTTTACTTGATAGCAACAAGCTGTATGGAGCTTTCAGAAGGCCAGCATCCTTTTCTTCCACAGTACTTCACATTATTGATGTCTCCCAGATTTGACTGGGAGAACTTTATAATAACTTGAAAATAAACATAAACATCTTTCACAAGTAGCTTCTCCTTTCCACAGACAGAATTCTGGCTGAAATCATCTTGCTCTAGCACACCAAACCATAGAACAAGACCAATTGTTTCTGTAACCCACTCCCTTCTAACTGTCACCACTCTTCCATAATTCCAGATACAGATGAAAATGTTTGATCATCCACTTCTCATCAAGGCCTTAAAAAGACTTGTTAAAATTGTATGAAGAAGGCTTATGATCTAATAAAGGTCATAACAATTCAAAGAGAATGAAACATTGTGTATTATCTGTACTCAAGGACATCTGGACGATGCTCTTAGTCACACAGTTTAGTTTTAGTTAGTCCTAGAGGAGCAGGGAGTTGGCATCAGTGATCTTTATGGATCACTTAAAACTTGAGATATTCCATGATTCCATGCTATATGCTGTTAGGTTTTATTACACCAAATATAAGCATGAGTTCAAGCTATTATCATTCATTCTATATGTGCCACTCACAAGAACTCAGTGCTGCTGACATGCACACACAAAACATAAGAAGCCCAGTCCAACTACCCAGCCAGGTGACTGAAGTTTTCCAGTATTAACCCATTACTACCTTTACTCCCAAATGTGGTATTTACACTCTGCTCTATCAAAATGCTGCTCCAACAGGTTTCCTACAACTCTCTTATCATTCTCTTCATTCCTGTTCCAGTGATCTCATTCCATAGGCAAGAGGTACTTAGACCCATCCTATAGTGAAACCTGAATGACAGTTCCAGAGCAGAAACAGTGCAGAACCTCCTTGTAAGTAAAAACCTAATATCTATTGCTCTTTAAAACAATTAACTTTATTACTTTCATACTGC
Source organism: Passer montanus (assembly GCF_014805655.1). Classification (NCBI taxonomy): domain Eukaryota; kingdom Metazoa; phylum Chordata; class Aves; order Passeriformes; family Passeridae; genus Passer; species Passer montanus. The sequence goes on along the minus strand of NW_024356505.1, from coordinate 16,014,188 downwards.
ATGAACTCTTAAAAAATATCTGTTCATTCATGCATTGCTACTGAATACTGTTCAAGACACCTACAGAAAAGATGATTTCAGCGGGTACATAACAATTCATCTATACTTCTTCCTTAAAAAATATAAGAAAGGGTTTTTTTCCTAAACCTGCCTCAGAACAGCAATATCTTATGTTTGTAGGCCCCTAAATTAGATTAACAATTGTACCCAAATATTTCAAATTCACAGTGTAAAACATATGGTTCCACAAACATTGCAGACCTTTGAATAATCGTCCCAGGTCTTCCCTGCTATGATAAACAACAAAGTCCTTCTACCTTGACAAATGAACAAGAGAAAGGAGAAGCCCCTGGAGGAAAGTGCTGCTTTGTGATGCCCCATGTTTCTTGATGCTTGTTTTCCTTCTGTACTAGATAGACACTTCAGGCTCTGAGTAATACTGGATTACCACTTTGGGGAGAAACAAGGGACTTATTTCCTGTCATGTTATCCATAAAGCATAGCACAAGTCCAGTCATTTGGGAATGCATATTACGTTCTTGCTATGGATTTTTTTTCCGGATGCATAATGACTTTATTCTAAATATGTGCATCATACCATTCAAGTGCAAAGAAAAACTATTACCTTGCTACATTAGGTCATTTAACCTAAATGCAGGTAGGAAACATTGAGCAGCTTTTATAAGAACTTAAAAGACTACATCTCCTGCTACAATTACTGATTTTCCCCATCCTGTTGCATGGCCTTTTATTTTATGATAGGGTTTTATAAGTTTTCTATTTTTTTCTACCTTTACATCAACCAGACAAAAATGCTTTTGTAAATTAATAAAGTTCTACCCAAATGTATAGAAAAACAGTCAAACAATGAAGAACTGAAGACCCTACAATTTGCTTGTTTATGTATGGAAAAATAATACCTACGATACAGTAATCGGATGAGAAAACCTTTAATCCTCTCCAAAACAGGACACTCACAATGAAAAATGTAATTACATTCACCTCTGACAAATAAAACTGTTCTTAAAAAGGAATCAGAACAACACTGGGCCACAAAACGAACAAACAAAAAACACCAAATCAAAACAAACCCAAAACACAACAATGAGCTCGTAACATCAACACGTAAAGTTTAAGAAGAGCAGTCTTTAAAGCCCAAGTTTGCAGCCGCATCTTTTGTTTCCTGCCCTCGCTGTGCTCGCACCTACACTGGATGCCTCAGCACTTCCCCGCTGTGAACCCGGCTACCAGGGGCAGCACCAGGACACTGACTGAGGCTGAGCAAAGTGACACAGGTCGACGAGGTAAATTGGCAGTAACCAGAAATCAAAGCGACGCGTCGTGACAAATTCAACACACCGCGGCAAGCTACAACTTTCAGCTCAGCCCCTCCGCTACGCCCAGACACACAGCCGCGCATCACGGCCGCCCAGTTCCGCGGCTCCCACCACGCCGGCCGCCCAGCGACTCGCGAACTTACTGCAGTGCGATGCGGGCGGAGGGAACGCTCGGCCCTGGGAAGCGAGGGAGCCCGGCGCCCTGGGCAGCCGCGGGACCGGCCATCCAGCCGGGCCACCGCCAGCGACGGCGGCGACACCGCCGCCAGCCCCCGCCCNNNNCGGCCCGGCCCCGCGGGGTCACCGCCGCCCTCGGCCCCGCTCCCCGCCGCCCTCCGCGGCACAGCGCGGAGCCGGCAGCCGCCCTCCTCTCGGGAACGGGCAGGCGCCTCCGGGCGGCGCGGTTTTAAGCGGCGGTGCGCCAGCACATCTCCCACCCCCTTCCCGGGCGGGCGGCAGGGGGGAGGGGAGAAGCGAGACACACACACACACATACACACACACGCTCTCACTTACACACACACATACACATATACACACATACACACACACGGAGACACCCCCTCCGCAGCCCCTCCCGCCCCCGCGCAGCTGCCGTACCTGTTGTCCAGCGGCCGCATCCCCCGGGCGCCGCCCGCCGACTCCGCGCCCGCTCCGCGCTGAGCAGCGGTGCGGCAAGAGCCGCGCACCGCTCCGCAAAGCTCCGCTACCCTTCTCCACCCGCTGCCCCGCGCCGAGAGGCGCTAAGCACCACTTACCCAAAGTTTATAGGCTCTCCCTGCCGGCGGCGACCGCCCAGGGCTGCCGGTCGCCCTCCGTGCTGCCCGCTGCGAGGTGGCGGGGCTGTGGCAGCGGGCGCAGCCGCGGGGGCACGGAGGGGCCGAGCGCGGCCCGCCCCGCTCCTACCTGCCCGGCCGGGC